>NC_061512.1:23514475-23548975 GCF_022539505.1 Lolium rigidum | reverse complement strand
CCTTCATCGAAACTGCTTGTCAACACCTTCTGCTCCTCGTTGGGATCGACATTCTTACTTATCGAAGATACTACGATACACCCCCTATACTTGTGGGTCATCAGACATCTAGATTACAAACTCATCATATGGATCTCAATCATGTAAGGCAGCTCATGAGATCATTGTATTGAAGTACATAGGGGAGAGAGATTAACCACATAGCTACTGGTACAGCCCTTAGCCTCGATGGAGAACTACTCCCTCCTCATGGGAGACAGCAGCGTTGATGAAGATGGCGGTGGTGTCGATGGAGGAGCCTTCCGGGGCACTTCCCCGTCCCGGCAGGGTGCCGGAACAGAGACTCCTGTCCCCCAGATCTTGGCTTCGCGATGGCGGCGGCTCTGGAAGGTTTCTCGTACCGTGGCTTTTTCGTATCGAGGTTTTAGGTCAGGGACCTTTAAATAGGCGAAGAGGCGGAGTCGGAAGGCTGACGGAGCCGCCACACAATAGGGGGGGCGCGGCCCCCCCTCTGGCCGCGCCAGCCTGGCGTCTGGTGGCCCTGTGGCCCCCCTCTGGTGCCTCTCGGGTGTTCTGGAAGCTTCGTGCAATTATAAGATGCTGGGCGTTGATTTCGTCCAATTCCGAGAATATTTCCTTACTAGGATTTCTGAAACCAAAAACAGCAGAAAACAGCAACTAGCCCTTCGGCATCTCGTCAATAGGTTAGTTCCGGAAAACGCATCAAAACGATATAAAGTGTGAACAAAACATGTAGGTATTGTCATAAAACAAGCATGGAACATAAGAAATTATCGATACGTTGGAGACGTATCAAACACTCAAAGTGTTCATCATATCAATCATATGATTCATGCTCTACCTTTCGGTATCACGTGTTCCGAGACCATGTCTGTACATGCTAGGCTCGTCAAGGCCACCTTAGTATCCGCATGTGCAAAATCGGCTTGCACCCGTTGTATGCACTTGTTGATTCTATCACACCCGATCATCACGAGATGCTTCGAAACGACAAGTCTTGGCAACGGTGCTACTAAGGATGAACACTTTATTATCTTGATATTTTAGTGAGAGGGATCATCTTATAATGCTACCGTCGCGATCTAAGCAAAATAAGATGCATAAAAGGATTAACATCACATGCAGCTCATATGTGATATGATATGGCCCCTTTGTCTTTGCGCCTTTGATCTTCATCTCCAAAGCACGAACATGATCTCCATCATCAACGGGCATGATCTCCATCATCGTCGGCGTAGCATCAAGGTCAATGGCGCCGTCTTCATGATTGTTCTCCCATGTAGCAACTATTACAACTTCTTTGAAATACTACTCAACATGAAATTTAAAGACAATCATAAGGCTCCTGCCGGTTGCCACAATACAATAATGATCATCTCATACATATTCATCATCACATTATGGCCATATCACATCACCAAACCCTCGCAAAAACAAGTTAGACGTCTCTAATTTGGTTTGCATATTTTACGTGGTTTAGAGTTTTAGAGTAAGATCTAATCTACCTACGAACATGAACCACAACGGTGATACTAGTGTTGTCAATAGAAGAGTAAATTGAATCTTCACTATAGTAGGAGAGATAGACACCCGCAAAGCCACTTATGCAATACAAGTTGCATGTCGAGCGTGGAGCAAATCTCATGAACGCGGTCATGTAAAGTTAGCCCGAGCCGCTTCATCCCACTATGCCACAAAGATGCAAAGTACTCAAGCTAAAGACAACATAAGCATCAACGCCCACAAAACCATTGTGTTCTACTCGTGCAACCATCTATGCATACACACGGCTCTGATACCACTGTAGGGATACGTTGCATAGAAAACAAAAAATTTCCTACCGCGAGAACGCAATCCAAGCCAAGATGCAATCTAGAAGATGGGAGCAACGAGGAGATGATCGAGACTCACCCTTGAAGATTTCCAAAGCCTACAAGATGAGGCTCTTGTTGCTGCGGTAGACGATCACTTGCCGCTTTCAAAAGCGCGTAGAAGATCTTGACGGTGCTACAATCGGGCAGCACCTCCGTACTCGGTCACACGTTCGGTGTTGATGAAGACGACGTCCACCTCCCCGTTCCAGCGGGCAGCGGAAGTAGTAGCTCCTCCTTGAATCCGGCAGCACGACGGCGTGGTGGCGGTGGCGATGAAGATCTCCGGCGGAGCTTCGCTAAGCGTTGCGGGAGAGGGGGAGGAGTGGGGCGGCTAGGGTTTGGGGAGAGGGGGTGGCCGGCCTCTATGGGGTGCGGCCAGCTTGTGGTTTTGTGGTGGCCGGCCCCCTCCCCTTGGCCCCTCATTATATAGGTGGAACCCCCAAGTGTTGGACTACAAGTCTTTGAATAAGACCCCAACCCAAAACCTTCCATGTTGTAGGGAAACCTACCCAAGGTGGGACTCCCACCCAAGTGGGATTCCCACCCTTCCATGAGGGGGGTGACCGGCCCCCTTAGGTGGAGTCCACCTTGGACTCCCCCCTCTAGGGTTGGCCGGCCATGGGTGGTGGAGTCCCTCCGGGACTACGCCTTCCAAAGTGATTTCTTCCGGACTTTTCTAGAACCTTCTAGAACCTTCCATAAATGCACCGGATCATTTCCAAACTTGGAATATGACTTCCTATATATGAATCTTATTCTCCGGACCATTCCGGAACTCCTCGTGATGTCCGGGATCCCATCCGAGACTTCGAACAATACTTCGAACTCCATTCCATATTCAAGTTCTACTATTACAACATCAAACCTTAAGTGTGTCACCCTACGGTTCGTGAACTATGTGGACATGGGTGAGAACTCTCTCCGACCAATAACCAATAGCGGGATCTGGAGATCCATAGTGGCTCCCACACATTCAACGATGACTCAGTGATCGAATGAACCATTCACATATGATACCAATTCCCTTTATCACGCGATATTTTACTTGTCCGAGGTTTGATCATCGGTATCACTCTATACCTTGTTCAACCTCGTCTCCTGACAAGTACTCTTTACTCGTACCGTGGTATGTGGTCTCTTATGAACTTATTCATATGCTTGCAAGACATTAGACGACATTCCACCGAGAGGGCCCGAGTATATCTATCCGTCATCGGGATGGACAAATCTCACCGTTGATCCATATGCCTCAACTCATACTTTCCGGATACTTAATCCCACCTTTATAACCACCCATTTACGCAGTGGGCGTTTGATGTAATCAAAGTACCTTTCGGTATAAGTGATTTACATGATCTCATGGTCGAAAGGACTAGGTAACTATGTATCGAAAGCTTATAGCAAATAACTTAATGACGTGATCTTATGCTACGCTTAATTGGGTGTGTCCATTACATCATTCATATAATGATATAACCTTGTTATTAATAACATCCAATGTTCATGATTATGAAACTAATCATCTGTTAATCAACAAGCTAGTTAAGAGGCTTACTAGGGACTCATTGTTGTTTACATATCACACATGTATCAATGTTTCGGTTAATACAATTATAGCATGGTATGTAAACATTTATCATAAACATAAAGACATATAATAACCACTTTTATTATTGCCTCTTGGGCATATCTCCAACAACTTCCACCACTTCACTGAGCTCCTTCTTGTCCGCCAGGTCTAGGAGGCGCCGACGCACTATTTCCCGATGGATAAGCTCATGCTTTTGCTGCTTCTCCAGTTGGCTAATGCGCAACTTAGTCCTCATGAGAGGCTTGACTGGTGAAGCAGGTTCATCATTAAGTTTGAAACCCTACTCCTCCATGGGATTCACGCTGATGCGAGCATTCAGCGTCACCTTCTTTGTTGTGGAAGCATGAGCGCTATTCTCCTCATAGGTTCCTGCATCAACACCATTATGCTTACATTTTGGTGATGCATAGTGAGTGGCGATGAGCTTTAGGGATTCCACACGCCCCTTCCTATGCGGCTTCTTGGCTTCCCCCTCGTCTCTTGGAGTCACCATGGCAAAGTACTCTGGCTGTTTCCATCCACGTTGAGCTTGATGCATGTACGACTCATAGGTTTTATTGTACGAGTCGTAAGACGGCTCTCGCTTTCTTGGGCTAAGACATTGGGCTTCACGCTTGTCACCCCCAAGGGACGAAGTCTGGAAGCTGTCCCACGACGGAGGCATGAGGCCGAAAAGGTTTCCCTTTTCCTGGAGCTAAGTAACGCATCTGGCGATGAAGATCTGAAAGGATGAAGAAGGAGGGGCTTTGGGAAGCATTATTAGGGGTGAAGCAGAAAGAAATACCGTGGGTTTAGATTTTATGGTTGCACTGAAAGAGAATCCCAATAATATAGAAAGGTAAAGACTTGAAAATGAATTTCTGGGTAGTACGATGGTCATCGGTATGGTTTGGGACCGTACCATCCGCCTGTACCCGATATCTTACCAAAAATCCGGCCAAATAAAGTCCGGTCGAACCTTCCAAGAATTCGGTACGGGCGGGTTTGCACCGTACCGCCTGGTCGTACCAGCTACCGACATAAGAAAGGCGGCGCATTTTTTTAATAGAAGAGCAAAATGAGGTAAAAGTTGTTGTAACTATAGCGACTGGTCATATGGGCATATGCGGTCGTACCGCTCGCCCATACTGAAAAACGATTCTGGAAACGCTATTTCGAAGAAGGAATCCATATAAAATGGTGACCAACCGTACGGACAAATGCGGTCGTACCGCCCGCCCGTACTGATATCGAAATCATAAAATTATCTTACGAACAGCGTCTGCAAGTTTAGTGACCACCCGTACGGGCGCATGCGGTCATATCGTCTGCCCATACCGAGGTCGCAAAAACTTGTTCCAGCTTAGAAAATTGCAAAGATCTCAAAAACACGTACGAATGAATGAAAAACTTGGAAAGTTCAAACTAATAAAAATAAAATTACTTCGAACCTTCTTGCAATAGTTTTGAGAAAAATTACTTTGTTTCCTCGACTCTCATATTGTCCCCCCTTTTCCAATGTATATGGTGGGTAGCAAATGCTTGATGGCACCATCACAAAGAATGGGAGAAACATCTTCACAAAAAGGAAGAATACGTGGTGGTATAAAGATTGTGGATGTGTTGCGTGGTAATATTTCTTCGTCCACAGATTCTCGATCTTCGAGTTGTTCTTCACTTCTTTGTATGATCTGCAAATCAAATTCTTACAAAAGCAAAATCCACCAAATCATTCTAGGCTTAACGTACGTCCTTTTAAAGATTTCTTTTAAGCCCATACACTCAGTGTAGACTCTAAATTTCGATTCAGTGATATACAATCTAAACTTCTCACGGGCAAACACAACTGCAAAGAACTCTTTTTGTATTAAAGGATAGTTTATCTCTGCGTCATTGAGAGTACGACTAGAATGATGAATGATATTAAGTTCATCACTATCCCGCTGACACAAAGAAATTCCGACAGATTCGTGGTTTGCCTCACAAAGTAACTCAAAAGATTTCTCCAATCATGTTGTTTTATCATTGGAGCTTTAAGTGGAGCTTGTTTAAAAATGTTAAAAGCATTATCAAATTTAAACCGAACATCTTTTTGTAACAGATGAGTAAGGGGTCTTTATATTTTAGAAAAAAATTATAGTGAACCTTCTGTAAAATTCAGCATGACCAAGAAAACTTCTTATACCTTTGATATTTCGTGGAGGTTGTATTTTTCTATGGCTTCCACTTTTGACTTGTCAACTTCTATGCCTCTTCCCGAGATCTTGTGCCCAAGTACTATCCCTTGTTGAACCATAAAGTGATATTTTTTCCGGTTCAAGACTTGATTGGTGTCTTCGCATCTCTGCAAAATTTTATGTAAATTACGTAGCAATATATGGTTAAACAAGGTTCCATAGACAGAAAAGTCGTCAATGAATACTTCCATTATATGCTCGATATAATAAACAAATATAACGATCATTCATCTCTGAAAGGTAGATGGTGCATTGCACAAACTGAAAGGCATTCTACGATAAGCATATAATCCAAAAGAGCAAGTGAAGGTTGTTTTCAGTTGATCTTCTAGATGAACAACTATTTGGGAGAACCCAGAATATCCATCAATATAACAAAAATGAGAGTGTCTAGCAAGCCTTTCCAAAGTTTAATCTATAAAGGGAAATATGTAATGATCTTTCCTAGTTTCCTTATTTACTTTCCTGAAATCAATGCACATCCTATATCCTACAACAGTTCTAGTTGGGACCATTTCATTGTGATTATTTTGTACGGCAATAAATCTTCCTTTCTTAGGGACACAATGAATATGGCTCATCCAATCACTTTCTTTGACATGATAAATGATACCTACGTCGAGGAGGTGGATGCTTTCTTTTCTTACCACTTCCTTCATCTCAGGTTTAAGTTTTCTTTGAAAATCATCCACTGGTTGGACTCCATCTTCCATGAATATTCTATGAGTGGCTATCGAGGGACTGATCCTTTCAAGTCATCCAAAGAATACCCAAAGGCCTTACGGTGCATTTTAAACATCATCATCAGCCCCGTCGATGGCCATGTTCGATCAGCTCGATCGAACAGGGCCCCCAAATTCATGTGGCCCCCAAATAGCTACAGCCTATTACCATATTTTGTACTTGTCCGGCCCAAGGAGTGGACTTGTTTTCGTTTTGGTCACGATTGCAGGGAGACAGATTGTTCCGCATCAGCAGTTTCTCTCGCCGTCTCGCGTGGATCTGGCCCCCGATTTCTTTTTTTCCCGTGATTCATCCTCCATCTACGACGGACCTGGCAGCCAGCAGCTGCAGATCGTTGAATCCCCTGGCCCCTACTTTGGCAGCTTTCCTGTTCGCCCGAGTCTAGCGATCCAGTGAATTGCTGATCATCGATCAGGATATCAAAGTACGCATCAAGGTAAGAATAAGACCACTGCAGCTCCTGGATTATTCATCTAGAATTTGAATTATTTTCTTGATTTATTAATTTCTGGAACATGGGGAATCATAAGAAGAATGAAGTGTCAATCGGGTGCTAAAAAGAATTGTGGAGCGAGTTAATTTATATTGAGGATTTTCTTGAGAAATCTATGGGTTCTCTTATATTCTAAAGTTTCTGAAGAAGCGCTCTTTTTATCATTTTGCTAATATTGCATACTGATTTTTGTTAACCATTCCTCTTGCTATTGCATATGGGGAAAGGAGATTTTATAAACTCAAGTTGTTGAAATTCTACATCAGTTCTACTATGACACAAGAAAGTCTAAGTGAATTTGGAAAGAAAGGAATGCTATATTTATTCTTTTAGAATGAATATTTGATATATTTCGGAGCATTGTATGAAATAACGCATTCTGAAGTCATAAGTCATATAGTTAAGTAAACATGTGATTTATTGGGAAAGAAGTCTAAATCACCCCCCTAACTATGAGGTTTGGGGCGCTAACCACCCATATGTATTAGGTGGAGCAAATTACCCCCCTAAGTATACCAAACCGGACAGTAAACCCCCTAGACTACCGATTAGCTGTTTTGGGCCTGGTTTTTGACACGCTGGACATTGGTTTCCCTCCACGTTGGCATGGTCCAGGCGCACCTGGTGTCGTCGAGCCACACCTGGGCGAGCCGCACGCCCTCACCTGGTCGTCACCTGGCATTGAAGACCGACGCCGCGCGTGGTCTGTGGAGATCAGCGTGCCTTCGCCCGGTCTCGTCTTCTCTCCCGACGACGGCGGTAAGTTGAGGATCGGTGTCGATCCTCTTCTCTCACGGATGTCTCCGGTCTCATCCGCACCCGTTCCCTGACCTTATCTGATCTCCATTGCAGGCAGTGCGGCTGGTCGTCGAGGACGGCCTGGACGGTTGCTCCTGGACGGCGGTGGACGATCGGCGGCATCATCGGCGGATAGCAGTGCGGCGACATCGAGCAGGTGAGTTCATGGAACCCCGCCATCCTCATCCCGTTCCAGAACGACCAGATCAATTCATATCTGCAATCTGCAAAGAGAGGGTTTTGAAATTCAGTTAGCAATGCGTTCAGATCGATCAGTTCAGTTAGCAACCAGGAATACTACTCATTTCCACTTCTCTGTAACTTTGTATAGGATGGATGCTCTCTCAGTTCGATTCCATTTTCGTGGGAGAATGGAACATGATGGCAAGGATTGGCAGTACAAAGGAGCATGAATGTCGACTGTGCCTGTTTCAAACCTATCAGTAGCTGAGCTGAATTGAAGAGGCACTTGTCTGAATTTTTGATTATTTCTGATGAGGATTTGGTAGCGACAATTGGAGACTAATTGACAAGGATAGACAGTTGAATTTCGTGTGCACCATTGCTGACAACACAAATGCGAACAACATGGCTCGGCATGTGACAAGAACAGCAACCAAGTGCCCAGCTTCCAGACAAACATGTACTGTACTTTGAGAAGAAACCTAGATCAAGGAAGAAAGCCAGTGCACAACAAGAAGCTCCTTCCATGCACCCTGCTTCTAGCCAGCAACCAACTCAATCCATGCAACAAGATCCTAGTCGTCGGCCTTTTGTTCCACCAAAGAAAGCAAATGAAATCGTCTGATACAATTGGACAGTCAACTTCTCGACCAGATAGTCATCCAGATAGTCAACCAAGAAGAGAAACAATTCCAATGTCTGATGTTGTGACAGAATCAGTGCCAAAAAAGGGAGAATGAAATGGTTCTTAGGGGGGAATAAAAATAAATAGTGAAATGACAGATTTTAGCCATGTGTGCGAAACTGTTTTTAATTTTTGTCACATAAGTCTTTTTTTTAAGTTGTCACAGAAGTTTGTGTTAAATTTTGTCAGGCATGTGTGCTAAATTGTCCTCACAGAAGGTTCTGTTAAATTGTGTCGGCCATGTTTATTGAATGTTTGCCAGACAAGGTTCCCTTGAATTTTCAATCATAATTGGACCATGTATTCTCTAAAAGTACATTGTTGCAAGCATACTATGCTGTGTGCAAAATAGACACATAAGTTGGCTGCTAAATGCAAAGGAGACAACAAACAGATGCACAGTGCAATACCTGGAAGGCAAGCTTGGTCCTAGCCAAGTCCAAGGGATAAGTGCACAAGACTGCAGGTCCTCCTGATGCTGAGCCTGCTAAAAGATCTACCACAGGTCTGTGCCAAGTGAGGGGCAGTTATTCAAGATCCAACATATGTACCGCTCGTACGCCATATAATATAATGCAGCATAAGGAACAATTCTCAACACACTGGCACCGTTTCCCCTGAAGTAGTACCAAGACATCTGGCAGGTCATATCTCAGCGATTCAGCCAAAAGACAAAAGTATAGCTAGAATATGCTGAATGGAGAAAAATATAATATCTAATAGACCATGGCATGCTTATTGTACAGAATGTATAAGCTCCTCTAGCACATCCTGAGATGCTGCAAGTCTGCAACTCCCAAGTGTTCTTTCGTGTTTCATTTTCACTGACAGGGAAAACTTATGTTCTATATCAACAGTTGAAATTGTGCGTGCACGTGCAATCTTACTAGTTAGTACCAAAATAAAGTGTATCTGAAAATATTAATACTACAGTGAGTAAGAGAGATACCTTTTCTAGAGATGAGTAGCAAGAGACATAGCTTTTCGAGATATCACTTCCGTTCCTTTTCTCCATTTAAATCCAATATGCAGCAAAGCAACAATGACAATACAAAATGATGTACACATTCAATTTATGTTTCACACATCGATTTGGACAAACCTGTGGCATATATTCACACCAAAAGATGACAACATCACATTGCTAGACTGGTTACAGAGTACAACCTTGTGTCATTTACAAAACATAGATGATCATTGGTACTAACTACACTACTGCTACTGAGGTGCCAATCAACTCCAACCATCTCCAAAAGCTGGTCACTGGATACTACTTTCCTAATACAGAGCTACCAACTGAACTATTGCTACTCATGTGCTATTGAACTCCAACCATCTCCAATAGCTGATCATTAGATAGTAATTGCAGATCATCTGCAACTACCTCTAACATTCTCCAAAAGTAATCTGCTACCTCTTCTTTACCACTTGGACAGGCTTCTTCATCAGGACAGTGTTCATCATGGCCATTTGATGTCATATCCAGCCGAGATCGAGGCGCAAATAGCTGCTGCTTCTCCACCCCACAGGATTCACCAATGCCGCCGCCGCTTCCTTGATTTCTACCACTTCCTTCATCGCCGGCATCAGGTACCACCTCGTCAACCTCCATTGATACACCACTCTTCTGCACCATAGCTGATGTACAAAGATGCAGGCGGGCGAATTTGGGGAGGAGGAGGAGGCACGCGGCCGGACTTGGGGATGAGGAGGGACGCGGCCGGACTTGGGGAGGAGGAGGAGGCTCACGACCGGATTTGGGGAGGAGGAGGAGGCGCGGGGCCGGATTTGGGGATGAGGACGAACGAGACTCGCCAGAGGTTAGCGATCGATTCCAAGGAGGGGCGTGCGGCTCGCCCAGGTGCGGCTCGACGACAACAGGTGCGGCTGGACCATGCCAACGTGGAGGAAAACCAGTGTCCAGCGTGTCAAAAACCAGGCCCAAAACAGCTAATCGGTAGTCTGGGGGTTTACTGTCCGGTTTGGTATACTTAGGGGGGTAATTTGCTCCACCCAATACATATGGGTGGTTAGCGCCCCAAACCTCATAGTTAGGGGGGTGATTTAGACTTCTTTCGATTTATTGGCACTAGTTAGTGAGTTTGAACAAGAATGAAAATAGCCCTACTTTCTAAGTCGCACCGGGGCCCCAAAATCCTGGAGACGGGGCTGATCATCATTAGTTGTTCTTCCTCCTTTTCTGAAAAGTTAGGACTTACAATAACATGATATCTATTTGTTTCATCCAAAAACCTATACTTTACAACCGGGGGAAGATGTTTCAGTTCTGGAGGTGGCAAATCTTCATCTCCCTTCCTTCCAGGTACCTCATATTTATCATTAGTTGAGTTATCAGTCAAAGGGAGAGATTCCAAACATTTTTCAATATCACTTTTATCTAGTTCTATCATAGCATTTTCATTTCCAAGAAAACTTACTTACAGATAATCTCCAGGAGTATCATAAAGTATTGCGGAAAGATTAGCCAGATTAACTTCCTCCTCAAATTCCTCCTCTTCAGTATCTTCGATAATCGGTTTATGAGCAAACTTCAAGAAATGGAAGCTCACTACTTCCTCTCCAAACTTAAGAGAGATGGTTTCCTTCCTACAATCAATAATAGCTCCTCAAGTGTTTAAGAATGTTCTTCCGAAAATGATCGGACAGTGAGAATCAATTGGCATATCAATGACAACAAAATCAATGGGATAGGTGTAATGCCCTATTGTAATAGGTACATTTTTTATTACTCCCATAGAAACTTGAAGAGTCTTATCGACTAACATTATTGTCATATTTGTGTCTTCTAAATGTGAATGTTCAAGTTTATCTTGGATACCAAAATAAGATATATAAGGTATAACATTAACAACTTTTGTAAATATCGCAGATGCCATAATAGGAAGATCCACAAAATGTGCAAGGTAAGACAGGTTTGCCCACATTTTTTGCTTTAACCATACCTTCTACGAACTGCGAGGCTTCGGAGTCGAGCTCAACTACATTGCAATGTGCATACATAGCTAAAATACCTTCCTTAATTACCTCACCCTCTTCATTTGCAACTTCATAAGTAGGTTCCTCGTTACTAAATTTTACCTCTAGTGCTCTTACCTCTTTCACCTCTTCTTCTTTTTGTTCTGCAAGGAGTTGAGCTCTAATGTGCCTTGCCATTGTCATTGGGAAAGGGAGCGGCTCATTATAAGGCATCCTTTCAATGGGTACCACTTTGGGTACTTCAGCTTCAATTTGTGTTGCTTCAATGATTTCAGGTGGTAGAATGTAATGAAGCCATTCCTTCTTGGGTGCTTCAATGAATTCTATAAAAGCTCGAAGAACATTTAATACCATAACATCATCAAGATTAAGCTCATTAGCAGTTTCTTTTAATTATCCGGTATTTTTATAAGAATTTAAGCAATCATGTTCAATTTCTATTTCTCCCTCACTTCCAAGATCAAAGCCCCAAGATTCTCTTTTTCTATGAACTTTGTCTAGGCGTACCCAAGCTTGCTCGGGGTGAGTTCTATAAACGATCGACCGGATAGAAAATCTAGTTCCCTTTTATTGTCTTGCTAAAGTCCTCCATAAAAGACATGCAAAACATACCAAAGTGGTAAATCATGATGGGGACAACTTTGAACCGTACCTTTATACCTTAGGTAGGCTCCCATTAAACTTCCACCGAGGCAATTCTTCAAATTGGTTATAAATCTTCTTGCTTCAGCAGACTTAACCTTGGGATAGAATCGAAATATATATTCCTTCATGAGATTCTCCTAAGTATCAATCTTTTTTGCAGGACAAGTTCTATACCAAAATAATGCAGTGTTGGTTAGAGATTGACTAAAAAATTTAAGTTTGAATTCATCATCAGAGTAGTTTCTCAATTTAATTGTCCAACACAACTTAGTAAAGAAATGTAAATGATTATAAGGGTCCTCATCGGGATCATCTCCTGCAAAGATTTTTTCTTTTGTAATATCAATAATGCGTGGATGAATCGAATACTCCATGTCACCCCCATTCGAGAATTCTTTAACAAACCCTCGGTTGAATCTCCCGAGGTATTTAGCTGTATCAAGCTTATTCATAAGCCCAAGAGCAGCCATGGGTGTTACCTGAAACTATTAAAGAACTTTAGTAAAAATAATAATAAATTAGCAACTAAGAACGAAGACAAAAAGCGCTGAGCTCCCCGACAACGGCGCCATAAAATAGCTTGATAACTGCAAGAACAGATCAATTGTAGCTAGTTTCAAAATAAGAGTATCGAACCACGAGGAGCTACTAGTTAGGGTCTTAATGCCCCTTGCTACTACCTATTTAAGATTACTTGTAATTTGTTTTCTAATCTCAAAATGTTTTAAGGGGATGGATGTAATTGGTTGAAATAAAGTAAATAAAGCAGTAAAAAGTGTTATAAGAAATGGGATGAAACTTAATAAGACAAAGTGTTATGAGGGATTATTGGATCCACCTCTAGCATTAGGATTCCTGTTAATCAAGATGAAGTATACTTTTAATCATATTGTGTGTGGGAGAGCTCCGTAATAAGATGTGTCTAGAAAGCCATCAGTCATCGCATCTCTAATTAACCACGTGAGCTAGTCTTCCGCAAGCCACATACTGGCTATTTCTATTAAGGGTTTTACCCCGTGGTTATCGATATGATCTTGGTGAGTCCCTCTGTATCCCCCTCATCCATGTGTTAAAGCGCAGATACGATAATGTCACTTCCCGCCATTCAATTTACCACACTTCAAAGGGTAGTTCCCTCTCGAGACCGTAAGGTAAATATTACCTGTGCACAACACATAATATCAAGAGAGAGAACTAACACACATTAATACGTAAAACCATAAATCATCTTGGATTCATCTCATATTCATGCTAGGGTTTATCCATCTCCCCAAGAACTAAAGGAACTATTCACACATGGAAGCAATCAAGAACATCATCATAATCTTATGGAGAGGATGAAAGGAATGGAATGAATTTGAACACAAATCCACAATAGCAATCAAGATTGCAACTATGGTTGTAGGTGAATGATGTTGGTGATGCAGCGGTTGATGATGAAGGGGATGAAGCCTTGTCCTCCGAGGATCCACATAGCAGCCTGGATGTTGTCTTCTCCAAAGTTCCTTCTATGGATCTGATCTGGGGTGGTGTTTCTCTGTTTTACGGAGTTGTGTGTCTTAGATCTCTGTGTCGTCTGCGTGAGATGAAACTTTTTGACGATGCGGTGCTCCTGACACACCGTACATGCGGACGGTACGGGTGGGCTCCCCTGTACCGATGCCCGCTAAACTTATTGGAAGTTGTCCTCGCATCCTCTTTTCGCCGAGGTGCAAAATTGGGTGATAAAATGATTTCATTCACGTCAAAATGCCAGTTTTTATTGATATTTCATCATTGCCTTATTATTTCAAGATCCCGTGTAGACAAGCATAAAAGGGCGCGGTATCGCGGTAAAATACAAAAATCCTACTACTAGTCAGTGATAACTTAATGAAATAACGGTGTAAAAACATGCTAAAATGCACTCATCAGGGACACAAGGATTTATTTTATTTTGCAGGATTGCTAGAAGAATAGAGGGAAAGATAACTCTTTACTCCATTCCCCGAGAGTTCGATGTAACCCTCGAGTTATCCTTGTGGGAAAATACTTTGCTGACACAACACTCTACACTTGGAGTCTCAATGTCATCAAGACATTTTCTGGCGACGTTGTCGGTGAGTGGGAAGAGCATCTCACAAATGCATCTTGGTCAAGGTAGGAGCACAACAATTTCCCACGTGACTACAAAGGTGTTTTCTAGGGTCGTCATCTTCATCATCAACATAGTGCAAACACCCAAGCTTGGGTAGGTTGCACAGCTGTGAACTCTCTTTTCTCTTTTAGATTTTGCAAAGTACTTTATTTGTCTTGTTTTTAGTCTTTACCTGTTGATACGTTGCAAACGTATCTATAATTTTTGATGCTTCATGCTTGTTTTACACCAATTTATATATGTCTTGTTTACACTTTATTGCACTTTTATACATTTTTCGGCACTAACCTATTGAAAAGATGCCACAGTGCCAGTCCTCTGTTTTCTGCTGTTTTGTATTTTAGAAAAGTTGTACAGGAAATATTCTCGGTATTGGATGAACAAAATCCAAAGTTCATATTTTACCGCAACGAAGATGGAGTCCAGAGGAGAGACGGGGTGGTGTGGCCCCCCCAGGCGTCCACCGACCTCGCCCTTTCGCCTATTTATTCACGATCTCCGGAAAAACCATAACACCCGATCCTCCATCCACGAAAAGTTCCGCCGCGGCCGCCATCTCCGACCCTAGCTCGGGAGGATTCTGAAGCTCTTCCCGGCACCCTGCCGGAGAGGGAGATCATCATTGGAGGCCTCTACATCGCCATGCCCGCCTCCGAAGTGATGCGTGAGTAGTTCATCTCTGAACTACGGGTCCATAGCAGTAGCTAGATGATTGTCTTCTCCAATTTGTGCTCCATATTTAGATCTTGTGAGCTGCATATCATGATCAAGATCATCTTTATGTAATGCTACATGTTGTGTTTGCTGGGATCCGATGAATATTAAATACTATGCTGAGATCGATCATATACTTATCATATGTTATTTGTGATCTTGCATGCTCTCCGTTGCTAGTAGATACTCTGACCAAGTAAATGATTGTGACTCCAAGATGGAGTATTTATGCTTGATAGTGGGTTCATGCCTCTAATTTTCTGGAAGAGTGACAATAACTTCTATGATTGTAGATGTGATGTTGCTACTAGGGAGAAAACAACAATGTTTTGTCTAATGATAATTGTATTGTTTACTTTACACACATTACTTAATGCGATAATCTGTTGCTTGCAACTTAATACTGGAAGGGGTTCGGACGATAACCTAAAGGTGGATTATTACTCATAGACGCAGTTGGATTAATGTCTATGTATTATGTTGTAATGCCCAAACGAATCTCATAGTAATCATCTTGTCATGTATGGTCTTTATTCTGTCAATTGCCCAACTGTAATTTGTTCACCCAACATGTTATTTATCTTTATGGAGAGACACCTAGTGAACTGTGGACCCCGGTCCTTTCTTTTACACTGATAAAATCATCTTGTTTTGTATACTTACTACAAGAATTGTTCTATTTAATTCCACTGCAAACAAATATCTCTTTCCACACTATACGTTAATCCTTTGTTTTCAGCAAAAACGGTGAGATTGACAACCTCACTGTAAGTTGGGGCAAAGTATTTTGGTTGTGTTGTGTGCAGGTTCCACGTTGTTGCTGACGTCGGTAGTGCGCACTGCCACAAATCAGCTAGCAACACCTTCAGAAGTCACGCCTTTCTCCTACTGGTCGATTAAACATTGGTTTTTTACTGAGGGAAAATTTGCTATTGTGCTCATCATACCTTCCTCTTGGGGTTCCCCAACGGTGTGCAATCTGCGCTCATCAAGCTCTTTTTCTGGCACCGTTGCCGGGGATAAAGAGGATTTATGCAAGGGGAGTCTCTCATCTCCAACTTCTTTACTTTGTTATTATTTTGCTTAGTTTATTTTACTTTGTCTTGTTTGCTTCATTATATCAAAAACACACAAAAAATAGTTTCTATTATAGCTTTTATTTATGTTGCTCTGTTTTAATTATGCTAAAATGGGTACTCCTGAAAACACTAAGTTGTGTGACTTTATTAGCACAAACAAAAGTGATTTTATTTGCACACCTATTGCTCCACCTGCTCCTGAAGCAACTTTCTATGGAATTAAACCTGCTTTCTTGTTATGAAATAGCAATTTTCTGGTGTTAGTACTGATGATGATGCTTCTCATCTTAATAAATTTTTTTGAACTTTGTGAGATGCAAAAGTATAAGGATGTAGATGGTGACATTATAAAACTGAAATTGTTTCCTTTCTATTTGAGAGCGAGAGCTAAAGATTGGTTACTATCTTTGCCTAGAAATAATATTGATTCTTGGGTTAAATGCAAAGATACTTTTATTGAAAAGTATTATCCTCCTGCTAAGATTATATCTTTGAGAAGTGACATAATGAAATTTAGACAATTTGATAATGAACATGTTACTCAAGCTTAAGAAAGAAATCTTTGGTAAAGAATTTTCCCACTCATGGACTGGCTATTTGGATGATCATCCAAACCTTTTATGCATGTCTGATTTTTTTCTTCAAGAAACCTTTTGGATTCAGCTACTGGAGGTACCTTTATATCCATTACTTTGGGGCTGCAACTAAACTCCTTGATGATATGATGATAAATTATTCCGTCTTCATGTTTTTTTGGTGTGGTTTTAGGTTTTTTTGGAGCAACCGGCAGGAGCTCTGCCTTTTCATTAAGAAGAGGGAAATTTGGCCAGTTTATAAGGGAAACCGGCCGAAAACCGATACAAACACAACACCGTGTCCGGTTTATAAGGAAAACCAGACAAGAGAAAACCACACACGACACAGTTTTTCTGGGAAAACCGGCGAAAACCCGCACACTTGGCCACACGACCTGGATAAACCAGGTCTGGAGCGCCGCCGAATGGCACCAGCACGACGGCAACAACGAGCGCCGCGACTGCCCGGTCCACGTCCCTGGAAAGGAAGTCAGAGCCAAGAGAACGGCTAGGCCTTTTAAGCTTCGAGGGGTGAGGCTGGCCGCAATGCAAGCCAGCGGCACTCGTGCAACGACGGAACACGAAAATGTTGACCCAAGCAGCAGTCAGGCATTGCCGGAGGTGGCTCCCAAGCATTCCAAAAAATGACGCCTCCAAGGAGGTCACGACGTCCAGAGACGCCGCCGTCATTCAATCCAGCGCAGCAGGATTTGGGTTTTCACCCGGAATGATAGGCGGAGGTGTGTGAGGACTCCACGGCCAACGCCTCCAAGGAGGAGAACGACGCCCTCGAGCGTCGTCGTTGCCGGCACCGACCGAGTCGGGCAAGACTTTCGTCCGGAGACCTACAACACCGCCACTGTCAAAGACAACCCAAACTCCGGACGAGCACAAACCACCGCAACAGGGGCGCCGCCCACGCCACGGAGACATGCCCTGCCGCCCACACGGCCAGGGCATATCAACAACACACCTTGTTCCCGGAGCCGCCGCTCCGGCCTCCACGCACGGTAGGCCAGCTCCTCATGCCAACTTACCGCCGTCCCCGGGACGTTGCGGAACAAACGCCCGGTCCACCAAACGCCGCGCCGCCGTCCATGCGCCATGGCTCACCTCTGCCATGGGCTTGCAGGTGCCAGCAATGGCAGCCTGCCACACGCAGTGGCCCACCACGGCCACCGGGACACCGACGAAGCTGTGAGCAGCCTCCACGCGACCGCCGCGCCGAGACACCCCGAGATCCACCGTCCTCCCCGCAACCTCCGTGTCGAGGCGAAGCCGGCCGCCCCAAACCCTCCACCACCGCGTCCCCGGGGCCGCCGCCCCGGCTTGCCAGCACCGGCGAGCACCAGCCCTGAGCAGGCCCAGATCGGGCCCTCCCAGGCCCAGATCCAGCCCCGGCCGCGCCACCGAGCAGCAGCCACGCCGAGGGGCCGGTGCTAGCTGATGGCGTGTATTTCACACGTTCGTTGGGCAACCCCAAGAGGAAGGTATGATGCGCACAGCAGCAAGTTTTCCCTCAGAAAGAAACCAAGGTTTATCGAACCAGGAGGAGCCAAGAAGCACGTTGAAGGTTGATGGCGGCGGGATGTAGTGCGGCGCAACACCGGAGATTCCGGCGCCAACGTGGAACCCGCACAACACAACCAAAGTACTTTGCCCCAACGAAAAAGTGAGGTTGTCAATCTCACCGGCTTGCTGTAACAAAGGATTAACCGTATTGTGTGGAAGATGATTGTTTGCAGAGAAAACAGTAAAACAAGTATTGCAGCAGATTTGTATTTCAGTATTAAAGAATGGACCGGGGTCCACGAGTTCACTAGAGGTGTCTCTCCCATAAGACGAACGAGCATGTTGGGTGAACAAATTACAGTTGGGCAATTGACAAATAAAGAGAGCATGACAATGCACATACATATCATGATGAGTATAGTGAGATTTAATTGGGCATTACGACAAAGTACATAGACCGCCATCCAACCGCATCTATGCCTAAAAAGTCCACCTTCGAGGTTATCATCCGAACCCCTCCAGGTATTAAGTTGCAAAGCAACAAACAATTGCATTAAGTATGGTGCGTAATGTAATCAACAACTACATCCTTAGACATAGCATCAATGTTTTATCCCTAGTGGCAACAACACAACACAACCTTAGAACTTTCATCACATCGTCCCGGTGTCAATGCGAGCATGAACCCACTATCGAGCATAAGTACTCCCTCTTGGAGTTAAAAGTAAAAACTTGGCCAGAGCCTCTACTAGAAACGGAGAGCATGCAAGATCATAAACATCACATAAGCATAACTTTGATAATCAACATAACAAGTATTCTCTATTCATCGGATCCCAACAAACGCAACATATAGAATTACAGATAGATGATCTTGATCATGATAGGCAGCTCACAAGATCCGACAATGATAGCACAATGGGGAGAAGACAACCATCTAGCTACCGCTATGGACCCATAGTCCAGGGGTAGACTACTCACTCATCACTCCGGAGGCGACCATGGCGGTGTAGAGTCCTCCGGGAGATGATTCCCCTCTCCGGCGAGGTGCCGGAGGCGATCTCCAGGATCCCCCGAGATGGGATCGGCGGCGACGGCGTCTCAGTAATGTTTTCCGTATCGTGGCTCTCGGTACTGGGGGTTTCGTCACGGCGGCTTTAAGTAGGCGGAAGGGCAAGTCGAGAGGCGGCACGGGGGGCCCAAACCACAGGCCGGCGCGGCCAGGGGTGGGGCCGCGCCGCCCTAGGGTTTGGCCACCCCGTGGCCCCTCTTCGTCTCGTCTTCGGTCTTCCGGAAGCTTCGTGAGAAAATAGGCCTCTCGGGCTTTTATTTCGTCCAATTCCGAGAATATTTCTTTACTAGGATTTCTGAAACCAAAAACAGCGAGAAAACAAGCAATCGGCACTTCGGCATCTTGTTAATAGGTTAGTTCCAGAAAATGCACGAATATGACATAAAGTGTGCATAAAACATGTAAATAACATCAATAATGTGGCATGGAACACAAGAAATTATCGATACGTTGGAGACGTATCAGCATCCCCAAGCTTAGTTCTGCTCGTCCCGAGCAGGTAAAACGATAACAAAGATAATTTCCGGAGTGACATGCCATCATAAACTTGATCATACTATTTGTAAAGCATATGTAGAGAATGCAGCGATCAAAACAATGTGTATGACATGAGTAAACAAGTGAATCATAAAGCAAAGACTTTTCATGAATAGCACTTCAAGACAAGCATCAATAAGTCTTGCATAAGAGTTAACTCATAAAGCAATAATTCAAAGTAAAGGTATTGAAGCAACACAAAAGAAGATTAAGTTTCAGCGGTTGCTTTCAACTTGTAACATGTATATCTCATGGATATTGTCAACATAGAGTAATATAATAAGTGCAGTAAGCAAGTATGTAAGAATCAATGCACAGTTCACACAAGTGTTTGCTTCTTGAGGTGGAGAGAAATAGGTGAACTGACTCAACATTGAAAGTAAAAGAATGGTCCTCATAGAGGAAAAGCATCGATTGCTATATTTGTGCTAGAGCTTTGATTTTGAAAACATGAAACAATTTTGTCAACGGTAGTAATAAAGCATATGCATCATGTAAATTATATCTTATAAGTTGCAAGCCTCATGCATAGTGTACTAATAGTGCCCGCACCTTGTCCTAATTAGCTTGGACTACCCGGATTATCACCGCAATACATATGCTTTAACCAAGTTTCACAAAGGGGTACCTCTATGCCGCTCTGTACAAAGGTCTAAGGAGAAAGCTCGCATTTGGATTTCTCGCTTTTGATTATTCTCAACTTAGACATCCATACGGGACAACATAGACAACGGATAATGGACTCCTCTTTTAATGCTTTAAGCATTTGACAACAATTAATTCTTTTCTCATTAGAGATTTGAGGATATTTGTCCAAAACTGAAACTTCCACCATGAATCATGGCTTTAGTTAGCGGCCCAATGTTCTTCTCTCACAATATGCATGCTCAAACCATTCAACTCGGTGTAGATCGCCCTTACTTCGGACAAGACGAACATGCATAGCAACTCACATGAAATTCAACAAAGAGTTGATGGCGTTCCCCGATAAACATGGTTATCGCACAACAAGCAACTTAATAAGAGATAAAGTGCATAATTACATATTCAATACCACAATAGTTTTTAAGCTATTTGTCCCATGAGCTATATATTGCAAAGGTGAATGATGGAATTTTAAAGGTAGCACTCAAGCAATTTACTTTGGAATGGCGGGAAAATACCATGTAGTATAGGTAGGTATGGTGGACACAAATGGCATAGTGGTTGGCTCAAGTATTTTGGATGCATGAGAAGTATTCCCTCTCGATACAAGGTTTAGGCTAGCAAGGCTTATTTGAAACAAACACAAGGATGAACCGGTGCAGCAAAACTCACATAAAAGCAATGTTCAAGAAATCGTGAATCGCTAACTTATCGGTCAGCCTCAAAATGACGATTAATCGTTTATCGGACGATTAATCGATTTTATCGATCGGTCATTTATCGGCTTAATTTTTTGTAAATTCTAATTTTTGGCACTAAATTTTCTATATTATGCTAAGTATAGATAATATTGAAGCATTGAACAGAAGTATTACCTTGATTCCTTGCATTTGAATCAATAGAAATGGAAATTTTGAGCTAATGCATAGTTCTACAAGACTATAGAACGAAAATATCGACTGCTAGACAAAATTTCAGCGAAATTTCACTGAAAATAGGCCAAAATATCGGTCATTGGACTGAAAATCGGCCGAAATATCGGTGCAACGATAAATTAGCCGAGATGTCGAAATCTTATCGGTTACCACCCGATTCACGATAAATCGGCCGATAAATCGGTATCTCGGCCGATTTTTTGAACAGTGCATAAAAGACATATTGTAAACATTATAAGACTCTACACCGTCTTCCTTGTTGTTCAAACTCAATACTAGAAATTATCTAGACCTCAGAGAAACCAAATATGCAAACCAAATTTTAGCATGCTCTATGTATTTCTTCATTAATGGGTGCAAAGCATATGATGCAAGAGCTTAAACATGAGCACAACAATTGCCAAGTATCACATTACCCAAGACATTTATAGCAATTACTACATGTATCATTTTCCAATTCCAACCATATAACAATCTAACGAAGGAGAAACTTCGCCATGAATACTATGAGTAGAAACCAAGGACATATTTGTCCATATGCTACAGCGGAGCGTGTATCTCTCCCATGAAGTGAATGCTAGGATCCATTTTATTCAAACAAAACAAAAACAAAAACAAACCGACGCTCCAAGAAAAAGCACATAAGATGTGGCCGAATAAAAATGTAGTTTCAGGGGAGGAACCTCGATAATTTGTTGATGAAGAAGGGGATGCCTTGGGCATCCCCAAGCTTAGACGCTTGAGTCTTCTTGATATATGCAGGGGTGAACCACCGGGTGCATCCCCAAGCTTAGAGCTTTCACTCTCCTTGATCATATTGCATCATACTCCTCTCTTGATCCTTGAAAACTTCCTCCACACCAAACTCGAAACAACTCATTAGAGGGTTAGTGCACAATATAAATTGACATATTCAGAGGTGACACAATCATTCTTAACACTTCTGGACATTGCATAATGCTACTGGACATTAGTGGATCAAAGAAATTCATCCAACATAGCGAAAGAGGCAATGCGAAATAAAAGGCAGAATCTGTCAAAACAGAACAGTTCGTATTGACGAATTTTAAAATGGCACCAGACTTGCTCAAATGAAAATGCTCAAATTGAATGAAAGTTGCGTACATATCTGAGGATCATGCACGTAAATTGGCATAATTTTCTGAGCTTCCTGCAGGGCAGTGGGCTCAGATTCGTGACAGCAAAGAAATCTGGAACTGCGCAGTAATCCAAATCTAGTACTTACTTTTCTATCAACGGCTTAACTTGGCACAACAAAACTCAAAACTAAGATAAGGAGAGGTTGCTACAGTAGTAAACAACTTCCAAGACACAAAATAAAAACAAAGTACTGTAGGTAAAAACATGGGTTGTCTCCCATAAGCGCTTTCTTTAACGCCTTTCAGCTAGGCGCAGAAAGTGTATCTCAAGTAACATCAAGAGATGAAGCATCAACATCATAATTTGTTCTAATGATAGAATCATAAGGTAACTTCATTCTCTTTCTAGGGAAGTGTTCCATACCTTTCTTGAGAGGAAATTGATATTTTATATTTCCTTCCCTCATATCAATAATAGCACCAACAGTTCGAAGAAAAGGTCTTCCCAATATAATTGGACAAGATGCATTGCATTCAATATCCAAGACAACAAAATCAATGGGAACAAGATTATTGTTAACGGTAATGCGAACATTATCAACTTTACCCAAAGGTTTCTTTGTAGAATGATCAGCAAGATTAACATCCAAATAACAATTTTTCAGCGGTGGCAAGTCAAGCATATTATAAATTTTCTTCGGCATAACAGAAATACTTGCACCAAGATCACATAAAGCATTACAATCAAAATCTTTAACCTTCATCTTAATGATGGGCTCCCAACCATCTTCTAGCTTTTTAGGAATAGAGGCTTCGCGCTCTAGTTTCTCTTCTCTAGCTTTTATGAGAGCATTTGTAATATGATGCGTGAAAGCCAAATTTATAGCACTAGCATTAGGACTTTTAGAAAGTTTTTGCAAGAACTTTATAACTTCAGAGATGTGGCAATCATCAAAATTCAAACCATTACAATCTAAAGCAATGGGATCATCATCCCCAATGTTGGAAAAAATTTCAGCAGCTTTATCACGAGCAGTTTCAGTGGTTTTAGCAGCTTTCGAGCAGTTTTCGCGCTTTGCATTAGAAGTGGAAACATTGCTAACACCAATTCTTTTATTAGTATGAGTAGGAGGTGCAGCAACATGTGTAGCATTAGCATTACTAGTGGTGGTAATAGTCCAAACTTTAGCTATATTCTTCTCTTTAGCTAGTTTTTCATTTTCTTCTCTATCCCACCTAGCACGCAGTTCAGCCATTAATCTTATATTCTCATTAATTCTAACTTGGATGGCATTTGCTGTAGTAGTAATTTTATCATCTAAATCCTCAGGTTTAGCAGCCATTTTATTAATTAAAGAAGATTGTGATGCAGACATGTATGAGATTCGGGTTTCGAGCACTAGCAAGTTTAGTTTGTAACCCCGAGATTTCCCTATTCAGATTTTCAAGTTGATTTCCTATATTCTTCAACAAGGTAGATTGCTCATTCATAATTTTAGTAAACAATTTATTTTGCTCATATTGTGATTGCATAAAACTCTTGGTGGATCTTTCAATTTCTAACATCTTTTCTTCATTAGGTGAAGCATATCTACCATAAGAGTTACCATTAGCAGAGTATGGCCTAGAATCATTGTGATTGTTATTTTTAATGAAATTCACATCAACATATTCTTTTTGAGCAACTAATGACGCTAATGGAACATTATTAGAATTAACATTAGGCCTACCATTCACAAGCATAGACATAATAGCATCAATCTTATCACTCAGGGAAGAGGTTTCTTCGACAGAATTTACCTTCTTACCTTGTGGAGCTCTTTCCGTGTGCCATTAAGAGTAGTTGATCATCATATTATCAAGAAGCTTTGTTGCTTCACCAAGAGTGATGGACATAAAGGTACCTCCAGCAGCTGAATCCAATAAATTCCGCGAGGAAAAATTTAGTCCTGCATAGAAGGTTTGGATGATCATCCAAGTAGTCGATCCATGGGTTGGGCAATTTTTAACCAGAGATTTCATTCTTTCCCAAGCTTGAGCAACATGTTCAGTATCTAATTGTTTGAAATTCATTATGCTACTCCTCAAAGATATAATTTTAGCAGGGGGATAATATCTACCAATAAAAGCATCCTTGCATTTAGTCCATGAATCAATACTATTCTTAGGCGAGAGATAGCAACCAATCTTTAGCTCTTCCTCTTAATGAGAAAGGGAACAATTTTAATTTTATAATATCACCATCTACATCTTTATATTTTTGCATTTCACATAGTTCAGCAAAATTATTAAGATGGGCAGCAGCATCATCAGAACTAACACCGGAAAATTGATTGTTCATGACAAGATTCAGTAAAGCAGGTTTAATTTCAAAGAATTCTGCTGTAGTAGCAGGTGGAGCAATAGGTGTGCATAAGAAATCATTATTATTTGTGGTTGTGAAGTCACACAACTTAGTATTTTCAGGATTGGCCATTTTAGCAATAGTAAATAAAGCAAACTAGATAAAGTAAATGCAAGTAAACTAATTTTTTTGTGTTTTTGATATAGAGTGCAAGACAATAAATAAAGTAAAGCTAGCAACTAATTTTTTTGTGTTTTGATTTAGTGCAGCAAACAAAGTAGTAAATAAAATAAAGCAAGACAAAAACAAAGTAAAGAGATTGAGAAGTGGAGACTCCCCTTGCAGCGTGTCTTGATCTCCCCGGCAACGGCGCCAGAAAAAGCGCTTGATGGCGTGTATTTCACACGTTCGTTGGGCAACCCCAAGAGGAAGGTATGATGCGCACAGCAGCAAGTTTTCCCTCAGAAAGAAACCAAGGTTTATCGAACCAGGAGGAGCCAAGAAGCACGTTGAAGGTTGATGGCGGCGGGATGTAGTGCGGCGCAACACCGAGATTCGGCGCCAACGTGGAACTCGCACAACACAACCAAAGTACTTTGCCCCAACGAAACAGGTGAGGTTGTCAATCTCACCGGCTTGCTGTAACAAAGGATTAACCGTATTGTGTGGAAGATGATTGTTTGCAGAGAAAACAGTAAAACAAGTATTGCAGCAGATTTGTATTTCAGTATAAAAGAATGGACCGGGGTCCACAGTTCACTAGAGGTGTCTCTCCCATAAGACGAACAACATGTTGGGTGAACAAATTACAGTTGGGCAATTGACAAATAAAGAGAGCATGACAATGCACATACATATCATGATGAGTATAGTGAGATTTAATTGGGCATTACGACAAAGTACATAGACCGCCATCCAACCGCATCTATGCCTAAAAAGTCCACCTTCAGAGTTATCATCCGAACCCCTCCAGTATTAAGTTGCAAAGCAACAGACAATTGCATTAAGTATGGTGCGTAATGTAATCAACAACTACATCCTTAGACATAGCATCAATGTTTTATCCCTAGTGGCAACAGACACAACACAACCTTAGAACTTTCTCGTCATCGTCCCGTGTGTCAATGCAGGCATGAACCCACTATCGAGCATAAGTACTCCCTCTTGGAGTTAAAAGTAAAAACTTGGCCGGAGCCTCTACTAGAAACGGAGAGCATGCAAGATCATAAACATCACATAAGCATAACTTTGATAATCAACATAACAAGTATTCTCTATTCATCGGATCCCAACAAACGCAACATATAGAATTACGGATAGATGATCTTGATCATGATAGGCAGCTCACAAGATCCGACAATGATAGCACAATGGGGAGAAGACAACCATCTAGCTACTGCTATGGACCCATAGTCCAGGGGTAGACTACTCACTCATCACTCCGGAGGCGACCATGGCGGTGTAGAGTCCTCCGGGAGATGATTCCCTCTCCGGCAGGGTGCCGGAGGCGATCTCCGGGATCCCCCGAGATGGGATCGGCGGCGACGGCGTCTCGGTAATGTTTTCCGTATCGTGGCTCTCGGTACCGGGGTTTCGTCACGGAGGCTTTAAGTAGGCGGAAGGGCAAGTCGAGAGGCGGCACGGGGGCCCAAACCACGGGCCGGCGCGGCCGAGGGTGGGGCCGCGCCGCCCTAGGGTTTGGCCACCCCGTGGCCCCTCTTCGTCTCGTCTTCGGTCTTCGGAAGCTTCGTGAGAAAATAGGCCTCCGGGCTTTTATTTCGTCCAATTCCGAGAATATTTCTTTACTAGGATTTCGAAACCAAAAACAGCAGAAAACAAAGAATCGGCACTTCGGCATCTTGTTAATAGGTTAGTTCCAGAAAATGCACGAATATGACATAAAGTGTGCATAAAACATGTAAATAACATCAATAATGTGGCATGGAACACAAGAAATTATCGATACGTTGGAGACGTATCACTAGCGCCAGCCGCGCAGCCCAGCGCGTGCTCGCCGATGCAGAGTTCCCCAACTGCCGCCGTCGCTAACCGCCGTCGTCCGGTCGCCGCGGGAGGCAGAGCGAACGGAAGCGGGTCGCCGGTCGGCCACGCGTTCACCGCGGGACTCCCCCAACCACCTTCGGCGGCGGGGGCCGCCGCCACCGCGGCCAGGCCAGCGGCAGCGGCGGGAGGGAGGAGGGTGTCCTGGGGGCCGGCGGCGGCGCGGGTGAGGTTCCCCCCGAGTCGCCCGCTGCGGGCGACGCGAGGGCTACGTAATCTATCCGTGGTTTTAGGTTTGACTCTTCCGATATAAAATTCTTATGATTGGCAATTGTTGCTATCCTGGTGCGTTGGTTCTTTGGGACCTTAGCCACCAACAATAACGCCAAAGCACACCCACAACCACACACACCGCCACAAGGGGCACACCTAGCCACACTGGCTACCCATAAAAGCTACACAAGAAGCTCAAGTCCACCTATGCCAAATATATGGCTCTTCGAGAAGAGACCGACAACTTCGACTCTGAAGATGAGCCTCGGAGAGGAGATGCACAAGACAAGCGCCGAATGGGACCTTCACCGGACCGCCCGTCAAAGGTCATTGTACACCGCCAAGGGCAGCTTCGACTTCACAGCAAGAGGATTCCACCACAAAGACATTCGGACACGCCGCAACGGAGCTGACTAACATGTCCTTGCCACAACCAAACCTTTGTCACCACCATCGCTGTTGCCTCTCAAGCCTCCACCCGGAACACCCGCATATCTGGTTGACCTCCAGCCAACCCAGATGCCGTGTGTGGCCAGCCCGCCGGAGTGCGCGAAGGGGATCATCGTCTTCAAGACAGACACCCTCAAGAGGGGAAGCGACGATGGAATGACGCCGTCGTCCGATCCCACAATGCAGGATCTAGGTTTTCACCCGAAAACGTGAACCCGGGGGTAGTGAAGGTCGGAGATCTCCACGACCGCCCCCCAAGAAGGACGACGACATCCACGGACGCCGCGCGGTCAGGCTTTCGCCCGGAGCAATCGAGCCTACACATCCCCTGGCAACCGAACAACATGAACTCCGCTATCCCGCACTCCACTGGCACACACACCTCCTGTGTGGCGACAACGCCACCTCCGCACCGGAGCCACCGCCGAGGTCCCGAGGCAACCGCCTCGCTGCCCAGCACCGCTGAAGTTCCGCGCTGCACAAGCCCTCCGGAACCCCGACGAGGCCAGAAACGGGCCAACACAGCGCTCCCGAACCATCCCCGCACCCCACACCGGGCAGGGACCGCGCGCGCCGCCACCTGACCGTCCACCCGGCCCGAGCGCCGCCGCTCCACGCCTCCCGCCGCCCGCAGCCGGCGAGCCTGTCCCCATCTCCGTCGTCACGCTCGCGCGCCATGGAGAGCTCCCCGCGCGGGGAGCAGAAAGGTGCCCCG
Source organism: Lolium rigidum (assembly GCF_022539505.1). Classification (NCBI taxonomy): domain Eukaryota; kingdom Viridiplantae; phylum Streptophyta; class Magnoliopsida; order Poales; family Poaceae; genus Lolium; species Lolium rigidum. Next base: position 23,520,639 of record NC_061512.1, on the reverse strand, counting down.
CCGCCACCTTCCTTGGGAGTCGCATGGCTTCGCCGGCGGCCCCTCCGGTGACGGCGAAGAGGGGGAGGGTGGTGGGGGGGTCACAAGAGGCGGTTAGGGTTCCTCCATGTCGCCAGAGGAGGGCGATGCGGGGGTCGTGGTCGCCCGAGTTTTGTGATGTCTTTTTTTGAATGCAGAAAAAATGGCATTTGCAAGGGAGGTGAAATAGTAAGCATGGAGCATGAGGAGAGGACAGGTGCATGAGCCATCATCACCCACACCAGCTGGAACGGCCCGTGTCCGATCCCATCTCAGCCGCCCACCGCGCGTGTCTGACTCGTTCCGCACCGCACGTCACACGCACAGCAGCAGCACCCACCGAAACAAAAACCAAAAAACGAAACCAAACCCCGCCTCCCTCCACCCCGCGCGCCGGCGCCAACCCGCAAAACCAAACCAAAAATGGCAAAACAAAAAAAGAAACCCAAAGCTCGCTCGCTCGCGCGCCCGAGAAATGGCGCCAACCGCGCGCCCCGCTCCCGCCCTGTCTCCCTCTATTTCCCTTCCTCACCTCAACCCACACTCCCACCCTCTCAAACCCTACCCCAGTCCAGCTACCCGATCCAATCCCAGCCCCGAGCCTCCGCCCCAGATCTCCCATGGCCACCGCCGACGCCTCCACCGCCAGCGTGCCCCACCCCGTCACCGCCGCCGACCCCTCCGACGCCGCCGCGCACCCCCCCGTCGCCAAGAGGCGGGGCAGCTACAACTGCGGCCGCTGCGGGCTGCCCAAGAAGGGCCACGTCTGCTCCATCCCCGGCCCGCCCTCCGCCGCCGCCGAGTCCAAGCCCAGGCGCGCGCTCTCCTTCGACGAGGCGGCGGTCCTGACGGTCGCGCCCTTGGCGGTGGCGGCCCCGCCGCGCCCGCCGGAGAAGAGGGCCCGGGTGGAGGTGGTGGACGTGGACGGGCCGGACCCGGAGGAGGCCGCTGCCCACCACCGGTGGGTCGCGGTCGGGCCGGGCAGGCGCGTGCCCGGGGAGGTCCTCATCGAGGTGCTCCGCCGCCTGGCCCCGCGCGGCGTGGCCGCCGCCGCCGCCGTCAGCCGCGGCTGGCGCGACTGCTCGCGCCGCGTCTGGCGCGGGGCCCAGGAGGTCCGCCTCCGCGCCGCCAGCGTCACCACCGTCGGCGCGCTGCTCCCGCGCTGCCCCGCGCTCTCCAGCCTCGTGCTCCGGATGGAAAGGTGAGGCAGACCATCAACCAACAACAAACGAACCCCCGATCCGATTCCATCGACGATTCCCTCGCCGGATCCCACAACGGCACGTAGAAACACCGTAAATCCGCCAGCCTTGGCCGGAACGGGACGGCTAGCAGAACGCCTGTGCTTAATTCACCACCGCACCGACGCACTAAACCGAACGACGAATAGCATTTCCGCCGGCCGATCCCCAATTGCCGATGTGTGATCCGATCTGGCGCCGTGAGATCCCGCCCCCGTGCGGGATCCTTGACCGGTGCTCGATTGGATCCTGTACACAAGCAATTCTCCAGGACAGAGGATATCCCGAACGGTTCATGTTAGAAATGGATTTGCTGTGGCGACCTGATCTGCTTGGCTCAACTTACGTTCTGGTTCTTGGGGTAGATCTTGTCATGGTGCCGTGAGATCGTTAGATGGATCCCTGACCGGTGCCTGACTTCGTTTGTGAGTAGGAAACACAGATCTGATAGTGCCAATGAGATCGGGGATGGGCTGACAAATCCGTCGTGATGGCATCCGGTGCACAGCTCTCCTATAGACAGTATCTGTCTATCTTAGTTTTTGTGCTGCAATTTGTGCAATTGAATACATACTTCTGGTTAGCTTTGTCACAGATTTATTCTAGGACAACATGTTTCCTGATTTGGATTGGAGATTTTGTAGCCTCTTCATTATGCAGCAATATGTGAATCAATGCATAAATTTTCTCCTGATTTAGCTTCAGATAGTGTTAGAAACTTAATATGGAATTGCTTGCAGCGGGGCTGTTTACTTGATATAGTTCCTGGGGGCTTAAGGATATGATTAGATCACAGATGTTCCATTCAATTTCTTTTGTTATGTTCTAATTACCATGTCCTTTTTGACATTTGATACAGTGATGTTGACGCCACCATGCTTGCATGCCTTGCATTTTCCTGCCCAAACCTGCAATCTCTGGAGATAAGCATGGCTGATGGTGCAGTCAACCGGATGACTGGGTACGCTAAACCACAAATCATGTTATCCTTCCATGCATTTTGTCCTCTGAATTCTAGTTACCTATGATTTCTAACGGTATATGTGGAACGGGGATATGCCTTGGTTTAAGACTAATAGTTAGTACACATTCTTTCATAATATCTTGCTACCAAACTGTATTCTTAGTGCTTGAAGATGCATACTACTCAGTTGTTTTGTGCTGTAATATGCTGTCTTGTTTTGCCGTGCTTATCAAACACTCATGTTATTGTTAAGATATTTTATGCATGAAAGTTTATGGATATATTAGATGTTAAATTATAATCTTAAATTTGAGTGATCTTTGAACCAAATGGTTGTTTTTCAAAACAGGGATGAGCTAACTAGGTTTGTTTCGGAGAAGAGGTCTCTCACAGTTCTCAAAGTTGATCGATGTGGTAGTCTTGGTTTTCTTAATATAAGCTCTCCAAGCCTCACAACCCTTTGGCTGTCAGATCTTTCTCCCCTAACAAAGTCGGTAAGTCAGCGGGCTGTAATAATTGTTTCTAGTTATATTTGATTTGCTGCTCTATAAATTGACTGGGCTGATCATTTCTTACAGGTCATTAACTGTCCTAATTTGAGTGAGCTCTCACTGATTTTTTCGCAACAAAATAATGATGATTCTACCGATCTGATTAGTCTGATGGATAGTCTGGGACGTACCTGCTCAAATTTAAGAAACCTGCACATCTCCTCAGTTCACTTATGCAATGAGGCTGTGTTTGCTCTTGGTAGTGCTAATCCCAGGTAAATTCATATCTCTATTATTCTTATGCATTGCTGCCCAAACTTCTGTAATTAAGCTACATATAAGATTCCAGTTTATTTGATTTTAATGACCTTACTATTTTTTTTCTTGTTCATCAGTGGATTATGCATGCTTTCATTGCTTCTAGGCAAAAAAATAACAGATGCAGCTGTTGCATCTATTGTTCGTTCGTATACGAGCTTGGAGTTGCTTGATTTAAGCGGGTAGGTGCTGTCTTAACGTAGTCTAATTGTTTGGAGATGATAAAATTCGATTTTATTTACTACACAAAGTTATGCAAAATTATACCTAAACAAACTGTACATGCTTAAACTCCAGATCTGGTATTACTGATAATGGGATTGGGATGGTCTGCAAAGCATTCCCTGATACTCTAACTCGGCTGCTCCTTGCTATGTGCCCAAATATTACCTCATGTAAGTCTCAACCTTCACCCAGCTTGTGTTCCTTTGACCCGCTAATTTTAGAAATATTAAATTGGTGATGGCTGTAAATATCTAAATTTCATGCTCATGTGATATGTAGATGGAGTCCAGGTGGCTGCAACACAGTTGCCACTTCTTCAGCTCATGGACTGTGGGAAGAGCTTATGTGCTAACACGCAGCCTGAAAAAGGGAGATCATACTTTGGTGATCTCAATGGAGGGGTTAGGTTTTGCTCAAAACAACAAACTGCCCGGAAGCAACAACCTACTTTCCAAAAGCTGATTATAAAGCATGCTAATCTGAAAAAGCTAAGTCTTTGGGGCTGCTCGGCGGTAGATGTAAGTGCTCAAAATTTGTATTCTGGTTCATTTACACATTGAAGCTGTGTTCTCATTACTATTTCTTCATGTATGACAGGCCCTATATGTATGTTGCCCAGAGCTGAATGATCTGAACCTCAACTCTTGCACAAATCTCAATCCAGGTGTGATATACTGTTCTTGTTTGGTACCGAAGTGGATACTTCTTCATTGTACAAACTTGGATTATTAGTACACAAGTATTTACATCCTAAGAAACTTTCGGCAGAGCGGTTGCTTCTTCAGTGTCCAAACTTGAAAGATGTTCATGTGTCTGGATGCCGTGATATGTTGATCGGAGCAATCAGAAACCAGGTACTCCCAAATTGAACTGTCTGCATGATAAGTGTCTTGGCTGTAATAATCTCATTGCCAAGTTGCTTCCTGAACTCCTTGACACTGTGGGGGCACCATTGCAACAATCTCTTGTTTCTGTTTCTTAATCAGTTGCTCTGAATTCTTCCAGGTTCTGAATGAATTTGCTGGAGCAGAGCCTCGCATGCCCTGCAAGCGCCTAGCGGATGGCTCGAAGCGGGTGCAAGTCCCGCACTTCATGATAGAGCAGGTATGAACTGCACCTGCAAGGCTGCAGCCCTCCCGCAATCCTCACCCACATCTTTAAACTCCTCAGCTCATTGTTCTCCATGGACATTGGTCACTCACATTTGTGAACGCAAAACCCTTTTCAGCTGTTTGAGGATGACAAGGCCGGAGGATCACCGCGGAGCCAATGCACTGTTCATCTGAAGTGAAGCAATGTAGTCACTTGCAGAGGTGGGTGAATAGCTAGCAGTCCTATTTGGTCGACATGAAAGGAAGATTAGTGAGGCTGTAATGTAGAAGGCTGGTTGAGATCTCACATAATTTGGTTGGTAGCCTGATGTTGTAAACTGTACAAGATTCTTGCTCTTTGTTTTTATGTGATATTTTCTTTCTTCCCAACTGATTTCTGTAGGACAATAAGGGCATGGTATGTTGTTGTAAACTTAGCTTGTGCTAAGAATCCTTGATTCATTCAGGAAAATAATGTTAACATAAATGATTATTTATTGCTGAAATCATATACAATCTTTTGTCATGATCCTATTGATTTTTTTGATCTTTTGTTCTGGCATGGCTTATGTTGCTACAATAACGATGAGACAAAAGAATGCCTTAGAACATCCCCACTTTTGCCCCATCTTGGTATTTAAAGGGGTGCCCTACTTCATAGAAAATCAAATAACATGAGTAAACAAACATGTAAACTAACACAAACTATGAGAAAATAACTGTCCTGCAAAACTATCTTTAGGGTTTCCTGTACTTGTTGAAGTGAGTGGCCACCGCCAAACTCCAACACTGCCTAGATGGGTGTTGAAAGAGACACCAAGCCTTCACCATGGCTAGATCCAAAAGAGCATCATCGCCAAGCTAAACACATGTCGATATGGCATGTCGACCAGCGGATGTCCCGTGCTACCTCGGATCAATATTCGCTGCATCCCATTGACAAAATCGTGGAATAATGATAATCCAGCAACATCGAGATGTTTTGGGTACACCAACCATCGTCCCTATTTTTTCTCTTCTTCCTAGTGAAAATAAAAGGCGGATGTGAGCTCTAACAAGTTCTTGCGAGCCTAGTTAATATGGTTTGCGAGGATAAAACGGATGAAACCAACACACAAACACAACTGGAGATAAACAGTTATCAAAAACCCAAACACAAGAGCCAAAAGCTCAAACGTTTGGATCACTTCCACCTGAATGACTTACTCTAATTGATATCGAGTTCTCGTATTTGTTAGTCCATTTATCCAACAAAATCTGTGTAAATGAAATATTGGCTAGACGGCGCTAGGGTATGGCATGGACTTTACAAAGGAATGCCAACATAATCTGTGTAAATGAAAATAGGAAGGTTGGCGTGCGATACGCCGCACCCTTGGTATCTAATATGATTGCAAACGATATTTTTTCTTTTCTCGTATGCTGATTATATACGTTGTAAACGTTTTTAGATAGAACCGACTAGTTGTATTGTACATACAGAACCATAGCAGCAGATGCATGCGTAGCTAAACACTCGTAAAAATACAATACCATATATTAATTATATTGCACATCTAATACATCATATGTATACATACATTTTGGCAACGAATACACAAATAAAAAGAAAGATACACAAAACAAGAAAATCTGTAGCATCTCTTGGTTACATCCGTCTCCGTGAGGAAAGTCATGTCTCTACAAGGATAATAGATTTCTTCACTTATCCTTATGTAAGACATAGATGGAGAAGTTAAAGATGCATATTATTATTATTATTATTATTATTATTATTATTATTATTATTATTATTATTATTATTATTATTTCGTAA
>NC_061512.1:23472533-23514375 GCF_022539505.1 Lolium rigidum | reverse complement strand
AACACATGAAATGGAATTAGCTGTTGGAATAAGCCACGCCTCATGGTGGCGACCGGCGTCAGCGCGCCCAGGTCGAGTCCGTGGCGGGTGCGTGCGTGCTGATCGTGCAGTCATGGAGCCGAGTGGTCGCGCGGAGCTGGCAACCAACAGAAGCTGCATGCAAGGAGATCACGCCGAGTCTGTTGCTTGGGCGTGTGGACGAGCTGTTTGTGCGGCTGTACGTGCGCTTGCATGTAGCTAGATGATTAGTGGGTTAGTTGCCGGGCATGGCGGCAGGTATAGATGTAACTGGTCCGGGTCGGCCCGTTGGACCTCCGTCCCGCACCTATATTTTGTTACCATTGGGTTATAGGTTTGGCCCGTAAAAACTCAGGGTCCAACAGGTTCCGATCCATACAACCCTAGGGTCGAACCGCTCCTGATACGAACGCGCCGGCCGCATCGTCTTCATCGCAGCAACTCCCGTACAGCAATTGACACAGCTTCGCCGGAAAAAAGGGGGCCGCACGGTTTGGAGCCCCGGCGAGCCAAGCCGTCCACGCCATCGTCACCGCCTCGTCTCCCTCGTCCTCCCCGTCAAGCCACGCGAGCCGGGACGCCCGGAATCGCCGCCGCCGAGCCCATCTTCCCCGACGGCGGTCGCTGTCGCCGTCGTCGATTCCGACCTCCCCAGTCGTCGCTGACCTTCCCGGCAGCACCATGGTGAGCCGCCGGTTCTCCCGCGCCCTTCTGCGCTCTCTCTCTCTACCTCTGTATCGCCGCTGCCACACGCGCCTGCGAGCACCGCTGCCGGGTGTGGCCGCCGGCGCCGCTCCGGAGACGGCTGCATGAAGCAAGCGGATCCCACGGGGGAGGTAGCGACGGCGAGGAACGAGAAGGTGTTGATACGGGACTGCATCAGCCGCGCGCCAAGGGAGGATGCCGCTGCGCGTCCCCTGACATCCATGTTCCTTAGGTAGGGGCGAACCTTGGATACCCCGTTACCCTGTAAGGAGAGGATCGGTCCGAACCTTGAACCTCTTATTTTCTAAAAGGTTTCGAGGTCCAACGCTAGGGCCAAACCGGACCGGACCGGTTGCATCATGAGCGGCAGGCTAGTGTATGCGTTGTGTCTCTCCTGTACTTCTCTACTACCTAAAAAGAATCTCGGTGTTCCATCGTCAACCATGTCGAGCGGTACGTCGTTGCTTTTCGTTGCGCTTCGTCGCGCTTCGCCCGCATCCAAATGGGCCAAGCCCAGCAAATCGCTGTCGCTAAGCCGTCCTTCGTCGCTCGTCGGTCCGTGCCGTATCCGTCAACGTGGAGTCCCGTGGACGACGATCTTCCTAGAATTGAGCGAACACACACAAATCCCTACCTCTCACCAGTTCGTGCGCCGCCGGGCACCCTGCCCGCCGCCGCTTGCCCACCCGCGTATGTACGCTCTTCCTCAGCTGACTCCATCCGCTCTCTTCCTAGACATGGAGATCCATCTCCGGCAACGCAACATGCTACCACCAATCGGGCGAAGATGAGACGGAGCAAGGAGGCAGGAGCTGCAGGGCGTCGTCACCGCTCCCATCCTCCCTCTACCACCACCTGGCCAGCGTACTCCACCGATCCCGTCCTCCCTCGAGCGCCGCCTATACGACAGACAAAGATTGCTGAACTCCACCAGGATCCAAATCCTTCTGATCTATTTTCTTGGAGCCTCCTGATCTATAGTCGCATATCCATTTAGTTCTCCTCCTGATCCACAGGTTTCTTCATATCCTTGGACTTCAACAGTTTCCTGACATGCAACACTTCCTCATTATTCATCAGTTGCATAGATGATTGACATACTAATATAGTTCCAATGTCCCCAACCTCCATGGAGAACAAGTGATCAGCTGCAAGCTGGCCGATTTGACCTCTCCATGGACCTTGTTGGTTCCTAGCAGAGAGCCTCATGCATTGGAATTGACCATGCGATGGGGCATATCTAACGTAAAACTGGATGCATCTTTGTTCTTGCAGACGTCTGCCACGAAAAAGAAGGTCAACAATGCATGTGTTAACCTCACGTTTCAAGCAAAATATGTATAGTAGATTCGGCAGCAACGGTGGAAGGGCGCTGGAGCACCTACAACTTGAAGTTGGATGCTTCCAGCTCAGTTAAGGTCGTGGTGGTTTGAACCTCACCCGGTACAAAACACAGAACCCTCAAAGATCCCCCTTCCTCTCCCCTCGCCTCCTGTCGCCTCTCTCCAATCCTACAACCTGACCTGACTAGCTGTCATCACCTCTCCGACGGTGCAGGGCATGCCCCCTTCCGCAGCAGAAGCTAGAGCCTGCTCTACTCCTCGATATTTTCTTCACGCTGCTGGTGCATGCTTTTGGGGTTTGAATTTCGATTGATCGATTGTGCAGGTGGAGGCGGTGGTTCTGGAGGAGGGCACCGTAGCATCACATAGGAACTTGCGAGTCTACGACGTGCTGCTGTGACTGATCCACTTCCTTGAGCTGTTTCAGGAGGTAGTAATGATTTCTTGCGTAATGATCATGTAGAAATTGACTCTGATAATCCATTTGATGTTTGACTTCGACATAAAATGATCTTAATTGTGGAGCTTTTTGCTTGAATAGAGATATGAGATTTGAGACATGGGAATAGATATATATATGAGATTTGTCTCAAGAAAAAAAAGGGATATGATCGTAACTAAAAAATGCGCATCTAGGGCCACATTTTCTATGTTGTCTACAATATTTCATTACTTATATGGTCCTGATCTTTCAAATAATTTTGTGGTCGATGGGTTGTTTATTTTCGATCACTGTGTACGCAGAAATATTAGTGAGTGCTCACTTCAGATGTTTGGTCCTTTGAGTTATAAGATAACCTAAGTATATTTTATGAGCGTGTTACGGTGGTTGGGTAGTACTACCGAGTACTAACACTGATTAATTCTGGCCGTCCAATTAGCTAAATTAATTTAATCTATAAATCAATGTCCTGAGGAGTAATATGGTAACTTCACCCTGCAGAACTGAACTGCTCGACCAGCCTTTGTGACGAGTCAATCCCTCCCCAGACGCGCCGCCCCCTGCCTCGCCTCCGACCCTCCGTTTCTAATCCGCCACCACTGCCGCTTGCCGGACGCAAAGCCGCTCGCCGCCGCCGACGCGCAGCCGAATCAGTGCTCCGCCTTCGCATCCACCGCGCCCCGGATCACCTTCCTCACCTTGGAGCTCGGCCGCCTCGCCTGCTCGCTCTCGAGCTTGTCCGTGTCGTGCACGAGGTCGCTCGCTCCTCTCGGCAACTGCGCTGCAACGGAACCACGAGGGACCTCCCACTCCGAACTTCAGATCAGCCGTCGCATTTTGATACAGGAACTTGTTCTTTGACGCAAACCTCCGCCTGTGGAACCCAAATGCATAAGCATCGGCAAAACAACTACATTTCTGAACATGGATCCTCTGAAGACTGAAACAACGAGGGGTATCTCTTACCTGAGAAGCTGTCGAGCCGGAGCTTGAGGGGGACGCCCTCGCACACGATGTCGTCGTTGGCCCAGCTCGGCTGCACCACGTCTTCCAATTGCTGGACGCCGCTGCCACCCCTTCAGCGAGGTGGGGGAGGGAAAGGCGACACGGGTGCTTTCCGCCGCCGGAGATGGAGTCCACGAAGAAGAGGGCGCCTTGCAGTTGCAGCTTGTCGCGCGACAAGAGCCGGCGCAGAGTACAGGGCGTCGTCCAGCTAGCCGCGCTTCACGAGGCCGCGCATGCGTCTGTTGCTCCTGCTGTCACTCCGGGATGGGGCGCACGGCCGCGGCGTCCTCGCTCGCTCAATCGAAGCTCACGCCGGTGGAGCTCGTCCGTGTCGTCCTCGCTCACGCGAGCTCACACCCTGCACCCCTTGTGTGACAGCGCCGAGAGCGTGGAGACGAGGCAGCACGCTGCGGTGGAGTCGGAGGTGGCCTCGTTGAGGACCAGCTGGCTCGGGATCATAGCAGCTCATGCCCGGTGCTCACGCGCTTCCGCTCGCCGCCGGACACGCCGCACACAAACTCACGATGGTGAAGCCTCGGCGGCCACGAGCTTGGACGATTTGAAGGCTAAAGGTAGGGAGCCACATCATGCTTGACTCTGCAGGGTGCTGAACGAGGCGCGGCCTCCGGCCAGCACGGTGCCGGAGTGGCGGCCGGAGAGGGCTGCCGGAAGGGGAATTTTTTGCAAGGCCTAGAGGATGACGGTGGTGACCGAGCGTGGACGGGCGGCCAAGCAGTACGCTGGCGGGGAGGGGGTGGCCGTGGGAGAGGAGAAGAGGGCGCTGGGGCGACGACGCGGGGAGGGGACATGGCGGCTGCTCCATGGCGCAACTGGAATGCCATCTGAATGTGAAATTACATGGCTACCCTCCTATTTAATTAAAATAAATGATAATTTCAGTACTTTTCAGTACTTATCATCCAGTACTTTCTGGTACTACTATTCTTTCCACCGTCAGATTAAGTAGCTTCAACGGCTCCTAAATTCTCCAACCATATAGGAAGATTCATGACTATATTAGGGTGCTGGTTTGTGCATTTGTCAAGCACGGAAAGACATTCTAAATGGATTTGCTTTCATAGTTAAGATGATCATCTAGACTACTATTCGAAGTGTAGACAAACATATCTGACAGAGTAGCCTAGATGCTTAATAGGAGCTATAGGATAACTCATCTTATTTCGGTTGGTTTGCTGTATGGATTCTTCATAATTATAATAACTGTATAGAGGAGGGAGTCAACAACGCTAGCATATTTTTGCAAAGAAATAGTTAACCAAGGTTGGTGAAAGAAACAAAAACGGAACATCAAGTTTGTTGATTGCTCTTTCATTCCAAGGATTATTGCCTTTTTCTGTTTAATAAATTGTTTTTCTAATTGATTATGTTAAGTGTGTCACCAGCCCACCAAGTACCGATTGATAAACCTACTTCTAAACTGAAGCAGTATATTACTACCAGCCAAGACATCAATTCTTTTGGCAGATATCATGTTTTTACTCGGCTCATGAAGATCAACTTAAGTGATAGATATTATACATCTATGTGTGCTCCAGGGTGAAAAAGCTTCGGGAAACTGTACATCTTGAGAGTTTCTACTGTAAAACTGAAAAAAGACAAGTTCCTAGATAAACCATCAGGAAGATTTATCAAAGCAGAGTACAGTAAGCTACAAGGTTTACGACACAAAAAAACAAAGAAAGGTGTGATGAGTCTACAACATTTATGGAAATTCAGTTTTTGGATACAATGGCTGTGATGAGTCTGTAATTCAACTTATGAATTTTTTTTTTTTTTTTTTTGAAACGGAGGCAAAAGCTTTGCCTCATCCATTAATTAAGTAGAAGGTGTCCGGTTTTTATGAAAATTCTAAAATGGAGTAAGCTACATCAACGTGAGCTTGCAGCCAGTTCCATAGGAGATAAGGCCTAGCTAGCTGTTGTACAGATCTGAAGTTTATCATGCCCCTGGCACATCTATTGTCCGGAAGAAACCGACTAACCATTATGTTTGTTGTCTCTGATGATTTGTGGTTGTTCTTGTACTCAGCCTTTTCTGCAACTAGAGTTAGGTCTACACCGGAGTCTGTTGTGGCATTCAAAGGAGCCCCTGGTGTTTGAGGTTCAGCCGCTTGGAAGGTCATACGATCTGTCATTTGGGATCCAATACAGATAGAAGATCTCCTATATCTACAAAGAACTGCACATTATTTTTTATTTGTTTGGTTCCAATTTAATTATATTTATTCCTCTGAAAAATCATTTAGCAGGTTAAGTGAAAATGAGTAGACAAGGAGTACCATTTCCAGATAGTTACTGATTCATCTCTCACTCAGATCATACAATGGGTAGTGTAGTACATGCAGTAGGAAGGGAAGACTAAAAATATGTTGAATTTGTTTCTTATGTGACATGGTTTGTAAATAAATTATTTTAGTGTTTTCTATCACACAAACGTCCAATCAGGCGAGCTAAAGTAAATAGTTTTAATAGCACTATATGCATGTCTAGCTCCCTTGAGTGCAGTAATCAGTGTGAAAGAGTATTCATTAGGTAATTGGTGAAGTTGAAGTTCAAATTGTAAAGATCTATTTTTGTTAGCATAATACTTCTTGATTGAGTATGGGCATATTTGAAGTGACCATGTCCTGGTAAGATCTGAATCCAAGAACTGTGTGTTGTCTAATTATCAAGCATATTTTTGTAAAATTCCCATTTAGTACAAGTTAAACTAAAATGATACTCCGTATGATTTACAGATTAGAACTTTTGCTTCTGCTATTTGTACATTTTCACCAGACACATTTCCATGGGTGATGTTTTTATTTGTTAAACATATAGCCTTCATTTTGACATGAATGGAAGACTCATTTTGCGGGCACATCTTACTTGGTTTACTTTTTACATCAGAATTTTTTTAAACATTTTATTTAAAAGTGTGTGGCCAGCTTTTTCCACTGAGATGCATGTGCTTTCAGTTTTATGGTCCAAGAAAGTCAAGCGTAACCATTTTATGAATTGTCATCAAACCTACAAAACGAGTAGCTATCCTACAAATGCTACTTATGGGAGGAAAGAAGCAAGGAATAATTATAAGTTTTTAAAACAAATTGTCATTCATTGCAGAAAATTGTCAATGTAGATTTTTATTGCGTTTTTATATGTAATTTTTTTATTAAAAATTGTTGTCAGTGTATAAGTACATATTTCTTTCTCGTTTCTTTACATTTTGAGTTCTGCTGCATCTTAGACATCGATTGATTCAGAGCAAACAAAGTTATTCTTGTTATTGATGCACTTGCACATAAAAGTGATGCTATTTGTCTTATGCAATGATGGCTAATATTGCTATATTGTGTGCTACAGAAGTAAATAATAACTGGATGAAAATGGGAAAAGAAGATAGAAAAAATGTTGTTGGTTATCGACGGTTTAGTAAGAGGGATAAAAGAGAAGGTTTGGGAGTATTCGAATACTAGAAGTCACCGTGTTGTGATTCCCAACAAAATAAAATCATCTTTCTTCATGTTTTTAAAATTTCCGTGGCAGCGCACGGGTATTTAACTAGTAGCTACTTAAGTGTGAGTCCAGGGCAGGGAAAAAAGATAGCAGCTAGGAGGAAGATGTAGTCTCCAGTGGTCTCATGAGAGCGTGAGGAGAGTAGTAGCCGGAGTCAGTGCTCCAGGTAGTCTCCCATGTATGTTGATATGGGTATGCGCCCAGTTGAGAGTAAAAGAGTAGGGCGTTGGTGCGCCCACGGCGGCGTTCGTGCGCCGGCCGGGAAAAACTCCGTGTTTCCAATGCATCGTCTCCCTCTGTTCGTTCGTGCGACTGAGGAAGAGGAAGGTGCAGCCGAGGTGTTGCGCCAACATTAGCAAACACTCATTAATGTAAACTTGGATACTACTCAAACTAGTTGAATGCCCGTGCGTTGCCACGGCCTATTTTATGATGTTACATAATGTTGAACGTGTAAATGTAAAAAGCTAAATATTAAATTTTATTTTCCATAATTTAATGTCATGTGTGCAGAAAGCAAAGCGCAACATATATCGATAGAAAATTTAAATATGGTTTATATATAACATGCATAAAATGGACAAGTCTCCCATTGCACATATTTGGATTGTGTAATTTTTTTCCTTCCAACGCCCATCGTGTAGGAATCATAATCGTATACTCCTTCCGTTCCTATGATTGAGTGTCAGAAATATAATGTGATATAACCTTATATTTATTGAGCAATCGTAGATCAAAGAATTGTTTGAACACAACAAAACATGTCTTATTTTTACGATCGCAAAGAATATGAGATGAGAAGTAAAATATTATAAAATGAAGATTTGAATTCTAAATCTTATTAATGGGCACAGACTGTGGAAATTTATGTGTAAACAGAGGAAGTGGAGAGCTGCCAATTTGTAGCACGGAAAATATGTCCAGGCTGCCATGTAAAAAAAACAGTGTATACTTTTTATCTCAAAATTTAAGACCCACTTTATTTTACATAGTCTTTGATGTATAATTTTTTTACCACTAATATATACCTGACATATGTATTGAGAACGCATAAATGGCAGCATTTTTCTTGTTAATTTTTAGAATTTATATATCTTTATACTAATTTCATGGACATATTATAAAACAAAATTAAAGTTAAGTTTTCACAAAAAAATTAAGTGCACATCATATTTTGGTATGGAGAAAGTATATTTTCCGGGCAACGTTGCTTGTGTTGGGCATGCGGGGGCGAGAGGAATCTCAAGAAGATACGTAACAAGAGGGGTGTCGTGTAGGACAACGCGGAACCGGTGGCATTATTTGTCTATTTTACACAGGGTACAAAAATTGTCGGCTTTACGTGAAACTTTACGTGTACACATAGAACATGTCCTTCTACATGCTAAATTTTTTTAGTTTTTGAAATATGTTTTATACACCAGTTTCGGTTTTCCCTAGAGTTGCAGCCTTGTTGTTGGGCTATCCTCTGCTTCTTTAGGTAATCTCAGCAGACGATTAAGAATACCAGCTCGTACTCTTTGTTTATTCACTTATTTCACCTGGATCTTTGTTTGTTAGGGTACCGTACCCCCCCCCCCCCCCCACCTCCCCACACACCGACGGAGATTCATATGCACTGGTAGGAACATTCAGAGCAAGACATAACCTGACCACATGATTTAACGTTTCAGAGTAACACAACTACAGAAAATTAATAAACTTTAAATCTGAATATTGGCACTTACTGTTTGTTTGAAATAAGTCACACTCTCCGATTTTTCTAGAACATACAGTAAGTACAATTTTAAGATGCTTCGTATTTTCTGTCGGTACAAGATGTACTATATATTTATGTGTACACATTTTCAGCTCTCCCGGTGAGCCAAAATTGGATGAGTGGGCTGCAGGATACTGCTAGCCTTTTTTTCCACTTTGATTCTTGGCCTTGGTTGGAGGCGTCCAAGTGACTAATGATCTTATTTGAGGTGAGGATTTTCTATGGTTGGAAAGTACACTGGTCTATCTGATTCTTACCTCTCTATGGTGAAGGTAAGTTTGATTAGCACAGTTATAACTTTTTTTTACCTTTTGAATTATTACTGGTGTCTAATAGTGGAGCTTGATAAAAAAAATACAATGCAGGCCCCTCTTGCAGGCTTCAGTTGATTGCCGCAGTAAGCTTGTTGTTGATTGGGTTGCTTCTACAGATGACTCCACCAAAATTGAGATTTTTTAAACAGTAGGCCTAAGCCCTGTGTTAAATTAATAACGCCCGAAACGGCAGATCAGCTTACAAGACAACAACGCACACAAGCAAACAGGAAAAACAAGACACACAACTTGATCGTCGAAGTCCTCATCCACCAAGGCGAAGCCACACACGCGAAGCGGCGAAAGCTGAAGCCTGGAGGGAGCCCACCATCGAAGATATACCAGCTCGAGCATACTCCAAAGGGCCAACTTCCCTGCTCCATCTCCGAAGCCGAACATAACCCATGCTCCCTCGCCCTGGATCGAAGGATGCTGCACCGTCGGCCGGAGTTGCTCACCCTAGAGCTCAAACGAAGATCAGGGCTATTGAAACCGGAGAGTAGAGGCCAAGCACGACCACCAAGAACAACCAAGATCACCACCAAAACAGCTCCACCACCAGGCCTGAGAGCTCACCCGGTCTAACGCAAGCATCTGGTCCCAAGAAGGAACAACAGCTCCAACAAGATGTAGCACCCTCGCCGGAGAACCGAAGAGAGGCGTCGCGGAAGGATCCATCCACTGCCACCAAACGAACTTGGACCAACAAAACTTTACCCAAGGCGACGCCTTTAAGAAGGACACCACGCTGGCGGCGTAGCCGCCGCCCATACCGAGAAGAATTGGGTTTTCACCCGGGCAACCAGGGGATGGTAGGAGGGAGGAGAACCTCGACGGTGCCTCCAACAAGGGAAAGATACCCGCAGGCGTCGCCACCGTCGTGAACCAGCCAGGGATTTCTCCTTGAGACAACAGTCCCCCCAGCCCACCGTGACCCTCCTAGCCAAGCTCCGGCAGCTAGGCTAGGCCACAGATCAGACAGACGAAGTGCAGCCTTCCGATCCGACGCGTGTGACGCCGGAGAGGCCAACACGCCGGACCAACACCTGCTACCGAACCGCTGCCCATGCAGCCGAGGTAAGCAACCAACATCCACGCGAGCGGTACCCCGCTGGAGAGCCGACGCCGCCCACCAGCCCAGGGCTGCCGCCCTGGCATACCGGAGCCCCCGCCGAGGAAGACACCAGCAGAACCCTCCCTTACCCGAGCCACATCAGAGTAACCAGCATCGGCGCGGGAGGAGACCACGGAGCAGCCGCATCAACAACGGCGAGCCTGGCGTGGAGGTCCTCCACCTATTCACCGCGCGAGGAGCCAAGGGCTCAGATCCCCGCCGCCCCTTCATCGGCGCCGGCGGGCATGGACAGCAGTGCCTCTGGGGGCGACGAGGGGGGGGGGGAGGACGGAGATGGGGCTGGCTGCAGAGGGGATAGGGTTTCGCCCCCTCGGGAGCCTGGAGGGGACGACGTGAGGGGAACGGCCTCTCAAAGCTCGCCGTTTCCTTTTGAGATTTGGCGGTGTCATATTTCTATTTTTCTGTATGTTCGATTTAGGCTGTTTCCTTTTCTTATGTGATCCTTTCTAACTTTTCTAGGCACTTGATGCATATGAATCAGCATGGAATTTTTGAAGGTGATGAGTTTTCGCCGACAAAAAATGTTTTCCACTCAAATTTGATTGCTGCAAGACGTGTGTTGTTGATCCTGGCTGAAGTAGGTTGGCCATCCAGAACTGGGCGCGGGCAACTGCATACCGGAGAGAAATAATGGCGACTACGTACCTGGACGCTAACGACTGAGTTGATTTTCTGCTCGGGCAACCTGTTCGGCGATGGCTGCTGCGTTCCTGCTCGGGTGCGACAGTGGGAGAGGAGAACCAGCGTGAGGGCAAGGAAATATATCTTTCCTAACTAACATGGCAAATAGACGATTCTTCATTAACTAAGCTGGCATTGGGCTGATTTGTCTCTTCAATTGCTACATTTTTTTCTCCCCTGATCGTGGGAAATTGTGCGCTATGGTGAGATATTTCTTGCATGCCCCAATTAGACGCACAAGTCACAAAAGTAGATCGGGCGAAGCGGAGACAACAAGATTATATTGGACGGTCCAGATGCTTTTAATGACGACCACCAAAGTGCGTTGAGTGTCAAACGACCAACTCCCATTTAATAGTAAAGATTTAGTGTTCATAAATTGTACTTGTAATCACACATACTACGCGTTGTCGCGAAAAAGTTAGTTGAAAAGTAAACATTGAAGATAGTATTTGCAAAAAAATTAGAAACATATGTGAAAAAAAGTAAACATTGAAGACACTTATTTGAAAAAATTATTTAGTCCAGGTATACATCTATTATATTCGATTGACCTGGTCTATTTATTCAGGCATGAACATGAACAGTAAAGATATAAGTTCCAAAGTAGTCGTCTATTGTTTTTACCAACCTGGTCTCTTTATTCAAGCTTGGATATGTCCAGTAGAAACAGAAGTTGCACTTGCAATCACATGGAAATACATTACTCTTCGTCTGCTATAATTGATTTGAGGGTACCACAAAACCTCTTTTTTTTAAAAAAACTTAGACTAATTTTTTCCACAAATAGCAACATATGTGACACATTAAAACTACATGTCAAAATGAATCTAGCCATATTAAAGTAATATCATAAATGCTGCAACTTTTATCTAGGTAGTTAGTCAAAGTTAATAAGTTTTTCTTTAAAAATATCTAAATATGCACTTATCTGTGGATTATCTGTGGACGGATGGAGTAGTTGACTGTGTTTACCATTTTGTTTCTGATAATAAAATTATATGGCTTCTGAGTATTTGCATTATGAATCCGATTGATTCCACAGTCCACATTAGATGTGGATGTGGATGGTGACATGTAGTAGCTAGCGGTTAGAAGAGCTACGACGTGAAGACGGCTGATCCACAAAATTTCCAACGAAGGCAAGGTTCTGCAAAAGAAAAAGACAAAGGAAGGAGTGTTGGAGTACATACAAACTGATACAAGTAGCTCGGTACAGACAGGTAGCGTCAATTCTAATTCCAATAATGGCTTCTGTGTTGGATCGTTTCCAAGAGCTCAAGGCCTTCGACGACACCAAGTCCAGCGTCAAGGGCTCGTCGTCGCCGGCGTCAGTCCGTACCGGCCATCTTCCACCACCCGCCGGCGCCGGGATCCCTCGCACTCGACAATACTCATGACCACCACTTCGGCATCCCGGTAATCGACCTCGCTGGAGCGTGGACACCGTCCCAGAGAGCCGAGCTGGTCGGCGAGGTGAAGTCGGCCGTGGAGACAGTGGGCTTCTTCCAGGCGGTGAACCACGGCATGCCGGAGGAAGCCATGTCGCAGATGCTCGCGGCGGTGCGGAATTTAACAAGGAGCTAGCGGAGGCGAAGCGTGTGTACTACACGCGTGTGTACCAACGAGTTTATCTACCTTGTTGCAAAAAGAGGTGCAGGAAAATAGAATAACACCGGTGAAAATCTGCCGAAGAGCACCAGGAATATCACATCTCCTCTTTGCGGATGATAGTTTGCTATTTTTTAAGGCTGATCCGTTGCAAGCTAACAGCTAACAGAGTGGTGCAAGTCCTGGGGAAATATAGTCGCAGCATAGGCCAACTAATTAATCCAGCCAAATGCTCCATTTACTTAGGTCCATCTTGCGGGGAGGACGTCAGAATTGCGGTGAAACAAACCCTTCATGTTGAGGTGGAAAATTTTGAAACCAAATATCTCGGCTTACCTACTCCAGAAGGTAGGATGTCGAAAGGCAAATTTCAGAGTCTACAAGGCAAGCTAGCAAAGAGACTCATACAAGGAGAAAATCATATGGCGCAAGGGGGAAGAGAAGTGCTCATAAAAGCAGTAGCACATGCTCTACCGACCTATGTCATGGGTGTATACAAGCTCCCATTTGGCCTATGTGATGATCTAACCAAAATTATAAGAGATTTATGGTGGGGCTATGAGAAAGGGAAAAGAAAAACTCACTGGTTAGCATGGGATATCATGTTAAAGCCAAAGACAAGAGGTGGAATGGGGTTTAAAGACATGAGGATGTTTAATCAATCACTTTTGGCCCGCCAAGCGTGGAGGCTGATTGAAAACCCAGAATCATTATGCGCTCAACTACTACGCGCAAAGTACTACCCGGATGGTAATCTTATAGACACAGTTTTCACTGGGAATCCATCTTCAACCTGGAGAACCATTGAATATGGTCTGGAGCTGCTGAAAAAGGGAGTCATATGGCGTATTGGTAATGGTGCAAAGGTATGTATATGGCGAGACCCTTGGATACCTCGTAAAGAATACTTTAAAACAATTTCCCCGAAGAGAAGGTGCCGGCTAAGATGGGTGTCAGAATTACTAAACCCAGATGGAACTTGGAATGTTGAACTACTGAACATATATTTTCAACCAATAGATGTCGAGTGTATCTTACAAATTCGACCTTCTATACGAAATGATGAAGACTTCTTAGCTTGGCAACCTGATAGCAGAGGAATTTTCAGTGTCAAAAGTGCATATGCAGTGGGCATGGAAGAACAATACCGAAGTAGGGATAGAGGAACAACTAGTGATAGACCTGATGGAGCGAACCCAGTATGGAAACTTATTTGGCAAAACCCAGCTCCACCTAAAGTGCGCACCTTTGCGTGGAAGTTGGCCAAAAATGGACTTGCTACACAGGTGAATATGATGAAGCGGAAAATGGAAATGGTGGGCACCTGCCAGATTTGTGGAACAGAGGATGAGGATACGTTTCATGCATTAGTGACCTGTCCACATGCCAGAGGGTTATGGCATAGCATGAGGCAGTGTTGGGATCTACCCAATGAGCAGATGATGGAGAATACAGGGAAGGACTGGCTGTTAGTGCTAGTGCTACTGCCTAAACTAAACGAGATTCAGAGAATGATGATCTTGATGGTACTCTGGAGAGCATTGCACGTTCATAATGAAATAACACATGATAAACTGGCGCCACCAACGGAAGCCTCAAGGCGGTTTTTTATGCAGCTATGTGGATACACTGCTTTTGATCAGACAAGCGCCAGGCGCGGATGCATGCAAAGGAAAGGAGGTGATCTCCTATTCAGGGAGGACAACCAAAAACTCAGGAGACACTAAAACTAAGAAGCAGATAAAGAACTGGGAATGACCAGCACGGGATCGACTGAAATTGAATGTTGATGGCAGCTATCTTGAAAGAAATGGTGAAGCAGGTGCTGGGATGATTCTAAGGGACCATGAAGGGGAAGTGATATTCGCGGCATGCCGCAGCATCACACGATGCTCGTCTGCCTTCGAGGCGGAGCTTGCGGCTTGTGACGAAGGTCTTAGATTAGCGCTTAGTTGGTCGACGGAGGCGATCGACTTAGAGATGGACTGTGCTGTGGTAGTCAAGATGTTGTTGGCAGAAGGTAGAGAAGCTTCATCGCTGGTACACCTGGTTAGGAGCATTAAGAATTGTTTTGGAGAGAGAGATGTTAGTGTTAGGAAGATAGATAGAAGTCAAAACGGAGCTAGTCACAGTCTGGCTCATCTGGGAAGAAGTTCAAACCAAACCCAGTTCTGGCTTAGAAGCTATCCTCCCGTTTTACTTGACACTATTTGTAAGGATTGTACTTCTTCCATAATTTAATAAAATCTCTCTTGTCCCGCAAAAAAAAAGAGGAGGGACATGGCCATGCTGGACGTGGCGGCGGACGACGTCAGGTGACTACTAGGTATGAGGTTATGTGGGAAAGCCATAATGAGTTTGCTGATATGCTGAAACAGAATTAGAGTTCAGCAGGTGTGGGATATACGGTGGATGACTTGCAGTACAAGCTGTCGAGGGTGTTGTGCAATTTAGCAGGATGGGGAAAGCAGTCTTTTGGGAATGTGCAACATCAAATTCGTTTGTTGGAGCGGGAGCTTGGGGTGATGCGGAGTGCGCCTGACAGAATCGGGCCGACGCCCCAAGAGAACGAGGTCACGGAACAGCTGGCTGAATCACTAGAAAGAGAAGAGGTGACGTGGCGCCAGCAGTCGAGGATACAATGGCTAACGGCTAAGGATAAAAACACAAAAAAAATCCGCATGTGTGCTACTCAAAGGAAAAAAGAAGGACAAGATTGCTGAGTTACTGAAGACTCATTGTCTGATTGAACTCTAGATACAAATGAAGATGAGCTCGGTAGAATGACGAGTAACTTCTATAGGCATCTCTACACGTCAAAAGAGTCCAGGGTATGGAGGAGGTTCTGAACGTGGTGCCAGTAAAGGTTAGCTCACTTATTATGAACCAAGGGCTGGACGCCCCCCCTTTGATGCTACATAGTTGAAAACATCCCTCTATGAGATGTATCCTATAAAAGCCTTAGGGCCGGATGGTTTTCCTGCATATTTTTTCTAGCGGAATTGGGACTTGTGTGACGATGAGGTACAAAAGCCATTTTAAGGGTTTTGGCGAGAGAAGATAGCCCGGGAGTGGTGAACAAAACTTTCATAGTTATGATTCCCAAGGTGGCGAGCCCTAAGTCTATGTAATGTTATTTACAAGATTGCATCGAAAGTGGTGGCAAATAGATTGAAGAAGATACTTCTAGAGATTATATCTGAGGAGCAATCCGCATTTGTTCCAGGGAGGTTGATTACGGATAACATTATCACCGCTTATGAGTGCTTGCACTTCATGAAGAGAAACAAGGCCAAAAAACACCGGTTATGTGCTTTGAAGCTCGACATGAGGAAAGCGTATGATCGCATAGAGTGGTGTTATTTGGAAGCTATTATGTTGAAGATTGGCTTTAGCAGCTCGTTGGTTAGTATCCTTTTTGGTACTCTTTAAATCTTTAATGGTGCAGTGCAAGAGGAGTTTCACCCTTCGCGGGGTATTCGTCAGGGGTATCCCGTCTCACCTTACTTGTTTTTGTTGGCAGCAGAGAGCCTTTCGTGCCTCCTAAAAAATAGAGATCAATCATCGGCGATCAATGATATAATGGTGGCTCCTTCCTCCCCGGCGGTCAACCACATCCTCTTTGTAGATGATAGCTTGTTGTTTTGTCAAAGCAAGTAGTGAGGGTGCCTCGGAGGTCAAGGATACGTTGGCAATGTATTATAATGCTTTCGGACAAACAATCAATATTGATAAGTCATCTATCTTCTTCAGTAGGGGCTGCCCAGAATTATTAAGAGAAGGAATAAAGACTGCACTCGAGGTTTAGAAGAGAATCTAAATGAGAAATATCTTGGCATGCCCTTGGATGTGGGGAAATCCAAGGGTGGTGCTTTCAAGTACTTGAGAGATAAAGTTTGGAAAAAGGCACTAGGGTGGATGGAATAACTGCTATCTGTGGGCGGCAAGGAAATTTTGATAAAATCCGTGGCCCAGGATGTTCCAGCCTTTTACATGTCGTGTTTCAATTTGCCGAGAGGTTTATGTGATCATATTAACTCTTTACTACAGACTGGTGGGTTAGTAAGGAGGGGCAGAGAAGGAGATGTTGGGTCTTATGGGAGGAGATGACTCAACCGAAGTTTGCATGAGGGTTGGGGTTCCGAGATATCAAGCTTTTCAACCTAGCACTATTGGCGAGGCATGCATGTAGGATACTTCAGGAACCAACTCTCTCATCACAAGGGTTTTGAAGGCTATTTATTTTCCTAGCGGTGACATATTATCAACGAGCATGGGTTCCCACCCATCTCCAGTTTGGCGTGCTATCATCAAAAGAAGAGATACCCTGAAAATTGGGGTTATAAGGAGGATTGGTGACGGTCGTACAATAGAGATTTGGAGCCAGAATTGGCTGCCTCGGGACGAGAAGTTGCGACCTGTGGCAACAAAGAAGGTCAGTGCACCTTAAAGTAAGTGATTTTATTGACCATATATACATCATCGGATGGAATTTATCTAAATTGGAAGAATTCTTCTGGCCGATGGATGTTGATCACGAAATATACCTCTATGTTCAAGAACTCAAGAGGATATCTAGGCATGGCATTATGAGAGAACAAGATTATTTTCGGTTAGGTCAGCATATCGCGCTCTGGCAGCAACAAAGAGAACCCATGAAGATTGGCTAGATGATTGGACGGCTTCTTCCAGCTCATCGACGGATGGACTAAGCTATGGAAGATCAAGGTTCCGTCAAAGTTGCAAGTCTTTATCTAGAGGCTAGCCAAGCACTCTCTACCTATGGGTGACGTCCGGTGTAACAGAAACACCCACCGCTGCTTGCTCGATATGTGGACAAGAGGATTCTTGGTGGAACTCTCTTATCGAGTGCAATATGTGGTGGCGTGTTTGGGCCTTAACCGAAGCAGACATTGCCGAGCATGTCTCGATGTCGGTAGAACCGACGACGAAGCAGTGATTGTTCTCCTTGATTGAGACAATGAAGAAGGAAGACCAGGTGAGAATGCTTGTTACTCTATGTGCTATATGGCATGCACGCAGAAAGGTGATCCACGAGGATCTGTTCCCAAGCCCTATGAGTACTGTAATTTTTGTAGAAAAGTTTCTTAGCAACCTGGAGGCTTGTAGCGTAAGCAGCGAGGCTAGACAGGGGAAGAGACCTGCGGGGAAAGCGAAGGGAGGATGTATTAAGCCCATGGCTGGTCGGACAAAGATGAATGTCGACGCGGCAGTGGCCAAGTCGGACGTGAAAGGTTCGGTTGGCGTGGTATGCCGATAGAAGGAAGGTGTATATCTCAGAGCCTCAGCTGTGGTTTTTGAGGGACTGGCGAATCCTGCATGCTTGGAAGCTTTAGCATGCAGGGAAGCGCTCGACCTGGCGGCGGATCTTAATATCGGACCGACTCAAGTGGCCACAGATTGCCTCGAAGTGATCAAAGATTTGCAGGGCAAGTATCTCGGTGTATTTAGCAATGTGTTACATGAATAAGGGAGAGATCGAGATAGAGAGGTGATACTTTTGTCAGCCATGAAAGAAGGGAGACGGACGAAGAAGCCCATAGGTTGGTAAGATTCTCAACTATGCTGCCACTGGGGCGCCATGTATGGCTCTTACTTAGCACCACCAAGTGGTTTAACATGCCTGCAAACATTGTTGCTATTTCTTGAATAAAGGTGTGTGAGTTGCTAAGAAAAAAGTATGACAAAGCGATGGAGGGGGTGGATGTTCCGTCGTTTGATTGTATGAATAGTAGGTTGTACAAATTAATGAATGACGTGGACACACGGAACGATAGAAAAATGAGGTGGTGGAGGGTTGCTTTAGATATAGAAGATATAAGAGCAATTTACTCCAATTTCTTCCAGCGTGACAAAAACCCTTTTGGGTATGTGAACTATAATCCCATTCCAATTTGAATTTGGCACTAGACTAGAGGACCTTCATTAGAAATAGACACGAAAGTTCAGAGTAATGTTGGCATCCTTGCAGCCAATGTTTTCATAGTAAGTATCTAGGCAATATAAGCAAGCCAAATACAATAAGCCGAACCTCAGTAACATTATAGAGCTGTAAGTGTGAAAATAAAAAGTGATATATTCACACAAGAAAAAGGTGATGCATCACAGATAAAAGTAGTAGACAAGTAGTAAAATACATCCAAACAAAACTGAACACTTCTATCTTAAGAGGCATTGAACTATATCGTATTGTATAAGAATAGGAATCTGAATTTTGATCCAACACATGCATCAAAAACTTTTCATGGCTCCCAGGCAAGACCTCAAATCCGGCATGTATGGGCACTCGTACTTGTCGCAAAAGGCATCGCATACTTTGGACGTCATCCCTGTCTCGAGGTTCACCATGAAAAGGCCACTGCCTGCATGAGTCAAGAACAAGGAGCCGCTCTGGTCGCACAGTGCTGCGATAGAGGGCCTGCAAAGTGCGAAAGGATCGGACATGAGATGTACCGTCTTGTGAAGCGCCCATGACGACTTGGCGCCGGTGCCGTCGTCTTGGAAATTCCAGATGGAGATGACAGGTTTATCCACAGAAACCAAAGAGAGACACCCCAAAGCTGAACTGAACAGGCGAAGTGAGTTTGCGTTGTGGCGGTTCTTCCCTGCCTGCAGCGGAAGGTCAATTCGGCGCGCCGACGCCTCGGTCTGGCCGAGGCGCACGGCCAGCACTGCGTCCACCGCGAACCGACGGTTGTAGCATATCCAGTGGATGTCGCCATGGTGGACGACGGCAGGGAAGCAGAGGTAGACCGCCATGTTGTCAGGCAGTTGGGCTGTCACCGCCATGCCCCACTGTCCTGTTTGGGAGGAGAAGACGCGCAGGAGGATCTCGTCTGGTGCGTGTGCGTCTGGATATCTTTTCATCGATGCAAGCAAGCGGAAAGAGGAGCCATCTCCGTCCAGAAATTCTAGGCTCTCGAGGAACGATATGTCAGGGACAGGGAGAGGGGGGAGAAAGGTGGAGGTCCCGGCCATGGGATTGCAGACACAGATCCTGATGGAGTCGCAGGAGTAGCCCTTGACACGGCGGAGCGCAAGAAGCCCATGTCCGCCTGACGCGACGGCGTCGAATCCACTGAGGCCAGCCGCGTTCGGCAAGAAGTGGGACAAGTCGAAGACGGAATGAGGGCGGCCGATGAGGAGGAATCGCGTGGGACGGCCAAGGTACCGGCGGCGACGGGGTCGCTTTGGAGAAGTGTCCCGGAAAAAGAATCCGAGGAGGGGTGAGGGGAAGGACGGCTCTAGGATGAGGCGGCGCCATGCTTTGCAGGTGGCCGCACAGCGGACGACGGCGACGGCGTCGCCCAGGCGGGACAAGATCTCCATGAGGATGTCCGCCGGGAGATGTGGCAGCCGCAGAGGCGTATCCGCCGGCGCAGCCATGCACCGACGATCAAGAGGCGAACTTAGCTCTGTTTAGACTTTAGAACACTAATTTGGTTTCAGAGAGATCGGAATACAACAAGTTTGGTCCAAGTTATTACACCGGCCGCTCAACTCTCCAAACCGTTTAGGTTTAGGAGACAACTCCTTATCAACTGGGTTTGACTTTGTTTTGTCCCCCACGTCACCTAGACCTAGAGAATACATATGGGCCCGCACGTCATATTCTTTCCATCCCTTCTCACTCCTATCAACAAAAGAGGGTGACGTGGGATACGGTTCTTGTAGTTACCAAACTCTGAAAGTCTGAACGTTGCACTGCAAAAACAGAAAACACCGATCGCATGTAAACATGCGACTTTTCTGTTTCTGTTATTCAGCTTATAAAGGCGAATACACGGCAACTAACTAGCTCACGATCCGATTCTGTCGCGCCATCCGACGACCTCAGCGTGCGCCTGCCACTAAGAGCATCTCTACTTCTCTAGCAGATCCCCATTCGACCCCGCATAATGACCGCTGATTTTCGGTTCGGAGGCGAAAAAAGGGACCGTTCAGATCCCGCATCGGACTCCTATTTCCAAAAAAAAGGGCTTTCTATTTTCATGCCCTCGGATCCTTAGTTGTGCTCAGTTTTCCCCAGCTCCTTAGTTTTTCCTCAGTTTTTTCCCCAATATCTTGTCTGAAACCATCACAGGTGCTGTAACGGCCGGTTGCCCGACGGTTGACCGTTATCTTCTGATTAGTGGGGCCACGTAGACCCTGCAAAGACACGTCAGACCATCCATCTTTGTTTGACCGAAAGCATCGATGTATCCCTGACCAAAATGCGCACGAGTGGAGCCTTCGGTATATCGAATGACAAGTGGAGCCATGACGCTGATACAAGGGGCAATACACGGGTAGGATTAGATTTTTAAACGGAGCTCTACATCGATGGCACGGAGGAGGTGGCCTGCGGGGTGCCGAGATGAGATCGACGTCCATAAAGAACTGCATGAGACGAGACCAGACACATTAGATAGATAAGAACTAGACGCGTTTAACCATGCAAAGAAGAGAAGAAATGGTCGACGACATCGACGACTACCTCAAAACTTTGACTGACCGTGTTGGACACGAACGCGAGCAATGTAGAGAAAACTAGTGTCTCTCCTTTCTGGCGTGTATAGATGGGTGCTAGAAGAGTGTGGTGGCGAAGGGAAACACCTCGCGGTGGTCTGTGGCGTCCAGCATAGCGGGGCGGCGTGGCCATGCCCAAAGCGGCGTGCATGCATGTTCGGCATTGGCATTAGCATGTACGTTCGGCATTGGCCTCGGTGGTATCTCTGGTGTGTCAGTGATCGAATGAGGGGACGGGATTGAGGGTGCATCCCGACGGTGACCTAGCAGTGGCGGCGAGCATAGCCATTCTAACCATGCCGATATCGGCATCAGCATCGTTTGGAGGCTGTGGTGCTCGAATCAAGGTGGAATTTGTTTCTTGTACGCCAAAATGAATTTGAAACAAGTTTCGTGTTGAAGGTTAGGTGACGAAAGTTTGTAACTAAAAATTATACTAGCGCCATGGTGAGGTTCTTTTTGATAGAGCTATACGGTTGGGTAAACTTTTTTGACACTTTTTAGATAGGGTTCCTTGTTGTTACACGTATGGCATCATGTATGGCAAATTTGGGGTCATTTGGAGATGTTCGAAAAAATCACTTTGCTTAAGCGCATGCCGTTTCGTCTCACTGAAACCAGCTTTTCTAACAAGGTGATTTTTTCTACCTTCTCTAAATGACCTCAAATTTCATACAGCTGATCTTCTATACATAGATAGATAGATTGTTTCGTTTTTACATTTTTCGAACTTTTTATTTTCCTTTATAATACCCAATTGATTTTCAGGTCAAAACCTCGAAAAACAACATCATGTATGGCATCATTTTCACCCTAAATTTCAAATTTTGTGAAACTTTCCCTTTTAGATATTCCTTGTTGTTATAGGTATGACATCATGTATGCCAAATTTGGTTAGGTCTCACTGAATCCAGCTTTTGTAACAAGTTAGGTTTTTTCGACCTTCTCAAAAGGGATTTTTTTCTACCTTCTCTAAATGACCTCAAAAATCATACAGATGATCTTCTATACAAAGATAGGTAGATTGTTTCGTTTTTACATTTTTTTGAACTTTTATTTCCCTTTATAATACCCATTTGATTTTCCCTTTGATTTTCAGGTCAAAACCTCGAAAGTTAACATAAGTAGATGGTGAACCCTCCCAAACTTCAAATACAGAAATAGATAGATTGTTTCGTTTAACATTTTTACCGTGAATAGTAATGGCTATAAGAAATCGGTGATGGTTTATCATTTTTTGCATGAAAAGTAATGGATACAATACAACAAATCGGTGATGGTTTATCATTTTCTGCGTGAAAATTAATGGCTACAACAAATCGGTGATGGTTTATCATTTTTTGCGTGAAAAGTAATGGCTACAACAAATCGGTGATGGTCTATCATTTTTGCGTGAAAAGTAAAGCCTAAAAGAGTTTATAATTTTTAGCGCGTGAAAAATAATACAGAAAACCGCCCTTTAGCATACTTAGAGAGTGGAAGGTAACCGTCGACAGAGAGAGAGAGGGATTATCCTGCCCGTTAGATCATACGATCAACGGTCGGCGGGCACGATCCGCGTGACATGGACTAGACCAATCAGGGCAATGTTGCACATCTGCGAGAATTTGTGGAGGGAGAGGGCAAAACTGAGTAGTATCAAGAAACCAAGGGCACCTGAGTAATAAACAGACTAAGGGATTCAAATATGAGATTTAAAAAATGGAAAATGCGTGTTTAGTACAATGAAACTCATCTTGGCCTACCTCAAACTATTTGCAATACAAATATACATGAGTGTGAGAATTGTGGCCTCATTTAGACAAAGTATGTTTTGGGGAAAGCTGTTTTGGGAAGGGCTTATTGTGGAAAACCATGCACCTTCATAGCTACTAGGTGATTTGAGAAGTGGCAATTTATGGTAAAACTTGATTTATCTATGATTTGAGAAGTGGCAATTTGTGGTAAATACTCCATGAGTAAGTGCCACTATTTTTCGGAATTTTTTGCACATTAAATGACTCATTTTACTAGTTAATCCCATTTGTTGACTCTCTGTTGACCAGCCACCTGAGGGTAAAACTGAGCATATTGCACTAGCCAGTATTAGCACTCAAAGGAAAAACTGAGCACATAGAAAATGCTAGTCTAATACTCGAGGGTATACCTGAGTATATCTAAAGTTCCAGGGTTAGACTCGCGGACGCGTGTTGCGGGGCAGAAATGGAAGACGTGCAATTGTTAACGCGTAGACGTGGGTCGCGGTGCAGATGTCGAAGACGTGCAATCGTGGACGCGTGTCACGTTGCAGAAGTCCAAGACGTGCAGACGTGCAACGGTGGACGCGTAGGACGCGAGTCGCATTAACCATCCCTCGCCTTTATAGACGCCTCCTCCCACTATCTCTGTCACACTCACTCGCTCACGCAACGCCGCCTCTCTCACGTCCCATCATCTTCTCCAAAGCAAAAAAAATCATCTCCCTCTCACTCTCCTCTGCCGGCGAGGTGGACAAGGAGAATGCCAATCCCATCATCCACGACGCCGTCGGCTCCAAGCGCGACGCCTCCCTCTTCAACGCCGTCCCCTCAACGGACGTCGCCGCCTCCTCCGCCGGTGCATCGGAGGCTGCTGCCGCCGGTGGCGGTCAGATCCCGCCGGGATATGACCCCTACGAGGAGGTGTCGTACGTCCCACCCCCGAACCCCTACGACATCTCCATGGAGGACGCATGGAGCGAGGTAACTACAGTTTGCTTCCTTTTTTGTTCCCCATTCCTTTTTGAACCCTATTTTTGCTGGTGTAGATGGATCTGTAGATGGATGAGTATTGAGCTAATATTTGCGCCGATTTTATTCAATTTTGTTTTGATCCCTTCTTGATTTCGTTTAAGATTTGGGGTTCGGCCGTTCGATTAATTTATGCAAGTAATAATGAGATCTCAATTAGTTAATTTATGCAAGTAATCATGGAATCTCAATCATTTATTTTATGCACGAATCAAAAGATATCAACCGTTTAATTTTGCAAATAATCTGGAATGTGTTCAAGTTCAGATCTGGAATCGGTTTCTTTGCCTATGATGAATCGGTGGGCACAATTTTTTACAGGGAGGGTTCAGCGAACCATTGCTGTGTACAAATCTGTTGTGCATGAGCTTTGGTTCGTTAACACCATCCCTGTAGACATATAATTGTGTCCACTCTAACTGAGGCTGCCTCTGTTTTTCCTAACTTTGTTATCATGCACGTTAGTTATCGTTGCAACTCATTCACTAATAGTTCCCGTTTGATATGGATCTGCTGTCTGGCAGCGACGTCAGTAGCGACGACGAGCACCATGACATCAAGACTCGCCAGGTGATGCGGAGGCTGTAGGTCGGCCAGTACGTCTCCTACTTCGCCAAGGGTGTCTACAGGTACCCCTTCTACACTAGGAGACTCGGCGGCACAGACTTCAACTGCCTCCTCACGCATGCCGAGAACATCGGCAACACCCACGCGACGCGGCCCCACACGACGCGGCCCCACACGTCAGCACGGAATGGTCAACTAAACGGGAATCCTACCGTCTGAGCTCCTTCTGCGGGTTTCAAACAAGGACTTGGAGAAAACCCCAACTTCCCGGGTTGGAGAGGCTATGCGAGCGCGAACCCCATTCTCCCCCACGTTGGCGCGAAGCAACTTTCAGCTTGCACGTTCCCTCTTCCACTCCACCTACCGCTCCCGATCCCGATTTTGCCGCTCCCGGCCATCTCCGGCCACCGCAGCCCCCGCGTCCGGACAGACATGGACGCAATCAACCCGCCGCTGCTCCCGGGCAAGGCCGCGCTGATGACCCACAAGTATAGGGGGTGTATCGTAGTACTTTCGATAAATAAGAGTGTCGAACCCAACGAGGAGCAGAAGGTGTTGACAAGCAGTTTCGATGAAGGATTCACTGTAAATGCTCACAGACAAGTTTTTAGGAGGTTTTGATATAGCAGATAACTAAAATACAAGTAAGTAAAATGCGAGAATAATAATTGCAGTAAGTGGCCCAATCCTTTTTAGCACAAAGGACAAGCCGGTTTGTTTACTTATGATGACCAAACGTTCTTGAGGACACACGGGAATTTAGTCTAGTGCTTTCGCTTCATATAGTTGATTAATCTTCATTGTTTTGATAAGTGCCGTGTGGGTGCACCTATGCTAATGCACCGCCCTTCCTAGGACTAATACATACTTGTGATTAAACCCCTTGCAAGCATCCGCAAATACAAGAAAGTAATTAAGATAAATCTAACCACAAGCCTTAAACTCTGAGATCCTTCTATCCCTCATGCATCGATATACCAACGGGGGTTTAGGTTGCTGTCACTCCGGCAACCCCACAATTAGCAAACGAATACAAGATGCATTCCCCTAGGCCCATAAAGGTGAAGTATCATGTAGTCGACGTTGTTATCACCAGAATTTGACCAGGTCAGAGGTGGGCCGCGATCAAGATGGGCTTGAAGAATATATATAGAAGAAATACGTGAATCGGCCTTACATGCGAAGTTTGGGCTAGTTTGCCCTTGTATCTGCAACATATTAGATTATGTGTTGATTAGGAGTTGGAGTTTTACCCGTGCACGGTTAGGTGCACGCCCGAGTTAGAAAGTCCCTTGGACTATAAATATGTATCTAGGGTTTATGAAATAAACAACAACCAACGTTCAACACAAACAAATCTCGGCGCATCGCCAACTCCTTCGTCTCGAGGGTTTCTCCGGTAAGCACCATGCTGCCTAGATCGCATCTTGCGATCTAGGCAGCACAAGCCTACCCACGTTGTTCATGCGTTGCTCGTGCTGAAGCCTTTTTGATGGCGAGAAACGTAGTTATCTTAGATGTGTTAGGGTTTGCATTGTTCTTCGTATCATATGTTGTCGTAGTGCAACCCTTATACATCTAGCCGCCCTTACACCTATCTTAGGTGTAGGGGCGGCACCCCGCTTGATCATAGTTCAGTAGATACGATCCGTTACGGTTGCTCCTTGTTCTGCAAGGATTAGTTTAATATCTGCAATAGTTAGGCCCTATAAAGGGTTGGAGGATCCAGCGGCGTGTAGGGTGGAGTTTGCTAGCCCTAGACAGGATGTTCCGGGGATCAACCTCGTGTTGGTTTTTAGGCCCTGTCTAGGATCGGCTTACGTTCACCGTACGCGAGCGCGAGGCCCAATCGTGAGTAGGATGATCCGATTATGCGGTGAAAACCCTAAATCGTCGTAGATCGCATTAGCTTTATCTTGATCAAGCGGGACCACCATATATTCGGACACCTGGTACGAATCATGGGTGGATCGGCTCTTTGAGCCGATTCACGGGATAACTCGAGAGCCGATCGAGGCTCGTATTTAATTTTTACGTGTATGCCATGCGAGGAAACTAAGCGAGGCATCATCCAACACCTTCCTCGACCAGGTATAGGTCAGGTGGCACGCCCTTGCGATAGCATCGGACGTGTGACCGAGGAGGCTTTGCGGGCCGTCGCTCCGAGGGACCGGGGCCAGCCGCAGCCCTAGTTGTTCCCGGCTCTACCGTGTTGCCGGTCGCTGCCCGCCGGTGGGTTTCGACCGCAACACATTCCGGCACGCCCGGTGGGACGATCTTCGACATCCACCGCATCGCCATCTACATCCGAGATGGCGGAAAGCACTCCGGTCAAGTACGAGGATCTGACTGACGAGCTCAAGAAGAAGCATGACGAGATCAAGGCGATCCTCGAAGCCGAACTCATCGGCTCTTTCCACAGAACCCACTCCCATGGCATCAGCATCAACATGGTAGAACTTGGGTACCGCCCTGATAAGGGTAACGATGAGGGCAGCTGCTCTCATAGCAAGGATGAAGAGGGAGCCGGTCCACGCGACCGGCCCCGACATTGCCACAAGATCCTGGTGATGATCAAGATGGAGGCCGATTCTAGCGATCAGACCGCATTATCCGCACCACCAACTCTCCCAATCTTTGGCGTCGACCTCACAGGTGACGGAAAGCTGGGGTATGGGTTCACCTCAGCTGATGAGCTAGAGGAAGTCGACATCGGCCCCGGGGATAAGCCGCTACCAACTTTTATCAGCAAGAAGTTAGATCCACAGCTCAGGAGTCAAATGGTTGCTCTATTGAAAGAATACCCAGATTGCTTTGCATGGGACTACACAGAGATGCCTGGTTTAGACAGGAGCATCATTGAACATCGGCTCCCCCTTAAGAAAGGATTTCGGCCGTTCCAGCAACGAGCACGTCAGATGAGGGCCGAAATTCTAGAAGAAGTTAAGAAAGAAATCGAGAAAATGTTGGCCGCCGGGTTCATCAGGCCATGCAGGTATGCTGAGTGGATCTCCAGTATCGTTCCTGTAGAGAAAAAGGACGGCCGATGGCGTGTGGCCATCGATTTACGAGATCTCAACAGAGCCACTCCAAAGGACGAGTATCCGATGCCTGTGGCAGAAACATTGATCAATGCAGCCGCTGGCCACAAGGTGTTGAGCCTCATGGATGGCAACGCCGGCTATAACCAAATCTTCATGGCTCCGGAAGATATACACAAGACCGCATTCGAGTACCGGGGCAGTAGGCTTGTTTGAATATGTAGTCATGACCTTCGGGTTGAAGAATGCTGGTGCAACGTACCAACGAGCTATGAATTATATATTTCATGATCTGATCGGTAAGCTGGTGGAAATCTACATCGACGACGTAGTGGTCAAATCTGTCTCCATGGAGGGACACTTGGATGATTTACGGCGCGTCCTAGACCGAACTCGGAAGTTCGGACTGAGAATGAACCCGAAGAAGTGTGCCTTCGGTGTGACGGCTGGTCAGTTCCTAGGTTTTCTTGTTCATGAACGAGGAATTGAGATCGGCCTGAAAAGTCAAGAGGCGGTGCGCACCATGCAACCGCCCACTACGAAGAAGGAGCTCCAACGTCTCATCGGCAAGATCAATTTCGTCCGACGATTCATCTCTAATCTGTCAGGACGAATCGAGCCATTCATGGCACTGGTGAAGACTAAGTCTGATGACGAATTTCACTGGGGGCAGAACAGCAGCAGGCGTTTGATGAAATTAAAAGGTATCTGACGACGCCGCATGTGCTAGTTCCGCCCCAGCAAGACAGGCCGTTCTACATCTACTTGTCAGTAGCTGACACGTCCATCGCCTCGGTGGTGGTGCAACTCTACGAGGGCGTTGAAAAGGTCATTTTTTACCTCAGCAGAAGGATGTTGGACGCGGAAACAAGGTATCCTGAGGTCGAGAAATTGTGCCTCTGCCTGTTCTTTACCTGCACCAAGCTGCATCACATCCTTTTGACGGCAGAGATCTTCGTCATATGCAAGTCAGATGTTGTCAAGCACATGCTGTCGGCCCCTGTGTTGAAGGGCCGACTGGGTAAATGGATGTTTGCGTTGTCGGAGTTCGATCTCTGGTACCAGCCTGCGAAAGCAGTCAAAGGGCAAGCGTCGGCCGATCTCATAGCTGAGCGAATCAGTACCAACATAGCAGCACTATCCATACGTGCATGGGCTATGTTCTTCGATGGATCGGCTTGCGACGATGGTTGTGGCATCGGCATTCTGCTCGTGTCGCCTCGGGGGGCAGAGTACTCCTTCTCCATCAGATTATCTACCCCTTGCACCAACAACGTGGCAGAATATGAGGCAGTACGTAAGGGGATGGAGTTGCTATTGGAAGCCGGAGCAGAGGCAGTAGAGCTTTTGGAGACTCCAAGTTGGTGATTAACCAGCTCACGGATGAATACAAGTGCGAGAGTGAATCGCTTTTCCCATATTGGATGGAATGCCGTGAGTTGATGACACAGTTTCGGTACATCAACTTTAATTGGGTCCCAAGAACCCAAAACACAGAGGCCAACAATCTCGCACAAATGGCGTCAGGCTACATAGATATACCTGAAGGGTCGGAAGTCCAGGTGCAATTCCTGGAAAAGGATGATTGGAGAGCCGAAATCTTCAATTACTTAAAAGATTCGGCTCGGGGGGACCTAAACGGATAAGATACAAAGCCATGAAGTATGTCCTCATAGGAGACGATATGTTCTACAGGACGTTGGAAGGGTTACTACTCAAGTGCTCGGGACCAACCGAGTCTAATCGGCTCTTACATGAGGTGCACGAAGGCGCTCGTGGAACTCATCGATCGGCTCACAAGATGAAGTGGCTAGTCGGGCGCTCGGGGTTTTATTGGCCCACCATGCTTGAAGACTGCTTCAATTACTATAAGGGGTGCCAAGCATGCCAGATGTTTGGGAAGATTCAGATGGTACCAGCATCAGCGATGAACCCTATCATCAAGCCTTGGCCGTTCCGAGGGTGGGGCATGGACATGATCGGCAAAATCCATCCGGCGTCGAGTAAAAAACATGAATGGATTTTGGCCATCACAGATTACTTCACCAAGTGGGTGGAAGCTGTCCCTATGAAGAAGGTGAAATCAGAAGATGTGATCAAGTTTGTGAAAGAACATGTGATTCATAGGTTCGGGATTCCCCAAACTATCACGACCGATGGAGGTTTGGTCTTTGTTTCTAAAGAATTCAGGAAATTCTGCGATGACATGGGAATTAAACTGATCCGATCATGTCCGTACTATGCTCAGGCTAATGGGCAAGCTGAAGCGTCCAATCAGAGCTTAATCAAGCTAATCAAGAGAAAGATTGACGAGAACCCTAGGGATTGGCATGAGAAGTTATCAGAAGCATTGTGGGCCTACCGCATGTCGTGCCATGGAGCTATAAAGACTTCGCCGTACCAGCTTGTCTATGGACAGGAAGCCGTATTACCTTGGGAAATTACGGCTGGATCAAGACGTGTCACGTTTCAGAATGATCTGACAGCGGAAGAATATGCAGCTTTGATGAGTGACACTATTGAGGACGCAACGAGAACTTAGGCTTTGGTCGTTGGAGAAGATTAAGGAGAACAAAGCCGTGGTAGCTCGTGCCTACAATAAGAAGGTTAGACCAAAGGAGTTTCAAGTTGGTGATCTAGTATGGGAAGTTGTGTTGCTGTTAGGAACCAGGGACAAGGCATATGGCAAGTGGTCTCCTAATTGGCACGGTCCGTACAAAGTCGTCCAGGCCTTGAAGGGTAATGCATACATGTTGGAAGAGTTGGACGGACAGAAGTTCCCAGTAGCCGTCAATGGTCAACACCTCAAGAAGTATTTCCCGAGCATGTGGGATGATGGGCAGTAAGGTATGGAGGCCGATTTTAAATCGGCCAGTAAAAATCAAGCCTTGGCCGTTCCGAGGGTGGGGCATGGACATGATCGGCAAAATCCATCCGGCGTCGAGTAAAAAACATGAACGGATTTTGGCCATCACAGATTACTTCACCAAGTGGGTGGAAGCCGTCCCTATGAAGAAGGTGAAATCAGAAGATGTGATCAAGTTTGTGAAAGAACATGTGATTCATAGGTCCGGGATTCCCCAAACTATCACGACCGATGGAGGTTCGGTCTTTGTTTCTAAAGAATTCAGGAAATTCTGCGATGACATGGGGATTAAACTGATCCGATCATCTCCGTACTATGCTCAGGCTAATGGGCAAGCTGAAGCGTCCAATCAGAGCTTAATCAAGCTAATCAAGAGAAAGATTGACGAGAACCCTAGGGATTGGCATGAGAAGTTATCAGAAGCATTGTGGGCCTACCGCATGTCATGCCATGGAGCTATAAAGACTTCGCCGTACCAGCTTGTCTATGGACATGAAGCCGTATTACCTTGGGAAATTACGGCTGGATCAAGACGTGTCACATTTCAGAATGATCTGACAGCGGAAGAATATGCAGCTTTGATGAGTGACACTATTGAGGACGCAATGTGAACTTAGGCTTTGGTCGTTGGAGAAGATTAAGGAGAACAAAGCCAGGGTAGCTCGTGCCTACAATAAGAAGGTTAGACCAAAGGAGTTTCAAGTTGGTGATCTAGTATGGGAAGCTGTGTTGCCGTTAGGAACCAGGGACAAGTCATATGGCAAGTGGTCTCCTAATTGGCACGGTCCGTACAAAGTCGTCCAGGCCTTGAAGGTAATGCATACATGTTGGAAGAGTTGGACGGACAGAAGTTCCCAGTAGCCGTCAATGGTCAACACCTCAAGAAGTATTTCCCGAGCATGTGGGATGATGGGCAGTAAGGTATGGAGGCCGATTTTAAATCGGCCAGTAAAAAAAAATCACAGCCGATGCGCAGACATCGACTTGAGAAAACATACGGAGATAACAGTATGAAAATACAGCCGATGCACAAGCATCGACTTCAGAGTAGCAAAGCCGATACGCTGATATCGACTCTAGAGGAATAAGCTCAAAATGTGAGATTGATGAGGATTTCAAGCTGATGGTTTGGACGAGGGTTAGGCCTAGTAAGACCTGTTGGACCGCGCGGTTAGGCAACAGCTTGGCTTCAGATCGCGATACGAGCCGATGTCTGGCTATCGGCTCTTTGTACGGCGACTCCGTTCGACGATCGGCAAAGTCAACAAGGAGGCGAAATTAACTGAGGAATACTTTCTTCATTAATAGAGGGATTTCCTACAGAGAAAGAGCCGATTGCTCAGGGAAGAAGGGGGCAAAAGCCAACTACTACTACTGATCCCTAATCTAGGGGCCATTGCTGCCCTCGTCGTCGCTGCCTCCGGCGCAGCTGCTGATAAGCTCCTCATCGGAGTTTCCGTAGCCTTCTACGGGATCCTCATCGTCATCATCATCGTCATCGCTGTCGTCGTCCCACCGAGTGCGGAGGCGCTTTGCCGGGTGGGTAACCTTCAAGGGAGTCATCGTCGTCTTCCTCCGCTTCTTCCTCGGAGGAGGTGAGATCGTCCCAGGAGAAGCGGTCGTCCTCGCTCTCCGCCTCCTCTTCCCCTTCGACGAGGAATTGAAGGTCGCTCTTTCCGTCGGTCAGGGGTTTGTCATCCTCAGACCAGATGGAGGAATCATGTTCCTCTTTGTCCCACTTCGTCGGGGCGAGAATGTCGTGCGCCGCCAACGAGTCCCACTCCAGCGTCGGCTCGCGAGATGAGGAAGAGTCAGAGAAGGCCGACGAGGTGGAGGAGGAAGAGGAGGAAGACATGGCTATGGGAGATTGGGGGTTTTTTGGGTGCCGGTGGCCAGAACAGAACAAAGGAATGCTGCGACGGTTCTGCTCTGCCATGACATGACCCGACGAAGAAGAAACAGAGTGATTTTGGAATTATCAATTCCAAAACCAGGGGGCATGTGTTATCACCAGAATTTGACCAGGTCAGAGGTGGGCCGCGATCAAGATGGGCTTGAAGAATATATATAGAAGAAATACGTGAATCGGCCTTACATGCGAAGTTTGGGCTAGTTTGCCCTTGTATCTGTAACATATTAGATTACGTGTCGATTAGGAGTTGGAGTTTTACCCGTGCACGGTTAGGTGCACGCCTGAGTTAGAAAGTCCCTTGGACTATAAATATGTATCTAGGGTTTATGAAATAAACAACAACCAACGTTCAACACAAACAAATCTCGGTGCATCGCCAACTCCTTCGTCTCGAGGGTTTCTCCGGTAAGCACCATGCTTCCTAGATCGCATCTTGCGATCTAGGCAAGACAAGCCTACCCACGTTGTTCATGCGTTGCTCGTGCTCGAAGCCTTTTTGATGGCGAGCAACGTATTTATCTTAGATGTGTTAGGGTTTGCATTGTTCTTCGTATCATATGCTCGTCGTAGTGCAACCCTTATACATCTAGCCGCCCTTACACCTATCTTAGGTGTAGGGGCGGCACCCCGCTTGATCATAGTTCAGCAGATCCGATCCGTTACGGTTGCTCCTTGTTCCGCAAGGATTAGTTTAATATCTCGCAATAGTTAGGCCCTATAAAGGGTTGGAGGATCCAGACGGCGTGTAGGGTGGAGTTTGCTAGCCCTAGACAGGATGTTCCGGGATCAACCTCGTGTTGGTTTTTAGGCCCTGTCTAGGATCGACTTACGTTCACCGTACGCGAGCGCGAGGCCCAATCGTGAGTAGGATGATCCGATTATGCGGTGAAAACCCTAAATCGTCGTAGATCGCATTAGCTTTATCTTGATCAAGCAGGACCACCATATATTCGGACACCCGGTACGAATCATGGGTGGATCGGCTCTTTGAGCCGATTCACGGGATAACCCGAGAGCCGATCGAGGCTCGTATTTAATGTTTACGTGTATGCCATGCAGGAAACTAAGCGAGGCATCATCCAACACCTTCCCGACCAGGTATAGGTCAGGTGGCACGCCCTTGCGATAGCATCGGACGTGTGACCAGGAGGCTTTGCGGGCCGTCGCTCTGAGGGACTGGGGCCAGCCGC
The DNA here is from genome assembly GCF_022539505.1 of Lolium rigidum. Classification (NCBI taxonomy): domain Eukaryota; kingdom Viridiplantae; phylum Streptophyta; class Magnoliopsida; order Poales; family Poaceae; genus Lolium; species Lolium rigidum. Next base: position 23,480,971 of record NC_061512.1, on the reverse strand, counting down.
AGCCCTAGTTGTTCCCGGCTCTACTGTGTTGCCAGTCGCAACCCGCCGGTGGGTTTCTGACCGCAACAGACGTTCACATGACACCACTAGAAGAATAACACTACAACTTAAATATCAAACCATTAAATATTACTCAACATAGTTCACTACTAACATTTAGACTTCACCCATGTCCTCAAGAACTAAACGAACTACTCACAAGACATCATATGGAACATGATCAGAGGTGATATGATGATGGATAACAATCTGAACATAAACCTTGATTCAACGGTTTCACTCAATAGCATCAATAACAAGGAGTAATCAACACCGGGAGAGTTTCCCCTATGAAATACTCAAGATTCAACCCTAGATGTTACAGCGGAGACGAGGTGCAGCGGTGGAGATGACGGTGTCGGTGGTGGAGATGATGATGATGATGATCCCAATGAAGTCCAGCTCGATGACGGTGACGATGGCGACGATTTCCCCCTCCGGAGGGAATTTCCCCGCAGATTTCTGCCTCGCCGGAGAGCTCTTTTCTCTCTGGTGTTTTCCGCCTCGAGGAGGCGGCGATGACTATCCTCGATGTCCCCCTGCACTTTAGGGTTTCTGGGAGATGAAGTACGCGAAAGGGCGATGGCCGAGGGGGTCGTGGGCCCCCCTCCCCACGTGGCGGCGCGCCGGCATTGGTGGCCGCGCCGGCCCATGGGGAGGGCCCATGGCGGCCCTCCTCGGCCTCCCCTTTGGCCGGCTCCGTCATCCGGAAAAATAGGAGCTTCGGTATATTTTCCGTCAATTGTTGATCTTCGTAAATATTGTATCCCGACGGTGCTTTTTCCAGCAGAATTCGACTCCGTGAGTAATTCTCCAATAATCATGAAACATGCAAAATAGGTGAAATAACATAAGTATCATCTCTAAATATGAAATATATCAATGAATAACAAGTAAATTATGATATAAAATAGTGATGCAAAATGGACGTATCAACTCCCCCAAGCTTAGACCTCGCTTGTCCCCAAGCGAAACCGAACTCGCAAACAAGACCACATGTTTATGGAGTGAAGAGTCGATAAATAAAATACGGACAAGAAGCATCACATTTATTAATTCACACAAGAGATTCTAGTAAACAACTTCCTCATATAACTCAACTTGAAACAAGTAAAGGGAAATCACAAATAAAGGTGCATAGGAAATCATAATTGGTGATGGCAAACTTCGTTCTTGGTCAAAGAACAATTAACAGATTGTACTTATCTTTCGAGCAGAGCCTTTATATTAGAGCTTATATGGCAGAACTTACATGCTCAATCATAACAATCTCCTCATAATCATTGATAACCTTCAAAGTCATATTCATTCAGATAAAATTTGTACTAAACAAGAAAGAATAAAAGACATGATTAAATAGATCAAAATATAAATGGTTGGATCACAACAACTCAATTGTTTGCTTGAGATAGAGGGAAATAGGTTTACTGACTCAACATAAAAGTAAAAGATAGGCCCTTCGCAGAGGGAAGCAGGGATTAAATCATGTGCTAGAGCTTTTTAAGTTTTGAAATTATAAAGAGAGCATAAAAATAAAGTTTTGAGAGGTGTTTGTTGTTGTCAACGAATGGTAGTGGGCACTCTAACCCCCTTGTCAACCAGACTTTCAAAGAGCGGCTCCCATGAAGGACGTTATCTCTACCAGCAAGGTAGATCATCCCTCTTCTCTTTTGTTTACACATGTACTTTAGTTTTATTTATGGATGGAACTCCTCCCAACCTTTGCTTTCACAAGCCATGGCTAACCGAATCCTCGGGTGCCTTCCAACATTTCACATACCATGGAGGAGTGTCTATTGCAAAATTAAGTTGCTTACTGATAAATCAGGGCAAAACATGTGAAGAGAATTATTAATGAAAGTTATTAATTGGGGCTGGGCACCCCGTTGCCAGCTCTTTTTGCAAAATTATTGGATAAGCGGATGTATATGCCACTAGTCCATTGGTGAAAGTCTGTCCAACAAGATTGAAAGATAAAACACCACATACTTTCTCATGAGCTATAAAACATTGACACAAATAAGAGATAATAACTTTTGAATTGTTTAAAGGTAGCACATGAAATATTTACTTGGAGTGGCGCAAAATACCACATAATAGGTACTTACGGTGGACACAAATGGCATGGGTTTGGTTTAAGGTTTTGGATGCACGAGAAGCATTCCTCTCAGACATGTGTCTTTGGCTAGCAAGGTTGGTTAGCAAGCATAAGAGTTGAGGGAAACAAACAAATATACATGTGATAGAAACAATCGCATCTTCCTTGTAAGCACAAACAATTTTAACTTCGAATACTAAGCTCATTAGCTAACAAGAAAGAAAGATAATGAAACAATATATCTACATGTACTTCCCTCTTTTCTATTTAAGCCTCAAAGTATTGTTGCTGTTGACCAATGCTAAGTTTGCCAAAACCAAATAGATTTACTTGATTCTCTGATACGTCTCAAACGTATCTATAATTTCTTATGTTCCATGCTAGTTTTATGACAATACTCACATGTTTTATACACACTTTACATCATTTATACGCATTTTCCGGCACTAACCTATTAACGAGATGCCGAAGCGCCAGGTCCTGTTTTGTGCTGTTTTGTGCTGTTCTTGGTTTCAGAAATCCTACACAGGAAATATTCTCGGAATTGGAGGAAATTAACTCCCAGGGTCTTATTTTTCCACGGAGTTTCCAGAAGACCGAAGGAGATACGAAGTGGGGCCACGAGGTGGCCACACCATAGGGCGGCGCGGCCAGCATGGGGCCCGCGCCGGCCTATGGTGTGGGCCCCTCGAGCGCCCCCCGACTCTGCCCTTCCGCCTACTTAAACTCTCCGTCGCGAAAACCCTATTACCGAGAGCCACGATACGGAAAAAGTCCCAGAGACGCCGCCGCCGCCAATCCCATCTCGAGTGATTCAGGAGATCGCCTCCGGCACCCTGCCGGAGAGGGGAATCATCACCGGAGGGCTCTACATCACCATGCCCGCCTCCGGATTGACGCGTGAGTAGTTCATCCTTGGACTATGGGTCCATAGCAGTAGCTAGATGGTTGTCTTCTCCTCATTGTGCTATCATGTTAGATCTTGTGAGCTGCCTATCATGATCAAGATCATCTATTTGTAATGCTACATGTTGTGTTTGTTGGGATCCGATGAATATTGAATACTATGTCAAGTTGATTATCAATCTATCATATATATGTTGTTTATGTTCTTGCATGCTCTCCGTTTCTAGTAGAGGCTCTGGCCAAGTTGATACTTGTGACTCCAAGAGGGAGTATTTATGCTCGATAGTGGGTTCATGCCTCCATTGAATCTGGGAAAGTGACAGAAAGTTCTAAGGTTGTGGATGTGCCGTTGCCACTAGGGATAAAACATCAATGCTTTGTCTAAGGATATTTGTGTTGATTACATTACGCACCATACTTAATGCAATTGTCTCGTTGTTTGCAACTTAATACTGGAAGGGGTGCGGATGCTAACCCGAAGGTGGACTTTTTAGGCATAGATGCATGCTGGATAGCGGTCTATGTACTTTGTCGTAATGCCCTGATTAAATCTCATAGTAATCATCATGATATGTATGCATCTCTATTTGTCAATTTCCCAACTGTAATTTGTTCACCCAACATGCTATTTATCTTATGGGAGAGACACCACTAGTGAACTGTGGACTGATACGTCTCCGACGTATCGATAATTTCTTATGTTCCATGCCATATTATTGATGATACCTACATGTTTTATGCATACTTTATGTCATATTCGTGCATTTTCTGGAACTAACCTATTAACAAGATGCCGAAGTGCCGCTTGCCGTTTTCTGCTGTTTTTGGTTTCAGAAATCCTAGTAACAAAATATTCTCGGAATTGGACGAAATCAAGTCCCAGGGGCCTATTTTGCCACGAACCTTCCAGAAGACCAAAAGGGATACGAAGTGGGGCAACGAGGCGCCGCCACCATAGGGCCGCGCGGCCAAGGGGGGGCCCGCACCGCCCTATGGTGTGGGCCCCTCGTCAGCCCTCCGACTCCGCCCTTCCGCCTACTTAAAGCCTCCGTCGCGAAACCCCTGAGGCGAAAAAACCACGATACGGAAAACCTTCCAGAGACGCCGCCGCCGCCAATCCCATCTCGGGGGATTCCGGAGATCTCCTCCGGCACCTCGCCGGAGAGGGGATTCATCTCCCGGAGGACTCTACACCGCCATGGTCGCCTCCGGAGTGATGAGTGAGTAGTTCACCCCCGGACTATGGGTCCATAGCAGTAGCTAGATGGTTGTCTTCTCCTCATTGTGCTTCATTGTTGGATCTTGTGAGCTGCCTAACATGATCAAGATCATCTATCCGTAATACTCTATGTTGTGTTTGTCGGGATCCGATGGATAGAGAATACCATGTTATGTTAATTATCAAGTTATTGCATATGTGTTGTTTATGATCTTGCATGCTCTCCGTTATTAGTAGAGGCTCGGCCAAGTTAATGCTAGTAACTCCAAGAGGGAGTATTTATGCTCGATAGTGGGTTCATGCCCGCATTGACACTCGGGACATAGACGTGAAAGTTCTAAGGTTGTGCTGTGTCTGTTGCCACTAGGGATAAAACATTGATGCTATGTCCGAGGATGTAGTTATTGATTACATTACGCACCATACTTAATGCAATTGTCTCGTTGTTAGCAACTTAATACTCGGAAGGGGTTCGGACCATAACTCCGAAGGTGGACTTTTTAGGCATAGATGCAGCTTGGATGGCGGTCTATGTACTTTGTCGTAATGCCCAATTAAATCTCACTATACTTATCATGCCATGTATGTGCATTGTTATGCCCTCTCTATTTGTCAATTGCCCGACCGTAATTTGTTCACCCAACATGCTTTTATCTTATGGGAGAGACACCTCTTGTGAACCGTGGACCCCGGTCCATTCTTTTATACTCGAAATACAAATCTGCCGCAATACTTGTTTTACTATTTTCTCTGCAAACAATCATCTTCCACACAATACGGTTAACCCTTTGTTACAGCAAGCCGGTGAGATTGACAACCTCACTCGTTTCGTTGGGGCAAAGTACTTTGGTTGTGTTGTGCAGGTTCCACGTTGGCGCCGGAATCCCCGGTGTTGTGCCGCACTACATCCCGCCGCCATCAACCTTCAACGTGCTTCTTGGCTCCTCCCGGTTCGATAAACCTTGATTTCTTTCGAGGGAAAACTTGCTGCCGTGCGCATCATACCTTCCTCTTGGGGTTCCCAACGAACGTGTGAAATACACGCCATCAAGCATATTTTCTGGCGCCGTTGCCGGGGAGATCAAGACACGCTGCAAGGGGAGTCTCCACTTCTCAATCTCTTTACTTTGTTTTTCGTCTTGCTTTATTTTATTTACTACTTTGTTTGCTGCATTATATCAAAACACAAAAAAATTAGTTGCTAGTTTTACTTTATTTACTGTCTTGCACGCTATATCAAAAACACAAAAAAAATTAGTTTACTTGCATTTACTTTATCTAGTTTGTTTTATTTACTACTGCTAAAATGGCTACCCCTGAAAATACTAAGTTGTGTGACTTCACAACCACAAATAATAATGATTTCCTATGCACACCTATTGCTCCACCTCGCTACTACAAGCAGAATTCTTTGAAATTAAACCCGCTTTATCGAATCTTGTCATGCGAGAGCAATTTTCTCGGTGTTAGTTCTGATGATGCTGCTGCCCATCTCAATAATTTTGTTGAATTGTGTGAAATGCAAAAGTATAAAGATGTAGATGGTGATATTATAAAATTAAAATTGTTTCCTTTCTCATTAAGTGGAAGAGCTAAAGATTGGTTGCTATCTCTCGCCTAAGAATAGTATTGATTCATGGACTAAATGCAAGGATGCTTTTATTGGTAGATATTATCCCCTCGCTAAAATTATATCTTTGAGGAGTAGCATAATGAATTTTAAGCAATTGGATAATGAACATGTTGCTCAAGCTTGGGAAAGAATGAAATCTTTGGTTAAAAATTGCCCAACCCATGGACTGACTACTTGGATGATCATCCAAACCTTCTATGCAGGACTAAATTTTTCTTCGCGGAATTTATTGGATTCAGCTGCTGGAGGTACCTTTATGTCCATCACTCTTGGTGAAGCAACAAAGCTTCTTGATAATATGATGATTAATTACTCTGAATGGCACACGGAAAGAGCTCCACAAGGTAAGAAGGTAAATCTGTTGAAGAATCCTCTTCCTTGAATGATAAGGTTGATGCTATTATGTCTATGCTTGTGAATGATAGGACTAATGTTGATCCTAATAATGTTCCATTAGCTTCATTGGTTGCCCAAGAAGAACATGCTGATGTAAACTTCATTAAAAATAATAATTTCAACAACAATGCTTATCGGAACAATTCTAGTAATAACTATAGGCCAGATCCTTATAATAATGGTAACGGTTATGCTAATTCTTATGGGAATTCTTACAACAATAATAGGAATACACCCCCTGGACTTGAAGCCATGCTTAAAGAATTTATTAGTACACAAACTGCCTTTAACAAATCTGTTGAGGAAAAGCTCAAAAAAATTGATATTCTCGCTTCTAGAGTTGATAGTCTTGCCTCTGATGTTGATCTTTTGAAATCGAAAGTTATGCCTAATAGGGATATTGAAAATAAAATTGTTACTACAGCAAATGCCATCCAAGTTAGAATTAATGAGAATATAAGATTAATGGCTGAACTGCGTGCTAGGTGGGATAGAGAAGAAAATGAAAAACTAGCTAAAGAGAAAAATGTAACTAAAGTTTGGACTATTACCACCACTAGCAATGCTAATGATTCACATGTTGCTGCACCTCCTTCTATCAATGGTAAAATAATTGGTGTTGGCAATGCTTCTACTCCTAGTGTAAAGCGCGCAAAATTACCTGAAACTGCTAAAACTGTTTAAACTGCTTGTGATAAAACTGTTGAAAATTTTTCCAACCTTGGGGATGATAATCCCATTGCTTTAGATTGTAATGATTTAGATTTTGATGATTGCCACATCTCTGAAGTTATAAAGTTCTTACAAAAACTTGCTAAGAGTCCCAATGCTAGCGCTGTAAACTTGGCTTTCACAAAACATATTACAAATGCTCTCATAAAAGCTAGAGAAGAGAAACTAAAACTTGAAACTTCTATTCCTAGAAAGCTAGAGGATGGTTGGGAGCCCATCATTAAAATGAGAGTCAAAGATTTTGATTGTAATGCTTTATGTGATCTTGGTGCAAGTATTTCTGTTATGCCTAAGAAAGTCTATGATATGCTTGACTTGCCACCAATGAAAAACTGTTATCTGGATGTTAATCTCGCTGATAATGCTAAAAAGAAACCTTTGGGGAGAGTTGATAATGTTCATATTATGGTTAACAATAACCTTGTCCCCGTTGATTTTGTTGTCTTGGATATTGAATGCAATGCATCTTGCCCCATTATATTGGGAAGACCTTTTCTTCGAACCGTTGGTGCTACTATTGATATGAAGGAAGGTAATATTAAATATCAATTTCCTCTCAAGAAAGGTATGGAACACTTCCCTAGAAAGAGAATGAAGTTACCTTATGATTCTATTATTAGAACAAATTATGATGTTGATACTTCGTCTCTTGATGTTACTTGAGTTACACTTTCTGCGCCTAGCTGAAAGGCGTTAAAGAAAAGCGCTTATGGGAGACAACCCATGTTTTTACTATAGTATTTTTGTTTTATATTTGAGTCTTGGAAGTTTTTTACTACTGTAGCAACCTCTCCTTATCTTAGTTTTATGTTTTGTTGTGCCAAGTAAAGTCTTTGATAGTAAAGTAAGTACTAGATTTGGATTACTGCGCAGTTCCAGATTTCTTTGCTGTCACGAATCTGGGTCTACCTCCCTGTAGGAAGCTCAGAAAATTAAGCCAATTTACGTGCATGATCCTCAGATATGTACGCAACTTTCATTCAATTTGAGAATTTTCATTTGAGCAAGTCTGGTGGCCTAATAAAATCCATCTTTACGGACTGTTCTGTTTTGACAGATTCTGCCTTTTTATTTCGCATTGCCTCTTTTGCTATGTTGGATAAATTTATTTGATCCATTAATGTCCAGTAGCTTTATGCAATGTCCAGAAGTGTTAAGAATGATTGTGTCACCTCTGGACATGTTAATTTTTATTGTCCACTAACCCTCTAATGAGTTGTTTCGAGTTTGGTGTGGAGGAAGTTTTCAAGGATCAAGAGAGGAGTATGATACAATATGATCAAGGAGAGTGAAAGCTCTAAGCTTGGGGATGTCCCGGTGGTTCACCCCTGCATATTCTAAGAAGACTCAAGCGTCTAAGCTTGGGGATGCCCAAGGCATCCCCTTCTTCATCGACAACATTATCAGGTTCCTCC
>NC_061512.1:23427864-23472433 GCF_022539505.1 Lolium rigidum | reverse complement strand
GATGAACTCGATGACCCACAAGTATAGGGGATCGCAACAGTCTTCGAGGGAAGTATTACCCAATTTATTGATTCGACACAAGGGGAGACAAAGAATACTTGTAAGCCTTAACAGCGGAGTTGTCAATTCAGCTGCACCTGGAAACAGACTTGCTCGCAAGAGTTTATCGAGAGTAACAGCTTTATAGCAAGTAGGAATAGTGAAATAACAAGCAACGGTGAAATAAAGACAGAAGTAGTGATTATAGTAAACAGCAGGATTAAAATACTGTAGGCACAGGGACGGATTAACGGGCGTTGCATGGATGAGAGAAACTCATGTAACAATCAAAGCAGGGGCATTTGCAGATAATAATAAAACGGTATCCAAGTACTAATCAATCAATAGGCATGTGTTCCATATTTAGTCGTACGTGCTCGCAATGAGAAACTTGCACAACATCTTTTGTCCTACCGGCCGATGGCAGCCGGGCCTCTAGGGAAACTACTCGGAAATTAAGGTACTCCTTTTAATAGAGTACCGGAGCAAAGCATTAACACTCCGTGAACACATGTGATCCTCACATCACTACCATCCCTCCGGTTGTCCCGATTTCTGTCACTTCGGGGCCATTGGTTCCGGACAGCGACATGTGTATACAACTTGCAGGTAAGATCATAAACAACGAATATCTTCATGAATCAATAACATGTTGAGATCTGAGATCATGGCACTCGGGCCCTAGTGACAAGCATTAAGCATAACAAGTTGCAACAATATCATAAAAGTAACATCTACGGATACTAGGCACTATGCCCTAACAATCTTATGACTATTACATGACCAATCTCATCCAATCCCAACCATCCCCTTCAGCCTACGAGCGGGGGAATTACTCACACATGGATGGGGGAAACATGGCTGGTCGATGGAGAGGCGTTGGCGGTGATGGCGGTGAAGATCTCCTCCAATTCCCCGTCCCGGCGGAGTGCCAGAACGGAGACTTCTGGCTCCCGCGACGGAGTTTCGCGATGTGGCGGCTCTCTGGAGGGTTTCTGGCGATTTCGACTTCTCCCCGTGCGTTTTTAGGTCGAGGCCGATAAGTAGTCCGAAGGAGGGCGTCGGAGGCCGACCGAGGGGGCCACACCATAGGGCCGCGCGGGCCCCCCCTAGGCCGCGCCGCCTTATGGTGTGGGGCCCTCGGGCCTCCACCTTACTTGTCCTTCTGGCTCCGCCAATCTTCTGTGAAAATAGGGCCTTCTGTATAAATTCCGGGGTTTTTCCTGAAAGTTGGATTTCTGCACAAAAACGAGACACCAGAGCAATTCTGCTGAAAACAGCGTTAGTCCGTGTTAGTTGTATCCAAAATACACAAATTAGAGGCAAAACAATAGCAAAAGTGTTCGGGAAAGTAGATACGTGTAACATCCCAAGTTTTAACAATAATGAAAGCAAGGAGAGATCAAGTACTCAAATTTTGCAACAAACAAAAACTTTTTATATGCATAGTGTGTCACATATAAGTTCATGCCTATGAGTGATTTCCTTTGGTGCATTTGCCATGATGAGTGTTGATATGAGTATCACATGCCATTACACCCTAATATATGATCCTAACACCCCTCTTTGAGAAAAATAAAAGAAATGCTAAGTGTGACCCGAAACCCTCACATACACTTAGGTCAAATATACAAATCATCACCAAAGGCCACCATGGCTTGATCTTTTGTTTCTAAAATGATTATATAACTCAAACAAACCTAAATGCATCAAAGAAACCAAAATTGAATCAAATTTGAACTCAAAACCATCTCACATGTGATGATGGTCACTTATGCACTTTTTAACATGATCCCCTCTTTACCCCTCTGATTAAATCAATTCTTAAACTAAACTTGGTCAACCAAGGCCAGGTCATCCAAGACCATGTCAAGATGATGAACTTTCATGTTGACCACCCTGGCTAGAGTTGACTAGGTTGACCAGAAAAAGGGTGACAAATGGGAACTTTAAATCAATGTGAAGATCATACCCATTTTGATTTTTTGCAAACTAACTTAATTTTGACCACCACCACCACCACTCTACTGCAAATAATATATAAATCAAACCCACCAAAATTCACTGGAAAATTCCAAAGTAAAGTTCTTGCGGCCATTTGGTCGAGCACCTTGTGTGCATGAACCTGCCAACTCCATGCATTGTAAAATCCAGTGGTTCCATGCATAAACCATCAAGCCTAGCTCATCACCAGTACCCCATTGACCTCCGGGAGCATTGCCAAGCACAAGGGACAAACCCTGGTACACCATTTCGTCATCAACAGACCAAGACCATGTCATGCCGTGGCATGGCATGGCATGGCCATGCCATTTCTCTCTCTGGCTTTCCCCAACGTGCACCACCTTGCCATTTCACCTCTCCCCACTCCCATGCGTCGACTAGACCCAAGCCACGACGATTCCATGCACCACACACGCCAGAACACACGCGCCCAGACACGCCCAGGTCGTGCACACGCACGACAGAGCGTGCACTGGCACGCTCCAGAACGCGCCGGCCACGTCGACGCCAGGACGCGCCCGTTGACCCCTGCCTCTCCTCGCAGCGCCAAACGCTTCACGACGCCACCCTGCGCCGCCCAGACACGGCCATTGGCCCACGGGAACGCCGTGCGCCACGCCCACGCCGACGACGTCCGCCACGGTACAGGCTGCTCCCGTCATGCGCACGAGCTCGTCTCGCCCTCGTTTTCACCGAAATCAGGCCCAGCGTGACCGCACTGACGTCGCCCACACACGAGCGTCATCGCCAGTGCCCCTGCACCGCTGTAGCACCGTCGTCGACGGTGAGATCATCCATGCGCCCCGGCCACCTCCAGACCCTATAAAAGGAGGCATCCCCGCACCAAGCACTCCACACCAAACTTGCTCTCCTCCCTCTTCTCAAGCTCCTCGTCCTCTCGCCCTGCTCGATTAGCCACCGCCGCCGTCCAATTTCACCGTCGGAGCCCGTGGAGGTGACGAGAAGCTCGCCGTCGTTGCAGTGGCCGCTTCTCGTCGGAGACGACGACGCGCGTCGTTCGTCCGATCTGTTTCTAATCCAACCGCCCAGATTCATTCATACCGATTCGCTGTGTTAAACTCGCTGACCTGTGGTCCCCACTCGTCAGGCGGCCCGTGGCGTTGGACGTGCTAATGGGCCGGCCCAACTTCTTTTCCCCTGTGCAGCCTATTTCTCTTTCCCGCCTAAGCCCACGTATTCAAACTGAGATTTTCGAATTTAATTAATTAGCCTCTGGAGCTGTTTTCAAAAATTAATAGAATAAAATCCACTAAACCAAATTTGACAAATTTTATATATTTGGAAACCTTGTGAAAATGTCTACAAAACTACACTGGTCCCAACCCTAGATTGTTTGTCGAATTAATCTGAGAAAATAAACAAGGCAGGGCCTTTTTCCACTTCAATTAATTATTAAAAATTGAATAAAAATGCTTTTAAGATGAAACCAACTCTCAAAAATCATATTTCAATATATCTATCTGATTATGTAAAAATATTGCATAGTTGTTTGTATGATCAAATCATTGGTTAAAAATTGGCCCTATGGCTAGTTCTAGTGCATTTTAAATCCCTATATTATTTATTAATATGTATGAGAGCCTCTCCCTCATTTAAATCTTGTCTCAGCTAAGCTATATGAAAAAGAGACCATGGTCAAATTAAACCTCATATTAACTTAGTTGATGTTATTAAATCATTAGTCAAGAGTTATTAAAAGGCATGAGGTGATATACCTCATTTAAACCTTTTTCCCAAATAATGATTATGAAGAGGTTGACCTTGGTCAACCTAGGTCATATGATATTAATTGAGGAAATTAAATCTTAATAATACTTAATGAGAGGAAATTATTTTCTCTCAAGAACTAAATAGAAATGCAAATCTATATTTATATGAGAAGAAATTACTCTTTTAAGAATAATAATTAAATCAATTCATGTACTAAGCATGTTGTTATGATAGACTAGTAAGAGTGATGCATGTGTGTGCTTAGCTTAGTATTTGAGTTGTGTGGTGATTGTGTGTATTATACCCGTATTTAGACGCTAGTATCGAGGAGTACGCCGAGGAGGAGGAGGTCTACACTCAAGGAGAAGAAGACCACTTCGATCAGTACAACAATCAAGGCAAGCTAATACCCTTGCAAAGTGCAAAGCTCTCCAAGAGCAAGGCACTCCACCTGTTTATTCCATGTTTACTAAGCCCATCCCAGTTTTACTACAAGTTTTGCTTTCAAGTTTTATTACTTTATTTTTAATGGAGGTATTTTTTGATTCATGATTCACTTGGTCTAGAGTAGAGCAATATCACCAAAGTTAGCCTAGGGAAATCAAGCTAAGCTAGCACCCCTCATGACTAGTGGCTAGTGCTAAATAACTAAAATTGACTACTCTAGATGGGAACATTGGATGATGATGGTGAAATTATGAAAGGAATATTGAAGGTGAATATGACCAAGAGAAGATAGTGATTTTTGATTGAAAACTGATGTTGGTTGGATGCGATACCTTTCCAATATACAAGTACCCCCACAATACCCGATTATGGGTAGGGTCTAACTAGAAGTTTATATGTCTTAGTATGGGTTCCCTCTAAACAAGCGTCATAGGGGTTATGCCGAGGCTGCCTCCGAGAAAGGTGAAATGACGTGAATGAGGTGAATTGTCCGGCCCAAGCCTCGTGCGGTTCCCGGGTTAACGGTTGGTTTTCACCGGGAGGCCAAGCTCATGGGGAGAGGTGCCTATACTAGGAGGTGTAAATGAAAGGTTAGGGTTGATGATCTGCGTACTGAGTTACGATTATTCAGAGTTGTCTCTGACGGATGTAATCAAATATTGTGGCACAAGTGTGCAACCTCTGCAGAGTGTAAAACTATTCGAATAGCCGTGTCCACGGTTACGGACAATTGGAAAGGCCGTACTGTTCCATCATTAGAAATTTATGTGAAAATGATGGTTGAATTTGAATGTGGTGACTTGAACTTGAAACCACAACGGAGTTGTGGGAATGACACTAATGTTCCCACTTGAGCTAGTTATCTAAATCTTAGTCTTGATGAAATACTTATGAAATAAAATTGGCTTTATGCAAACGAAACTAGAGCTTAGTACCCCTTATTAAAGTTGATCTTAGTTAATTAGTATTAGTTTGCGAGTACTTTGAAGTACTCACGGCTGTGTCCCCGGCTATTCAAATGGCCGAATATGAAGAAGAGCAGCAGTATGAGGATGACGGTCAGCAGGACGTCTACAACAACTAGGAGTCGCCTGACGTCAAGCGTTGGCCTGTGGAACTAGATAGTCCACTCCTATTACGCTTCCGCTACTATGTTGTTCGTTGATCGATAGATCAACTATTTGTGTAATATTGGATCATGTGATCCCCTTTTGTAGGACAATGATGGTTTGTAATGAATGATGACTTATGGTATCAACTGTTATGTCTCACAACAACAAAATTCCTGGGATTGCGATGAATGACATAATAGGCATCCAGACTTAAAAATCCGGGTGTTGACAAGTTGGTATCAGAGCCATTGTTTGACCTTAGGAGACCCTAGTTTAGAATGGACGTTCTGAAAAATTTAGTTTCTAAAACAAATGAAGGGAATATTTGTGAAAAACATACTCAAGTTCTCTTCTACAAGATCTTTTCAAAAATTATGAGCCATTCTTTTAAATTGAGCTAAAATGTCGTCACACTTGTTCACATCTCTAACCTACTCATCCATTTCACTTTCAGATGGAGCCCTACGTCCAGACAGAGACCTACGATCTGGAAAACGGAGGAAGTCTGGTGTTTGAGCGCGACTTGTACCTGGTGTCCGAGAAGCTCGAACGCCCACCTCCCCGGTTCCATGGAGTCCGGATCCACGACACCCCCACCGGGGAGCAGCAGTGGATGCTCACCGCTGACTTGAAGGGAAGTTCGGAGCCTCCCATCTCGGAGAGGATCCTTTTCTCCTTCAAGGCATGCAACTGGGCGGACGGTCTTGCTCACGCCCTTCAGGAGGGACTTGCCCGGGTGTGCGGACAGAACATCGCCGCACTCCGGGGAAGCCGCTTCGCCTACTTCGCGAGGCACGACACCATGGGAGAGCCCATGGCACTCTCTTCGCACCCAGTACTCAAGATTCATGTGGAGCATTTGGACTTTATGCTTCATGAGACCCGGAAGGACCTGGAGAGGACGCGTGTTCACAACCACCGTGCCTAGATGGCTTTGGCTCATCATGTCGACGCCATCAGGATGCTCGCCAAGGACCGCAAGTCACTCCGCCTGCAGCGCGCCAAGAAGGATGCCACCATCAAGCGCCTTCGCGAGAAGATACGCACCTTGGAGGTGACTGTCCGGACCCAGCAGGACCAGATCCAGGAGATGGAGGAGGATGGAGAAGACATCCAGGGAGGCGACGACTTCCTGAGTGACGACAACGACTTTGAGGATGATGAGTTCACTGATGAGGAGGACTACGCGTTTCTGGAGTCCGAGGAGGATGGGATCATTCCCATCGATGTGGATGAAGACGATGAGGAGTAGTGCACTAGCTTCACTTACGTAGGTGTGAGTTGTATCCCGCACCATGTATCGTAGTTGGTGGAAGAAGGGTTCCTAAAACCCTTAGTGTTTGAACTTGTAATGTGTGCTGTGTTGTGAATAAATAAGATGTGTTTTATGTTCATCATGCAAATATTCAAGTTTTAAGTTTGAACTTAACTCAAAATAAGCCATAGAAAATTCCCTCTTACCTCATGATCTATCTACCTGTTCAGATGGCCCCTCCGAACCGCAATCAAGACGCAATGATGCAGTTACTGCAAACCCTGTTAGCTGACAGAGAAGAGCAAAGGGCTGAAAGGCAAGCCAACCTAGCAGCACTGCAGCAAATCGCCAATCAGGGCCATGGAAACCATGATCATCCTGGATCCAAACTTAAGAATTTCCAAAACACCAACCCACCTGTCTTCAGCAAGACGGAAGAACCCTTAGATGCAGATGATTGGCTGCAAACAATGGAAAATAACTTGGAGGTAGCCGGAGTAGATAAAAAGGAGAAAGTGCTGTTTGCTACGCACTACCTTGCCGGACCAGCCAGAGCTTGGTGGACAAGCGCCCGTGCATTAAATGCCGGACAGATGATGACTTGGGCTGATTTCAAGCTCAAGTTTAGCAAGTATCATGTGCCACCAGGTTTGATCAAGAAAATGAGGGATGAATTCCGGGAGCTGAAGCAAGGAAGGATGTCGGTGGTAGAATACCGCGACAGGTTCCTCACCCTGTCAAGGTATGCCCCTGATGAAACAGACACCACAGAGAAAAGAAAAGAGAGATTCCTCAACGGTCTGCACGATGAGATGCAGACAGTCTTGGTCAACATCCCCTTCGCCGACCTCGAAGCCCTTGTGGACTCTGCCATCCAGATGGAAGGCAAACTGCACCAGGCAAATGAAAACCGTAAACGCCGCATGATGAATCAAAGTGGGCCCAGCAATACACCCCGGTTTCGCCCCAGCTCAAGCGGTGGTTTCAACCCCCGCAACACCAAGCCCCAAAACCAGATGTCGCGCCCCGGTTTTCAGAACCGGAGCGGAGGAAACCCAAGGCCAGGAGGCCCCTACCACAATAATAACTATGTACACCACAACAGCAACTTCAACCGCGCTCCGCCGCGCACCCCCAACCACAACCATAACAACAACAACACCAACACTGCACCCAGAACAGGAAGCAATGCCATCCCCGTTGCAACCAAGGACAAGTCCACAATCACCTGCTATGAATGTGGAGTTGTGGGACACTTCTCCAACGAGTGCCCCAAAAGGCTGGCCAAGCTCGCCGGCAACACCTGCGCACCAGCTCAGCGGCAGCCGCCGTGTCTCCACCGGCAAGAAGTTCGCCCCCAACAACCCGAACAACCGCGGGGGTCGCCTCTACCACATGAACGCCGAGGAAGCCCGGGAAGCACCGGATGTGGTGCTGGGTATGTTCTCTGTTAACTCAATACCAGCAAGAGTGTTGTTTGATTCAGGAGCATCGCATTCATTTGTCACAGAAGATTTTATGTGCACTAGTAAGATTCAACCAATCAGCTTGAAACATGTCATGATAGTTCAAAGGGATTTCTATTTTCGTGCCCTCGGGTCGTTAGTTGTACTCAGTTTTCCCCAGCCCCTTAGTTTTTCCTCAGTTTTCCCCTCCCTCTAGTTTGAAACCCGCAGAAGGAGCTCAGACGGAAGGAATCCGTTTATTTGGACGTTCTGCCGCGTCGTCTGTGGGGCCGCGTCGTGTGGGGCCGCGTCGCGTGGGGCCGCGTCGCGTGGGGCTGGTAGAAAGGGACCGCGTGGGACGGGACGAGAAGCGTTTGGTTGCACGTGAGCGAGGAGCTGGGTTTTGTCTCTCTCGGCCCAAATTGGCATTTTTAAGAGCACCTTTTCCCCTCTTTCTCTCTCTGTCTTTTTCACCAAATTAGTATCAAATCTAGAGAAGCTTCTATTTCTGTCTTTCTTCAATATGGCGGCAAATCTAGTAGCAAATCTCCGGGGTTATTTATGCCTTTTGGCCCTCGTTTTTGCCCAATATGGCAGCAAATCTAGTAGCAAATGTAGAAGCTAGTATATGATAAATTGACAACCGCATAATCGAAAACTAAGTATAATACATAGGGAAACCGCATACAGCAGACCAAAAGCAGACCAATAACGTTGTAATATACAAGACGCACGCAATGTATGGACAACAAGAAGATTAGGATGAATGAATTTGTTCTTCATTCCTCCTCATATATTTCGTCGTTGCTCCAATCGTGCATTTCCCGAAGGAAATATTCATTGAACTCCCTCCGTCTGCGAGTGTGCGGCCAATACATCCTCCAAACGGTATGGCTTGTGTTCATTTCTCATACCGTAGTTTCCTATTCTATCCACACGTTACGGCAACTCATCCCGGGCCTTTGTATCATGAGAGTACTCTACGATATAACCCAAATCCGTGTAGTAGATGCAGCCGGGTCGAAGTGTCGGGTACACTACGGTGTCGACGGAGATACACCGGATATAATTCACGAAGAAGGCATTACGCCAATGTTACCGACCGGATGGAGAGAGCGGCGCTGAGTGTCCACACGGTACACCAATGGTCCGCCCGCCAAAGCCACGCCGACCAACAACACAAGCGACGAGATCACCATCCGACTTCACGAGGTAGAACTTCGATGTCCAAGTTCTGGAAATGAAATTAGTGTCTCCATCTTGACGGTGCTCGCGCGCTGCTGCAAGCTGTACATTGGTGCACACTATTCTTCCGTGCTCTAAATTGTCCACATCTAGTGCATACGGTTCACCATTGAACGGTGTAATGCAACGCGAGACAATGGTTCTTGATCGAAAATCTGTTTTCCCAATCTTTATCTATATCCTTAGTTGGAGTGCTCTCATCGACCCAACCAATTTCCGACGGGTAATGTGCGGTAACGAAGACCATAGTCGGGGATTTGATCACAGCGACTGGTTTCAGGAAAACAGATGGCATCTGCGCCTCAAACATAGTGTTCGATTTCTTTGTGAGTGGGTTCAGAAGCCGTATCTTGTGCGGCGGGTTCTTCTGGGCAAGCACGATGACGCCACGGCAAAATCCGACGATGTAGTATCTGGGCAAGCACGATAACATTCAGCACTAAGATGTTTAAGATTGAAAATAAAGAGGTAGATATGGAGGAAGTTGAACCTTGTATGAACTTCCGATAGATCTATGGTGACGTAGCGTGATGTGCCGAGTTGGAGGAAGGTGAACTCAGCGACGTGTGGAAGGGCGTGGTGTAGCATGATCCATTCGTCCAGGTGCACGTCGGGCTCGAGCAAACCCGAGCGCCAATTTCTACGGACTTGCCTCATGGCGGAGTAGGTGTCGGCGTACTCCTCGTTCGCCGGCAAGCATTCGCCGATCCGGTGAAGTGGTCCATCAGCCGAGAGAGAGGCCCGGTTCACGGAGGAGCCGCGCTTGGATGCGCCGCCCTCGGAGGCGACGCGCTCGGCGGCGACTGGCTCGGCGGCGACGGGCTCGGCGGCGACTGGCTCGGCGGCGACGGGCTCGGTGGCGACTGGCTCGGCGGCAACGGGCGCGGAGGCGACGGGCTCGGAGGCGACGGGCTCGGAGGCGACGGCCGCCGGCGCATTCTTCTTCTCCATCGCCGGCAGGGTAGCGTGCGTACGGCGGTTGGGGTTTTTCGATTTGGAGAAGTTGATGGGACGTGAGAGGGGTGGTTTCGTGCGTGAGCGAGAATGAGATGACTTGTGTGCGAGAGGGAGGGAGGGAGGGGCTTACGCGTCCTAAATGCGACCCGCGTCCTACGCGTCCACTATTTGCACGTACGCACCGCGACACGCGTCAACAATGGCACGTCTTCCACTTCGCACCGCAACACGCGTCCTCGAGTCTAACCCCGGAAATTTAGATATACTCAGGTATACCCTCGAGTCATATACTAGCATTTTTTGTGTGCTCGAGTTTTCTCCTCGAGTGCTAATACTGGCTAGTGCAATATACTCGGTTTTACCCTCAAGTGGCTGGTCAACGGAGAGTCAACAAATGGGATTAACTAGTTAAATGAGTTATTTAATGTGCAAAAAATCCGAAAAAGAGTGGCACTTACTCATGGAGTCTTTACCACAAATTGCCACTTCTCAAATCATAGATAAATCATAGATAAATCAAGTTTCACCACAAATTGCCACTTCTCAAATCACCTAGTAGCTATGAAGGTGCATGGTTTTCCATAATAAGCCCTACCCAAAACAGCTTTCCCCAAAACATACTTTGTCTAAATGAGGCCACAATTCTCACCCTGATGTATATTGGTATTGCAAATAGTTTGAGGTAGGCCAAGATGGGTTTCATTGTACAAAACACGCATTTTCCATTTTTTAAATCTCATATTTGAATCCCTTAGTCTGTTTACTACTCACTTGCCCTTGGTTTCTTGATACTACTCGGCTTTGCCCTCTCCCTTCACAAACTCTCACGGACGCCCAACATTGCCCCGATTGGTCTAGCCCATGTCACGCGGATCTTGCCCGCCGACCGTTGATCGTATGATCTAACGGGCGGGATAACCCCTATCTCTCTCTGCGAGTCGGGGCCACCACCCTCTCTCTCTGTCGTCGGTTAGCTTCCACACTCTATGTATGCGAAAGGGCGGTTACCTAGTACGCTAAAGTTTGGTTTTACTGCATTATTTTTCACGAGCTAAATTATAAACTCTTTTTAGGCATTACTTTTCACGCAAAAAATGATAAACCATCACCGATTTGTTGTAGCCATTACTTTTCACGCAAACAATGATACACCATCACCCATTTCTTGTAGCCATTACTTTTCACGCAAAAAATGATAACCATCACCGATTTTGTTGTAGCCATTACTTTTCACGCAAAAAATGATACACCTGTTGACGTCAGAAACCCACCGGCGGGCAGCGACTGGTCAACACCGTAGAGCCGGGAACAACTAGGGCTGCGGCTGGCCCCAGTCCCTCAGAGCGACGGCCCGCAAAGCCTCCTGGTCGCGCGCCGATGCAAATTGCAAGGGCGTGCCACCTGACCTATACACGGTCGGGAAGGTGTGGATGATGCCTCGCTTAGTTTCCTGCAGGGCACACACGTACACGTTAAATACGAGCCTCGATCGGCTCTCAGGTTATCCTGTGAATCGGCTCATGGAGCCGATCCACCCATGATTCGTCCAAGGTGGCCGAATATATGGTGGTCCTGCTTGATCAAGATAAAGCATATGAGATCTATGACGATTTAGGGTTTTCACCGCATAATCGGATCATCCTACTCACGATTGGGCCTAGCGCTCGCGCACGGTGATCGTAAGCCAATCCTAGACAAAGCCTAAAAACCAACACGAAGTTGATCCTCGGAACGTCCTGTATAGGGCCAGCAGACTACACCCTACACGCCGCCGGATCCTCCAACCCTTTGTAAGGCCTAACTATTGCGGATGTTAAACTAATCCTTGACGAATCAAGGAGCAACCGTAACGGATCAGATCTACTAAATAATGATCAAGCGGGGTGCCGCCCTGCACCCATGATGAGGTACGGGGACGGCTAGATGCGCAAGGGTTGCACTACGACGGCATATGATACTAAGAACAATGCTAACCCTAACGCATCTATGATAACTACGTTGCTCGCCATCAAAAAGGCTTCGGCCACGAGCAACGCATGAACAACGTAGGCAGGCTCGTGCTTGCCTAGATCGCAAGATGCGATCTAGGCGAGCATGGTGCTACTCGGAGAAACCCTCGAGACGAAGGGGTGGCGATGCGCCGAGATTGGTTTGTGTTGAACGTTGGTTGTTTATTCCATAAACCCTAGATACATATTTATAGTCCAAGGGACTTTCTAATGTGGGCGTGCACCAAACCGTGCACGGGTAAAACTCTAACTTCTAAACTAAGATGCGATCTAATATGTTACAGATACATGGGCGGTTTAGCCCAACTTGGTATAAAAGGCCGATTCACGTATTTCTTCCATGTACAATCTTCACGTCCACCTTGATCGCGGCCCACCTCTGACTCGGTCAAATTCTGGTGATAACACATGCCCCCTGGTTTTGGAAATGACATTTCCAAAATCATTATGCTCTTCTTTCGTCGGGTCATGTCGTGGCAGAACCGTTGCAGTATCCGTCATCATGATGCCCTGCCTTCTCAACTTCTCCGCGTGACTTGGCAGTTTTTTTTTTAGGCACCACTTCCTCGGAAACTGCTGTGGCATTGAATTTCCACTATATCCCCTTTTATTTAACCGCTATGAACAGTTCTCTTCTGCATCTCCCTCGCATTAGCACTCCAAAAGCCCTCCTGCGCCAGCATGTCTTCTTCCTCCTCTGCTCCATCGGATCCTTCCAGCCAGTCCTCCACATCCCGTGAGCCGACGCCGGAGCACAACCCAGCGGAGGTCCATGCGGCCAACATCCGCCGCACCATTGCGGCTGGGGAGGAGTCAGACCATGACTTCTCCATCTGGTCCGAGGACGACCAGTCCTCGACGGACGGGGAGAGCGACCTCCACTTCCTTGCCAACAGGGAATCGGAGGAGGAGAGCGATGACGATCGCTTCTCCTGGGATGACTTCACCTCCTCCAAGGGGGTGGAGGAGGAAGAAGAGGAGGAAGAGGACGACGACGACAGCTCCTCCGACGAGCCGCCGGCCAAGCGGTTCTGCCCTTGGCCGGGCAACCTTAGCGACTTCGACAGCGACGAGGACGACGGCGGCGAAGAAGATGAAGACAACGAGGGCCCGGTCGGCGGCCATTGGAGCGACGACGAGCCCGCCGGGAGCGATGCCGACGGTGGCGGCGACGGCGACGACGAGGGCGGTGATGGCCCGTAGATAGGACCTCTAGAATAGGTCCGGCGAGTAGTAGATGGGGCAATGTATCCCCTAGTATTTCCTTTTGAGAGCAATTAGCTCTTTATGTAAGAAATCTCGCCTATCAACGAAGAACTTTTCCCCAATTTGATTTTGCCGATTTCTTCTGAGCCTAATTGAGCCGATTCCCTCTTCTACTGACCTTGCCGATTCGTCCCCTTTGCCAATGCGTAACAAGCCGATAGCAACGCATCGGTCCTTCGACATTTACCCTTCCATCCTTCAACTGATGATTCTCTTTCCGGAAGATACTGTGGGATTTCCAGGGGAGCCCTTAAAATTCCCCCCACCGGTTTCAGCGATCCTCCTCAGCGAGCGCTCATCATTGTGCGAAGAAGGTTGCGACGAAAGATTAGCCGATGGTACCCCAATCGGCCCCTCAATAGAGCATCTACCAGGCCTATTGCCCCCCGAGTCTTAGCCAAGGCAAAACAGAGACGAGGATGCGCAAATTAGCTGAATGTGCCTGGGCTTGATCATGCAGAGCCAGCCGATTTGCACATAAATCGGCTTCCCAGAGCAGAGAGCCTTCAAGGTGAGCTGCCCCCGAGCCTCTTCGGTCCGCTTCTAGCGCCTTGCTAGTCGGATCGGCTCCTTTCCTTTGGCGGATCTAATGCAATCCACCCTTGACCCGATCCGCACGTCCGAGGCTGCTCTTGGCATTTTTCTTGAAGAGAGGATCCGAGCCCTTAAACTACTCCATTGAGGAGTTCTTCCATTAAAATCTCCCTTCGTGCTCCACTGACCCTCTGATCGTAACAGTTATTCCTCTTGAGTCGATGGCCCTGCATCGGCTTTCATATCCTTAAAATTTTTGAATTTTTTGAATTTTTAGGCCGATTTGTGTGTCGGCCCCCACATTTGATAGTGTCACCTCATACCCTCATGTTTTACCCATCTAGGTGCCCCCCGAGCCGATTCTGTCAAGAATTGATGGTATCGGCTCTTTAGGTAGTCCCTGTTGGGCCAAATGTTGATCCCAGGCAGAATAGATGGTGAGGATAATTTTGGCCGATTGCTGGAATCGGCCTCCACGTTGCTTGCTCGGTGAAGGTTTTGTAATGTCCCTTCATAAATTTTTGGGTGGCCGATCGCAAGGATCAGCCTCGCCACGTTTGCTTATTGACGTGCTCTTGCTACTCGTCCAGGCCGGTGGATAGAACCAGCCCAATCTCGACTTGATGCGCTCGTCGTCGTCCACCTTGAGTGCATCGTAGAATCGTGGAGCACTAAGCTCCGTCGGAAGGACGAGCACCGCGTTTGTGCCAGCCGATGTTTCATCATCGGCTTTCCTTGCTTGGGGCGCCACTCTTTTCTTTGCGGCGGTCCCTCCTCATCCGAGGGTTCGGCTGAACTTTCGCAGCCGGATCAGGTCGTGCCTTCCTTAGCGTATGCAAGTATAACCTCTCGGCTTCCTCCAAACCGCGCAATCGCTGAACCCTGCGCTTTTGTGAACGGCTGAGTCCATCGGGGCACCACCTTGGACGGTGGTACTGTCTTCTTCCTCTTCTTGTCCCTCGTCTTCCGAATCCTCGAGATCTGCCCAGCGAGGGGACTCAGCGCGTTTGCTCTGTGGTGGGAGAGGCCCTAAGCGCTCGAACACGGACACGTTGGCTGCCTCCTTCTTCTTACGATTGCATTCTGGGCAATTGCCGATTGTGGGCAATCGGCTCATTCCTGAATCCCAGCAGTGTCTGAAGAAGGGGCGGTCCCGAGTGCTCGGCGTTGTCATCTTGCTCCCTTGGTTCTTCCGTGGCCCGGCGCTCGTGCTCCTCCTCATTGCGATCGTGCCGACGATGTCTTCTGGCCTCTCTAGCCAGACGATCTCTTTCATCATCGTCGCTGTGTCGCCGGCGTTGGTCATACCGACTCACATACTTGTTGAGGAGGTGATCAGAGAGGGGTCGTTGATACCTTATGTTCTTCACTTCTCCCTCTGTGACGTAGCGCTTGCCATCCTGACGGAGCCGATCGCTTGGAGCGGCCCCCTCTGTGTCTTTGCTCTGAGAGCAGCTGCTCTCATCTCTATCTTTGCCAGAGTGGTTCCCAGGTCCTACCATGTTGATGCTGAACGAGGGACCTGGCTGGCAACCTTCAGGGTAGGTGACTCCTACCACGTTAACGGCGGGGAAGGGTTGGGTGTCGACCTTCATGGCGTACTGATTGAAAATTAGACGCCCCTTCTCTATCGCCGCTTGGATGTGCTGACGCCACACCCTGCAGTCGTTGGTGGCATGGGAGAGCGAGTTGTGCCATTTGCAGTATGGCTTTCCGTTCAGCTCTTGTGCCGTGGGGAACTTGAGACCTTCAGGAATCGTCAACTGTTTCTCCTTGAGCAGGAGGTCGAAGATTTGCTCCGTCTTGGTCACGTCAAAATCAAATCCCCTGGGCGGCCCTGGTGGCTTTACCCATTTGCGGGACACGGGGTTCCTCCCCGAGTCCACTCAGCCACTGCTATTTCTTGGTCTCCCGTAGCACCTTCCTCCTCGCCTGCGTCAACCATGGTAACCACGCGCTTGAATTTGTCCTGGTAGACATCTGGGTGGCGTTGTTCATACGCTGACAGCTTCTGCACCATGTGCGCTAGTGAAGGGTAGTCCGCTTGGGAGGCCACGTCCTTGAGCTGTGTTGCAAGGCCTGCTACTGCCAACTCGACTGCTTCCTTTTCAGTTATACGAACCGAATAACATCGGTTCCTAAGATTCCTGAAGCGCTGGATGTATTCTGTCACCGTTTCTCCGCGCTTCTGACGTAGTTGTGCTAGATCGGCAATGCTAGACTCGGAAGCTTCTGAATGGTATTGCATATGGAACTGTTCTTCCAACTGCTTCCAAGTCTGGACTGAGTTCGGTGGCAGCGACGTGTACCAACCGAAAGCCGATCCTGTGAGGGACTGTGAGAAAAGCCTCACGCGTAGCTGATCCGACACTGAAGCCGGTCCTAGTTGCGCCAAATATCGGCCGACGTGCTCGATGGAGCTGGAGCCATCTGATCCACTGAATTTGGAGAAGTCGAGAGCCGATATTTAGGTGGCGGCGGGATCATCTCGTACTCGTCGGGGTACGGCTTGGAATAGCCGATTGCCCTTCTTTTCGGCACCATGCCGAACTGGTCTCTCGGTATGGTACTGATCTGATCCCGTCGTGCTAGCTGCGGGAGTTGCACTCGAAGATTAGCCGGGGTGGCATACTTAGCCAGCCATGTTTGCTTTTCCAGCTCCGAGCCAAGCTGCAGGAGCCGGGCTGCGGAGTTTCGTCGGGGTGGCGTATTTAGCTAGCCACGTACGCTTCTCGAGCTCCGTTTCGACGCTCCTCCTGTTTTCGCCGGAGTCCCCGATGTTGTGGCTCTGGTTTGAGAGTGGCCGGTTGCCACCGTCGGCACATACGTGCACGCGTATCCTTGAGGGATCTCCTTAGGCGCCTCGGCCAAGAAGCTGGTAGTCACTAGGGTCACCACCGATCTTGTAGACGACGAATGCCGGTGTAGTCGGCACTTCAGCTGGTGCTGCCAATGCATATGGCAGCGGTGGACGGGACTGGAGCGGCAACTCTCCTTGATGCGTCCCGAGAGCTGGTCCTGACGGAGAGTACTGATGGCTCATGATTTCCTGGATCACGCGAAGAGCGACGCGCTCCAACGTGTTCACCGGGCTCTCGAGTGGCGGTGCGGTGAATGAGCCACCATGAAGTTGACCTCTCGACGCGGCGACCTGGTGCGTTCTTCGACGGGGTGGATAGGTCCACTCCATCAAGCGCGCCTTCGGTGAGAACCCCTTCCATCTGATGCCATGGGAGCGGGTCCTGTGGAAAGAGCCGATGAGGTCGGCTTCGAGGAAGGCCTTGATCTCGTCATACTTCTTCTTGAGCTCGCCGCTCAGGTCCTCGTAAGTGACCGGAGTCTCTTCCGCCATCTCGGATGTAGACGGCGATGTGGTGGATGTCGAAGATGTAGATGCCGTCCCACCGGGCGTGCCAGAATGTGTTGACGTCAGAAACCCACCGGCGGGCAGCGGCCGAGTCAACACCGTAGAGCCGGGAACAACTAGGGCTGCGGCTGGCCCGGTCCCTCGGAGCGACGGCCCGCAAAGCCTCCTGGTCGCGCGCCGATGCAAATTGCAAGGGCGTGCCACCTGACCTATACCTGGTCGGGAAGGTGTGGATGATGCCTCGCTTAGTTTCTGCAGGGCACACACGTACACGTTAAATACGAGCCTCGATCGGCTCTCAGGTTATCCTGTGAATCGGCTCATGGAGCCGATCCACCCATGATTCGTCCAAGGTGGCTGAATATATGGTGGTCCTGCTTGATCAAGATAAAGCATATGAGATCTACGACGATTTAGGGTTTTCACCGCATAATCGGATCATCCTACTCACGATTGGGCCTAGCGCTCGCGCACGGTGATCGTAAGCCAATCCTAGACAAAGCCTAAAAACCAACACGAAGTTGATCCTCGGAACGTCCTGTCTAGGGCCAGCAGACTACACCCTACACGCCGCCGGATCCTCCAACCCTTTGTAAGGCCTAACTATTGCGGATGTTAAACTAATCCTTGACGAATCAAGGAGCAACCGTAACGGATCAGATCTACTAAATAATGATCAAGCGGGGTGCCGCCCTGCACCCATGATGAGGTACGAGGACGGCTAGATGCGCAAGGGTTGCACTACGACGAGCATATGATACTAAGAACAATGCTAACCCTAACGCATCTATGATAACTATGTTGCTCGCCATCAAAAAGGCTTCAGCACGAGCAACGCATGAACAACGTAGGCGGAGCTCGTGCTTGCCTAGATCACAAGATGCGATCTAGGCAGCATGGTGCTTACGGAGAAACCCTCGAGACGAAGGGGTGGCGATGCGCCGAGATTGGTTTGTGTTGAACGTTGGTTGTTTATTCCATAAACCCTAGATACATATTTATAGTCCGGGGGACTTTCTAATGTGGGCGTGCACCAAACCGTGCACGGGTAAAACTCTAACTTCTAAACTAAGATGCGATCTAATATGTTACAGATACATGGGCAGTTTAGCCCAACTTGGTATAAAAGGCCGATTCACGTATTTCTTCCATGTACAATCTTCACGTCCACCTTGATCGCGGCCCACCTCTGACTCGGTCAAATTCTGGTGATAACAACACCATCACCCATTTCTTGTAGCCATTACTTTCAACGCAAAAAACGATAAACCATCACCGATTTTGTTGTAGCCATTACTTATCACGCAAAAATATGATACACCATCACCCATTTCTTGGACCCATTACTTATCACGCAAAAAATGATACACCATCACCCATTTCTTGTACCCATTACCTTCCACGCAAAAACGATAAACCATCACCGATTTTGTTGTAGCCATTACTTTTCACGCAAAAAATGATACACCATCACCCATTTCTTGTAGCCATTACTTTCAACGCAAAAAACGATAAACCATCACCGATTTTGTTGTAGCCATTACTTATCACGCAAAAATATGATACACCATCACCCATTTCTTGGACCCATTACTTATCACGCAAAAAATGATACACCATCACCCATTTCTTGTACCCATTACCTTCCACGCAAAAAACGATAAACCATCACCGATTTTGTTGTAGCCATTACTTTTCACGCAAAAAATGATACACCATCACCCATTTCTTGTACCCATTACTTTTCACGCAAAAAACGATAAACCATCACCGATTTCTTGTAGCCATTACTTTTCTTTTAGGCATTACTTTTCACGGTAAAATGATAAACTAGTCAACATAGTCCGCATTACTTTTTTGTTGAGATATATACCCCCACAACGGTCGTCTCCTCCTTAATTTATTGTGTATAAACCCCCACAACGGTCATCTCCTCCTTATTTTATTGTGTAAACCCCTACAACGGTCATCTCTCCCTTATAAACACCCACACGGCCATCCCTTGTGTCAATAGGTTCTGCTCGCAGATACACCTTAGCTGGCTCCTTGCCGTCAAGATAGTCCGCAAATTTTTTTGGGAGTTCCTGCAAATTTTTTTGAGTACAACTAACGAAGCAGGGGCACGAAAATAGAAATCCCTAGTTCAAATACCTGGATCAACAACTAAAGCTAGAAAATTTTGCAAAGAAGTACCCATCAAAATTCAAGAAATAATGTTTTTCGCAAACTTAATTGTTCTGGGAACAAAAGGATTGGAAGTAGTACTGGGTATGGATTGGATGGCGAAACATCATGGAGTGATAGACTGCGCCAAGAAGGCCATCACCATGACTAGTAGCACTGGAATAACAATAGAACATGTGTCTGAGAAACTGCCCAGAAATTTCACCTGCAATCAAGGTGTAGCCAAACCAACTCTGGATCAGATCAGGGTCGTCTGTCGATACGCTGATGTGTTTCCGGATGATCTACCCGGTATGCCCCCGGATCGGGATATCGAGTTTATCATCGAGTTAATTCCTGGAACCGGACCTATAGCCCAGAGAGCCTATAGCATGAACCCAGCAGAGTTAGTAGAGCTGGAGAAACAACTGGATGATATGTTGTTCAAGGGTCTGATTCGACCAAGTGCGTCGCCTTGGAGATCACCAGTCTTGTTTGTGGATAAGAAGGATGGTGCCAACCGGTTATGTACGGATTATCGTAAACTTAACGATGTCACCATCAAAAACAAATACCCATTGCCAAAGATAGAAGACCTGTTTGACCAGTTGACCGGTGCCACAGTGTTCTCTAAGATTGATCTTAGGACTGGTTACCATCAGCTGAAGATCCGTGCATCGGATATTCCCAAGACTGCCTTTACCACCAGATATGGGTTGTATGAGTACAACGTCATGTCATTTGGATTAACCAATGCCCCTGCCTACTTCATGAACCTCATGAATAAAATTTTCATGGACTTTCTGGATAAGTTTGTCGTGGTCTTCATCGACGACATCCTTATCTACTCCAAAACCGAAGAGGAACACGAGCAACATTTGGAGGTTGTCCTAGAAACCCTTAGGCATCACAAGTTGTACGCCAAGTTCAGCAAGTGCGAGTTTTGGTTGAAAGAGGTTGGATTCATGGGACACATCTTGTCTGCAGGAGGAATTGCGGTAGATCCCGCCAAAATCAAAACTGTTGAAGAATGGAAAACCCCAACCACACAGACCGAGGTCCGTGCATTTCTTGGATTAGCGGGATATTACCGCAGATTTGTTGAAGGATTCTCAAGCATTGCAAGGCCAATGACACAACTGTTGAAGAAAGACAAGAAGTTTGAATGGACTGATAAATGTGAAGCCAGCTTCCAGCAACTTAAAACCAAACTAACCACAGCCCCCATCCTAATCATGCCGGACATCACCAAGCCCTTTGACGTCTATTGTGACGCATCTAAGATTGGTCTTGGATGTGTGTTGATGCAAGAAGGAAAGGTGATATCTTATCTGTCTCGGCAGTTGAAACAGCATGAGCAAAACTACCCAACCCATGACCTCGAACTTGCAGCCGTAGTGTTAGCACTGAAAGTTTGGCGTCATTACCTCATGGGTAATCGATGCGAGATCTATTCTGATCACAAGAGCCTGAAGTATATCTTCACACAGAAAGAGCTAAATATGAGGCAAAGGAGATGGTTAGAACTGATCAAGGACTATGATATGGAAATCCACTATCACCCCGGCAAGGCCAATGTTGTAGCAGATGCCTTGAGTAGACAGCCATGTCAGCTGAACTCCATGATAGCAGCAGAACAACCTAGCCTGCATGAAGAGTTTGAACAGTTTAGGTTGGAACTTGTTAGTGAAGGATATCTAGCCAGCATAGAGATGCAACCCACCCTGATTAGCCAAATCAAGGAAGCCCAGAAGGGAAACGCGAGCATTGCAGGAATCAAGAGTCAAATGGCAGCGGGAAAGGCACCGGGATTCACGGGAGATGAAGAAGGAGTACTTTGGTACAACGGTCGCCTATGTGTGCCGTCAGACTCAGAATTGAAGCAAGTCATACTGCAGGAGGCCCACGACACCTTATACTCTATCCACCCCGGAGGTACTAAGATGTACCAAGATTTGAAGGAACAATTTTGGTGGCACGGAATGAAGCGAGAAATAGGGAGCTACATAGCTAAGTGTGATATCTGTCAGAGAGTTAAGGCAGAACATCAACGACCCGCCGGACTGTTGCAACCTTTACAGATTCCGGAATGGAAGTGGGACTCAGTCGGAATGGACTTTATCACCGGATTGCCCAAATCTAGCAAAGGGAATGATTCTATTTGGGTAGTGGTAGACAGATTAACCAAGGTAGCCCATTTTATTCCTGTCAAAACCACCTATCAAGGCCCGAAGCTAGCAGAGTTGTACATCTCAAGAATAGTCGCTCTGCACGGAACCCCAAAGTCAATAGTGTCAGATAGAGGATCGCAGTTCACCTCAAGATTCTGGCAGAAAGTACATGAAGGACTTGGAACCCGGCTAAATTTCAGCACTGCTTATCACCCCCCAGACTGACGGACAGACTGAAAGAGTCAACCAGATACTCGAAGACATGTTAAGAGCCTGTGTACTGGAATATGGATCCAAGTGGGAAGACTGCTTGCCTTACGCAGAATTCTCGTACAACAATAGTTACCAAGCCAGCTTACAGATGGCACCCTTTGAAGCCCTGTACATAAGAAAGTGCCGTACCCCTCTGAATTGGTCGGAAGTCGGAGAAAGCCAAGTCTTTGGACCAGATGTTCTTCGAGAAGCCGAAGAGAAGGTGCACAAGATCCGCGAGTACCTCAAGACTGCGCAATCAAGACAGAAGAGCTACGCCGACAAGAGACGCCGAGAGATGACATTCGAGATTGGAGATTTTGTTTATCTCAAGGTGTCACCCCTCAAAGGAATGCAGAGATTCCAGGTGAAAGGAAAGCTCGCGCCCCGATATGTCGGACCCTTCAAGGTTCTGAGTCGCCGCGGAGAGGTATCTTATCAACTGGAACTACCGGAAGAAATGGCGGCTGTGCACAATGTGTTTCATATCTCACTGCTCCGGAAGTGCCTTGAAGTACTGGAGAAGACTGAAGTGTTCAAGAATATTGATCACAGATCAGTGGACATCAACTCAGACTTGACGTATCGCGAAGTACCTATTCGCATCCTGGAAGAAGCATACAGAACCACCCGCACCAGGAGTATCAAGTTCCTGAAAGTTCAGTGGAGCAATCACACTGAAGACGAAGCCACCTGGGAGCGAGAAGAAGACATGAAGAAGGAATACCCAGATCTCTTTAGCACCTAGTTTTCTTTAAGATCTCGGGACGAGATCTTTTGTAAGGGGGAAGGGTTTGTAACATCCCAAGTTTTAACAATAATGAAAGCAAGGAGAGATCAAGTACTCAAATTTTGCAACAAACAAAAACTTTTTATATGCATAGTGTGTCACATATAAGTTCATGCCTATGAGTGATTTCCTTTGGTGCATTTGCCATGATGAGTGTTGATATGAGTATCACATGCCATTACACCCTAATATATGATCCTAACACCCCTCTTTGAGAAAAATAAAAGAAATGCTAAGTGTGACCCAAAACCCTCACATACACTTAGGTCAAATATACAAATCATCACCAAAGGCCACCATGGCTTGATCTTTTGTTTCTAAAATGATTATATAACTCAAACAAACCTAAATGCATCAAAGAAACCAAAATTGAATCAAATTTGAACTCAAAACCATCTCACATGTGATGATGGTCACTTATGCACTTTTTAACATGATCCCCTCTTTACCCCTCTCGATTAAATCAATTCTTAAACTAAACTTGGTCAACCAAGGCCAGGTCATCCAAGACCATGTCAAGATGATGAACTTTCATGTTGACCACCCTGGCTAGAGTTGACTAGGTTGACCAGAAAAAGGGTGACAAATGGGAACTTTAAATCAATGTGAAGATCATACCCATTTTGATTTTTTGCAAACTAACTTAATTTTGACCACCACCACCACCACTCTACTGCAAATAATATATAAATCAAACCCACCAAAATTCACTGGAAAATTCCAAAGTAAAGTTCTTGCGGCCATTTGGTCGAGCACCTTGTGTGCATGAACCTGCCAACTCCATGCATTGTAAAATCCAGTGGTTCCATGCATAAACCATCAAGCCTAGCTCATCACCAGTACCCCATTGACCTCCAGGAGCATTGCCAAGCACAAGGGACAAACCCTGGTACACCATTTCGTCATCAACAGACCAAGACCATGTCATGCCGTGGCATGGCATGGCATGGCCATGCCATTTCTCTCTCTGGCTTTCCCCAACGTGCACCACCTTGCCATTTCACCTCTCCCCACTCCCCTGCATCGACTAGACCCAAGCCACGACGATTCCATGCACCACACACGCCAAAACACATGCGCCCAGACACGCCCAGGTCGTGCACACGCACGACAGAGCGTGCACTGGCACGCTCCAGAACGCGCCGGCCACGTCGACGCCAGGACGCGCCCGTTGACCCCTGCCTCTCCTCGCAGCGCCAAACGCTTCACGACGCCACCCTGCGCCGCCCAGACACGGCCATTGGCCCGCGGGAACGCCGTGCGCCACGCCCACGCCGACGACGTCCGCCACGGTACAGGCTGCTCCCGTCATGCGCACGAGCTCGTCTCGCCCTCGTTTTCACCGCAATCAGGCCCAGCGTGACCGCACTGACGTCGCCCACACATGAGCGTCATCGCCGGTGCCCTCGCACCGCCGTAGCACCGTCGTCGACGGTGAGATCATCCATGCGCCCCGGCCACCTCCAGACCCTATAAAAGGAGGCATCCCCGCACCAAGCACTCCACACCAAACTTGCTCTCCTCCCTCTTCTCAAGCTCCTCGTCCTCTCGCCCTGCTCGATTAGCCACCGCCGCCGTCCAATTTCACCGTCGGAGCCCGTGGAGGTGACGAGAAGCTCGCCGTCGTTGCAGTGCACCTCCGGCGACGCCACTGCTACCATCGGCTTCCCCTTCCTCGACAACCTCTTCTCCGCGCCTCGCCGACCCTCGCCGCGCCGCCGGTAAGCCGTCGACCCCCTAGCCTCGCCGCGCCAGTGGCCGCTTCTCGTCGGAGACGATGACGCGCGTCGTTCGTCCGATCTGTTTCTAATCCAACCGCCCAGATTCATTCATACCGATTCGCTGTGTTAAACTCGCTGACCTGTGGTCCCCACTCGTCAGGCGGCCCGTGGCGTTGGACGTGCTACTGGGCCGGCCCAACTTCTTTTCCCCTGTGCAGCCTATTTCTCTTTCCCGCCTAAGCCCACGTATTCAAACTGAGATTTTCGAATTTAATTAATTAGCCTCTGGAGCTGTTTTCAAAAATTAATAGAATAAAATCCACTAAACCAAATTTGACAAATTTTATATATTTGGAAACCTTGTGAAAATGTCTACAAAACTACACTGGTCCCAACCCTAGATTGTTTGTCGAATTAATCTGAGAAAATAAACAAGGCAGGGCCTTTTTCCACTTCAATTAATTATTAAAAATTGAATAAAAATGCTTTTAAGATGAAACCAACTCTCAAAAATCATATTTCAATATATCTATCTGATTATGTAAAAATATTGCATAGTTGTTTGTATGATCAAATCATTGGTTAAAAATTGGCCCTATGGCTAGTTCTAGTGCATTTTAAATCCCTATATTATTTATTAATATGTATGAGAGCCTCTCCCTCATTTAAATCTTGTCTCAGCTAAGCTATATGAAAAAGAGACCATGGTCAAATTAAACCTCATATTAACTTAGTTGATGTTATTAAATCATTAGTCAAGAGTTATTAAAAGGCATGAGGTGATATACCTCATTTAAACCTTTTTCCCAAATAATGATTATGAAGAGGTTGACCTTGGTCAACCTAGGTCATATGATATTAATTGAGGAAATTAAATCTTAATAATACTTAATGAGAGGAAATTATTTTCTCTCAAGAACTAAATAGAAATGCAAATCTATATTTATATGAGAAGAAATTACTCTTTTTAAGAATAATAATTAAATCAATTCATGTACTAAGCATGTTGTTATGATAGACTAGTAAGAGTGATGCATGTGTGTGCTTAGCTTAGTATTTGAGTTGTGTGGTGATTGTGTGTATTATACCCGTATTTAGACGCTAGTACCGAGGAGTACGCCGAGGAGGAGGAGGTCTACACTCAAGGAGAAGAAGACCACTTCGATCAGTACAACAATCAAGGCAAGCTAATACCCTTGCAAAGTGCAAAGCTCTCCAAGAGCAAGGCACTCCACCTGTTTATTCCATGTTTACTAAGCCCATCCCAGTTTTACTACAAGTTTTGCTTTCAAGTTTTATTACTTTATTTTTAATGGAGGTACTTTTTGATTCATGATTCACTTGGTCTAGAGTAGAGCAATATCACCAAAGTTAGCCTAGGGAAATCAAGCTAAGCTAGCACCCCTCATGACTAGTGGCTAGTGCTAAATAACTAAAATTGACTACTCTAGATGGGAACATTGGATGATGATGGTGAAATTATGAAAGGAATATTGAAGGTGAATATGACCAAGAGAAGATAGTGATTTTTGATTGAAAACTGATGTTGGTTGGATGCGATACCTTTCCAATATACAAGTACCCCCACAATACCTGATTATGGGTAGGGTCTAACTAGAAGTTTATATGTCTTAGTATGGGTTCCCTCTAAACAAGCGTCATAGGGGTTATGCCGAGGCTGCCTCCGAGAAAGGTGAAATGACGTGAATGAGGTGAATTGTCCGGCCCAAGCCCCGTGCGGTTCCGGGTTAACGGTTGGTTTTCACCGGGAGGCCAAGCTCATGGGGAGAGGTGCCTATACTAGGAGGTGTAAATGAAAGGTTAGGGTTGATGATCCGCGTATCGAGTTACGATTATTCAGAGTTGTCTCGACGGATGTAATCAAATGTTGTGGCACAAGTGTGCAACCTCTGCAGAGTGTAAAACTATTCGAATAGCCGTGTCCACGGTTACTGACAATTGGAAAGGCCATACTTGTTCCATCATTAGAAATTTATGTGAAAATGATGGTTGAATTTGAATGTGGTGACTTGAACTTGAAACCACAACGGAGTTGTGGGAATGACACTAATGTTCCCACTTGAGCTAGTTATCTAAATCTTAGTCTTGATGAAATACTTATGAAATAAAATTGGCTTTATGCAAACGAAACTAGAGCTTAGTACCCCTTATTAAAGTTGATCTTAGTTAATTAGTATTAGTTTGCGAGTACTTTGAAGTACTCACGGCTGTGTCCCTGGCTATTCAAATGGCCAGAATATGAAGAAGAGCAGCAGTATGAGGATGACGGTCGACAGGACGTCTACAACAACTAGGAGTCGCCGACGTCAAGCGTTGGCTCCGTGGAACTAGATAGTCCACTCCTATTACGCTTCCGCTACTATGTTGTTCGTTGATCGATAGATCAACTATTTGTGTAATATTGGATCATGTGATCCCCTTTTGTAAGACAATGATGGTTTGTAATGAATGATGACTTATGGTATCAACTGTTATGTCTCGCAACAACAATATTCCTGGGATTGCGATGAATGACATAATAGGCATCCGGACTTAAAAATCCGGGTGTTGACAATATGTTTTGGACGTATCAACTCCCCCCAAGCTTAGCTTATTGCTTGTCCTCAAGCAATTCAGTTAACAACTGAGCGATAAAAGAACTTTCACGAACACATTTGCTCATATGATGTATATATTCTCATGCTATGTCTAATACTTAAGCAATTCATGATGAGACACATGCAAATAAGATCATCCAACAGCTATGTCAATCATGGAGAGGTACCAACAATTAATAATAAGCATCATGAATCATGTATATAAGCAGGATTGCAATGTTCATAAGAGAATATGATAAAGTGGTATCTCGCTTGCCCGTATTTGATAGGCAAAACATAAATGCTGAGGCACCTCTGGAGTTCATAGAAAGACTAGAAGTAGTGATTGTCAAAGATAAAAGCATCAAAGTTATACCACAATCAATCATATTTTGAGACAAGCATATTGTACTAAGAATGACAGTTGTGCTCTCAAGATAGTGCTCAAAGAAAGAATGGAGACACAAAATAAAAGTAAACGATTGACCCTTCGCAGAGGGAAGCAGGGATTAACATGCGCTAGAGCTTTTTATTTGTAAAGCATGAGTAAAATTATTTTGAGAGGTGTTTGTTGTTGTAAACGAATGGTAATGGGTACACTAACTACCTCATCAACCGGACTCCCAAGAGCGGCTCCCATTTTATTTATTTTTGGGTGGCACTCCCTCCAACCTTTCTTTCACAAACCATGGCTAACCGAATCCTCGGGTGCCTGCCAACAATCACATACCATGAAGGAGTGCCTTTTTATTTAAGTTTTATTATGATGATGACACTCCCCCAACCTTTGCTTACACAAGCCATGGCTAGCCGAATCCTTCGGGTGCCGTCCAACAATCACAAACCATGGAGGAGTGTCTATTTAAGTTAATTAATTTGGGACTGGGAATCCCATTGCCAGCTCTTTTTGCAAAATTAGTGGATAAGCGGATGTGCCACTAGTCCATATGAGAGTCCGTCAAAAGTAAATGACAAGGTTGAAAGCTAAACACCACATACTTCCTCATGAGCTATGAAACATTAACACAGATTGAGAAGCATTTTGAAAGTTTTAAAGGTAGCGCATGAGAATTTACTTGGAATGGTTTGAAATGCCATGCATAGGTATTTATGGTGGACACTTTTGGAACAACTTGGTTTTCAGGTGTTTGGAAGCACGAGCGGCGATCTCGCTCAGTACAAGTGAAGGCTAGCAAAAGACTAGGGAGTGACAAATCAAGAGAGCAGTAACTGTCATAATCATGCTTGCGGCAAAATAAATTAACGGAGGCATAAAAGTGATACAAGAACTCTGAAGCAATATAAATCATCGAGACTTAGTTGACTTTTTGTTCAGTCATATGCATGCGTGAGCATGTGCCAAGTCTATATAAATGAATTATTCAGAGGAGGATACCACAATGCCATACTTACTTATGAATAAAACAATGCAAGCGAACATCCATGACATGCTACTCATATTAATAAATTGGAGCTAAACATGAGAGATCATGAACTACTAGACTTTCTCAAATAACATATACCTCACATGAACCAACTAAGCATGCTCACATGGATGAGTATATGTACAAAAATGAAAACAAATAGAGTTCATACCAGCCTCTCACCACAATCCAATTGTCGTAGATCGTCATTATTGCCTTTCACTTGTGTAGCTTAGATAATATGAAATGAAAACCACGCTCCAGCCACCGAAGACCATTGAACTCATGATGGACTTTACAAACCAAAGAAGAACAGCAAATATTTTTGGTGTTTTCGAATTGGAAACAAGAACAAAAGAAAACAAGAAAACAAAGCAGAATCTTTTTGGGTTTTCTCATAGCAAACCAACGATAGCAAATAAAGTAAACTAAGAGCAAAGAACCAAATAAACAAATGGTGAAGAGAAACAACAGAAATATTTTTGGTCTTTTTGTGTTTTAGGAAAGAAACAAAGCGAAAACAAAAGAATGCAAACTAACAGAAACACGAGAAGGCAGGATGACAGAAATCTGCCAAATCCTGACAGCAGTACAGAAATCGAAATTAACAAAAATCTTCCATTGCTCAGCTCGAAAAGTGTTCAACTAATGAAAGTTAGATAACAACCTGGGGCACATGCTCAAATTTTTGCAACTCAAAATAACGTTCTGGCTGTGCGTACGAATTTTTTTGGTAACAGCCCAGAATCTGTTTTTGGACAGCACTCCCCCAAATATCATCTCCTCCTCATTAGAAAACCACTTTAAGAAACTAAACAAGTATGTACAAGTATCCAGCAACCATAATATGCAAAGAATGAGTGATGCCGGTATACCTCCCTCCAAGCTTAGGCTTTTGGCCTAAGTGGAGTTCATTCCCATCGAGGGTCGGGGTTCCACGCCGGGGGATCATACATGGAGTGATAATAAGGCCCCTGCGCAGAAGAATGTCGTGGAGGTTCCACATGACCATAATGTTGATATGAGGAGCTCGCTGCATCGGATGAAGAGTCGGGGTGCTCCTCGGCCTCCTCCGTGCCTTCCCTTGCACGATGGCCTTCCCTTTCTATGTATGCATTCAGCTCGTTTTCTGTGATCGACCACCCTTTCCTGGCATCAAGGTTAAACAGAGCAGGTGCAGGCAATCGTACTAATTTTTCAATTTTCTTAGTTATTCTCCAATTTTTCTTATACAAGGTTATCCTATAATACAGGTTGTTCAAATTAGATGCATCTGAAATAAACTCATGTCTGATCATGGAAACAACATCAAGTTTCTCTATAGGAAGTGGAATGTCTAGATGGTGAGGTCCTACACCATGCATAGCTAATAAACGAGAGGCAATAAGACCTCCACAAATTCCTCCCCTCTCACGGTTAGTGGCAAGTCTGTTAGCTATCAAAGCTCCCAAGCTATAAGTCCTATTACCTTGTAATGCAGCAGCTAGAAAGGCTAGATCCGGGATAGTTAGTTTACCTCCATTCCTTCTTGCTAGAACGCACTTGGTAATGAAATAAGCAAAGTAACGAATAGCTGGGACATGAATGCTACTGATTTTACCATCATCCTCTGAGAAACTTCTCCCATGACAAATCATCTTGAAAAGGTCCAGGAACTCTTGCGGCGATCTCTTTATCTTCTCACATGATCCCCATTGCGGCACTCTGATTGCTGCACAAAAATCACTGAAAGGAAAGTTGATAGTTTTGTTATAAATCTTGTACCGGACCATGGGGTTAGTTTGAGACCGATGAAATTCGAAATCCTGCACAACTGACACCGTTAGTTTAGCATATTGGTGAGGTTCACCAACAGTAAAACCTTCCAACCCTGCATTGGAAATCAGTGTTTGAACATCTTGCAGGATTCCTGCATTCCGCATAAAATCCGTGCATGGGTAATAAGAGGGGTATACTCCCTCTTCACGATGAACTCTCATGACTTGCTGTACCTCCAACTCTTGTTGGTTAAGTTGGTGCATACTCCCCTCCATTTTCTGAAATTTTCAACAACCATTATAAAATTTGATTTCAAGGTATATAATTGAGGAGAACTACTATAGGAACTTGCTAGAGTACTAAACATGCATCAAAACTAGTTTCTACCACTTAGAACAAGCATGCAAGCTCACTAAACATGTTATCTACAGCAGCAAAATACTCAAGATATATTCAACCAAACAAAATTCTAATTGGACAATCGAAGGAGTTACATACCAAGGAGCAAATGTGCCAGATTTCAGACAGAAATCTGGGCTGAGCAAAGAGATCGAAAAATCGCGAGTTCTTGAGCAGAAACGCGAGTGAGAGGAACTTGGTTCGAGTTTTTTTCGGGAGAGAGAAGATGCTGGGAGAAAGAGATGAAGTAGTGGGGCAAGGAGGGGCCCACACCACAGGGTGGTGCGCCCCCCTCCTTGGCCGCGCCGGCAGGTGGGGTGGCCCCCTGGGGTGCCCCACAGGTCATCCTCTGGTGCTCCCAGATGCCTCTTCGAAAAATAGGACCAACGGTATGATTTTTGTAATTTTTAGAGAACTTCGAAAAATGCACATTTCTGGGTGTTAAATTAATTATTACTGCGCGGGAAAATGATTTTCAAAATCTTAAACAACTAAAGCACATTTCAAAACAAAAAGTGCTACAGCAAGTAAAATAAGTGGAGGGAGAAAGAAAGAAAGAAATGTTGTTTAGCTCTCTTATGCATTAAAATATACTTGTTAACAAGGTTGATCAAGTCTTGCTACCAAATAGATTTTATATGACATAAGAAGAAATAAACCTCAAATCAATCATGTTACCTTATATTGAATTGATATGGATCCAATCACAAGAGTTTGATATTCTTCTTTAGGCTCATATATAGGACAATCAATGGATCCCACTTTGATAGTTTTCACATTAAAAATTGTATTAACTCCATATACTTTATCAATCCTCTTGGGAAAATAGACAAGTATGTTCCTTATCATCAACATTGAAAGTAACCATGCCTTTATTGCAATCAATAACAGCCCCTGCAGATATTAAGAAAGGGTCTTCCAAGAATAATGGACATATTATCATCTTCGAGCATTTCCAACACAACAAAATCAGTTAATATCAAGCAATGTTGAGTAACTTGAACAGGAACATTTTCACATACACCAACAGGAATAGCGGTAGATTTATCAGCCATTTGCAAAGATATATCAGTTGGTATCAACTTATCTAAATCAAGTCTCTTATAAAGAGAAAAAGGCATTACACTAACTCCCGCTCACAAATCACATAGAGCAGTTCTAACATAATTATTCTTAATAGAACAAGGAATAGTAGGTATACCTGGGTCGCCCAACTTCTTTGGAATCTTACCATTAAAAGAGTAATTAGCAAGCATAGTGGAAATTTCCTCATTGGGGATTTTCCTTTTGTTAGTAACAATATCTTTCATATACTTTGAATAAGGAGGCAATTTAATAGCATCAGTCAAAGGGATTTGCAAAAATAAAGGTTTCATCCAATCAAAAATTTATTATAATGTTCCTCCTCCTTTGATTTTAGTTTCTTAGCAGGAAAAGGCATTTGCTTTTGAACCCAAGGTTCTCTTTCATTACCATGTTTCTCAGCAATAAAATCTTCTTTAGTGTACTTTTTGTTTTTAGCAGGCTTTTCAGGTTCTTTTTCAATTTCTTCTTTATCAGGAATATCATCCTTATCATTATCTTTATCATGTTCATTACCACTTTCAGTTTCAGCATCAGAAATAGAAATACTATTAGGATCATTAACGAGGTTCGGAGGATTCTACAACATTCTTATGTTTCTTTTTCTTTTTCTTAGATGGAGCACTAGTTTTAGTTAGTTGAGAATCTTGTTCAACTCTTTTGGGATGCCCTTCAGGATATAGAGGATCCTGGGTAGAAACACCACCTCTAGTTGTTACTTCATAAGCATGTTTTTCTTTAGAATTATTTCCCAACAAGTCCGTTGGGAACCCCAAGTGGAAGGTGTGATGCGTATAGAAGCAAGTTTCCCTCAGTATGAAACCAAGGTTTATCGAACCAGTAGGAGTTAAGGGCCACGTGAAGGTTGTTGGTGAAGGAGTGTAGTGCGGCGCAACACCAGGGATTCCGGCGCCAACGTGGAACCTGCACAACACAATCAAAATACTTTGCCCCAACGTAACGAGTGAGGTTGTCAATCTCACCGGCTTGCTGAAAACAAAGGATTAAACGTATGGTGTGGAGAATGATGTTTGTTTGCGAAGAACAACGAGAGAACGAGAGATTGCGATAGATTGTATTTCAGATGTAAAAGAATGGACCGGGGTCCACAGTTCACTAGTGGTGTCTCTCCAATAAGATAAATAGCATGCTTGGGTGAACAAATTACAGGTGGGCAATTGACAAATAAAGATTCAATACATATCATGATGATCACTATGAGATTTAATCAGGGCATTACGACAAAGAACATAGACCGCCATCCAGCATGCATCTATGCCTAAAAATCCCACCTTCGGGTTAGCATCCGCACCCCTTCCAGTATATTCATATAGTGGATTGCTAGCAGGACGTAGCGATCCTCCACCGCGGGGACGTGAACCTGGGTACGTCGTGTACCGCCTCGCTCCCGGAACCTCCATCGTCGCCTTTCTCCAAAACCCAAGCCCCTCATGGTGGGCATTGCCGAGGAACCGCCTCGTTAGAAGCCATGCCCCACACCGAGGTTGCCCATCCGCCCCGAGCATAGCAAGGCCACCGCCAGCACACCATACAAGCTTGCGAGTCACTGTCACCACCACCTCGACCAGAGACCACCGAATCGACTTCCCCACTTATGACCACCGCCGCGAACCATAAGCTGGTCAACCACCCTGGACATAGGTTTGGACGGAGTAACCCTAGGCGACGCGATTTTCACCCCGACGTCGCCTAGGGGAGCTATCCGAGGGGAGGTTTACTTTCTGTCTAGTTTAGCCTTATAACATGTCCAATGGAATACATATATTTTTGTACAACAAAATATTCAGGTCTAATAGCACTTGCAAGAACCAACTTCCAATCCTACAGAGAACGAACTGGTACGAGAGGGCCAAGAGAAAAAAAGAAGGCAACCCTAAACGTCTAGGGTTTCCATCCCCTCCGTCAGTGCTGTCCCAAGTCTATCGCGCCTTCGATGGTCTTTTAAGGCCATGGAGGTGTGGAAGATCCGTGTCTCCCGCCGGCGAGAGAGTTCATTTTTCTTGCATTAGAATTTTTGTAGTGTCTTCTTAGGGATAGTGAAACAACGACAACATTCTGGAGTCATAATAAGGTCCTCCCAACCCTATCCCCACTCTGGTGGTGCACCTAGCATAGACGGAGGGTGCATGGAGTTGTTTGTCCGGCATATCTCATGGATCCGATCAATTTTCATGTTTTTTGTGTGTGGTTTTAGGTTTGACTCTTCCGATATACAATTCTTATGATTGGCAATGTTTTATAACCTGGTGCGTTGGTTCTTTGGGACCTTAGCACGAGGACCTCTCGTTTATCTAATCTCTACTATTAAGAGCAAACTGGTGAATGCCTGGTGTCACATTTTCAGGATGGACAATAATACCCCCCATGTCTACTATCCAAGATGATTTATCTCAACGCAACAAACAACTCCACGCCATTAGGCGTAGCTTTTCAAAATTTCAAATGGCACAACAAACACCTACTATTTCTCAACTAACACGTTTTTATCCTACCAAGATGATTTATCTCAACGCAATCTCAAAAAAAAAACCTGCGCGCGAAACAAAGAAAACGCAACTAAGAGGAGAAATACCAGCCCGTGGGTAACAAACAACTCCACACCATTAGGCGTAGCTTTTCAAAATTTCAAATGAAGAATGTCTTCGTCGTCAATTTTTCTCTCACCTAGCGGCTTGATTAAGATCCGGTTAATAGGGAGATGGTTTGGCTTTCCAAAGTCCCAATCTTTAACAACCAACGCTAAAGCCACGCCTAAGATGGATGTTTTTTGTCATCCCTGCACCACACGCTGCCCTTCTCCACATCTCTCTCGGCCGCCTCCCCGCCATCCTCCATTGCAGCCGACGCACACCATCTTCCACAAGCAAACGCACGCCAACATCGTGGAATTCCCCGCACTGCCGAACCAGGAGGAAATAGACGAGGAAGGGAACAACACTAGCCCATTCAACCCTGACTTGCGTGGGCGGCCGCATCGCACGCCAGATCCCACCGCATCATCGCTCTCCGAGGCCATTGCGCCGTGCAAGGCCATGCTCAACGACCTCCGACAACAACTCCAATGGAAGCATTCTGAGGTGGACAAACTCATAACTAACGAAGCTCATCGCCGCAACGCGCGTCATCACGCCGCGGCGGACAACACACGGACAGCGGAGCTGTTCGTCGCCTGCTTGGAGAAGGCGCAGCTCCGTCTCCACTGTCATGGACATCAGCCTAGGATTACAGAAATTCTTGAAGTTACTTGTACAGGTACTACTCAATGGCGTGAGATGAGACTGTAGCTTCTCCATTCCCTGCAAATCCACCTCAGGATTTCAGGTGAGCTACGATGCTTTTTCCTGTACCGGATATTTCACACTAAATTAAAGATCATGGTTCTACAACTTTTATTTCCAGTCCATTTGATTCATATAGTGATTTTAAGGACAAATGGTTGGACGGTTACCATCAATTTGATTCATGCAATGAGTATAAAGACAATGGTTCTGGTGTTACT
The DNA here is from genome assembly GCF_022539505.1 of Lolium rigidum. Classification (NCBI taxonomy): domain Eukaryota; kingdom Viridiplantae; phylum Streptophyta; class Magnoliopsida; order Poales; family Poaceae; genus Lolium; species Lolium rigidum. The sequence continues at coordinate 23,437,144 of NC_061512.1, read as the reverse complement.
TTCGTATGGTATTCTGAAGACAAACTACATTGATGAACTACTAAATTAGGAAGATGATTAGTATGTCCCAACCCTTAAAATGTTGCTTGTTTTATTTTTCACTTGAAGTAGTCCTGATGAACTACTAAATAGAAAGAAGTTTGTCGATCTTGATGTGATTTTGAGTGCCTGGAGAACTGATAATTCGCTTGGCAGCAGACAATGATTACTTTAGTGTCCTACTACAACTAAAAGTATTCAGTTCAACATTCCAATACAGTCCTACCAAAAAGGTAAGGTGAACATACAACATGCATTTTCTTGACTTTATTTTATGGTTGTTAGAACATTACTCAAATGCGTGGGATAGGATATGAAATTGGCCCTTTATGATTTTACCTCTGAAGGTTTTTTATTTTCTTATTTTAAATCCCTACGGTTGTTTAGTAATTGTGTTTATGTTCATACAGACAATATGCACTCGTTCATTTGAGTGTCTAGCGTTGTGAAGAGCATATTTGTGTACCATTTTAAGTTCTTCTATAGTTCTATTCTATATGAAAGAAATTGGAATTAAGAATGAGAATAATCCTAGGCTTGCCATAATGTAAACATTACAACGTTTTGATCAGTGGAATTGGATGTAGTTAGCAGGGATGGAGATTGGATGCATGACGAGGCATACCAGTGACACACCTTTATTAGCTTTTCAGTTTCGAAGTTTTTGACCGTGTTATAATTTAATTTTTGTACTGAGTTACGCATTAATTCTTGATTTAAACCTCCGAGGGAATCACACATGTTGTAGCCAGGAATAACATCCTTACTCACTTATTATTTTTGTGATTTATAATTGTACCTAATGTAAAGATTTCCTTTTTCTCTGTACATGTAATCTGTTTACGGATGGAGTACACCCATTTTAGCCGAGAAGTTACAATTTGGAGACACGATCAAGCGCAAGTTTAAAATATACAATTTTTAAAATGTGCATTTATATAGTTTTGCATAAGCGTGGAAAATTCCAATTAAAACACCTAATCCTTGGCTTTTGTTAGAGAAACATGGCATTCATACGGACTGTTGCATAAACTCTTCTTTCTCTATGTTTTTAGTGGTTAGCTATGGTGCGGAGATGTTTAGCTGAACTTACATAGTTTTAATCCAGTTGTTATTATTTGAAGTGAAAAAACATCAGTGACGAAGATCTTCCATGAGTTATATCTTAAAACTGGAATTTTGTACTAAATGATGGAAATCAAAAAATTAAATAAAGTGAAGGGGTTGTTTTGTTTGATTGCTTAGAGTGCCAAAAGTTAAATTGGAGAGAGGGCTGGCATAGAGAGGATTCGCACAAATCAAATTAGCCAAATGGAGTTAATGGTTAGATTTTAAAATGTAATTGGCATACTACCACCAACATATATATGTAATTAAATTGTGCAACACGTTTGAAAATCACTTAATGTCACGAGCATCCACAAAATAGAAACTAATCTAAACAACAACATCCAGAATTTAGTTTATATCACGTACCAACACACCATGTCAATTTTAGAGGACTTCTGAATTTTTCTCAATCTCATGTTTAAATTTTCTAACGTCCTAACGTGTCTTGCTTTCTATCCTTTTTCCTCTCTTATGTTTCAAACTTGAGCCTTTCTAGAGCACCAATATGTAGTTTGCACGGAATTGACAGACGAGGTACGTGCTATAGGCAACAATGCATCATAGCCAAGGTCATTTTAATTGCACATGCTGAAATTGTATACTGCATTCGTGGTGTTGTTAGATATATAGATACCTACATCTGAAGATATTAATTGCCGTTTGCTCCGTAGCGAAGCACGGGCATTCTGCTAGTACAACAAGATTTGCATGGCTCCGAATATGGAGGGGCGAGGACGGCGACGCGTCTTCGGTTCGTGGTGGCACAATGAGTTTTTGTAATTTTAAGACTTGTTTATAATTATTAATTTATCGGTGGATTTTTTTTTGAAACGGAGGCAAAAGCTTTGCCTCATCCATTCATTAAGCAGAAGGTGCCCGGTTTTAGGAGAAAACCGGGCGAAAACCAACCACAACGCCAAAGCACACCCACCGCCACAAGGGGCACACCTAGCCACCCTGGCGACCCGCAAAAGCTACACAAGAAGCTCAAGTCGACCTATGCCAAACAGATGGATCTTCGAGAAGAGACCGACAACTTCGATTCTGAAGACGAGCCTCGGAGAGGAGATGCACACGACAAGCGCCAAATAGGACCTTCACCGGACCGCCCCTCAAAGGTCATTGTACACCGCCAAGGGCAGCTTCGACTTCACAGCAAGAGGGTACCACCACGAAGACATTCCGACACGCCGGGACGGAGCCGACTAACATGACCTTGCCGCAACCAAACCTTGGTCACCACCATCGATGTTGCCTCTCAAGCCTCCACCCGGAACACCCGCATCTCCGGTTGACCTTCTGCCAACCCAGATGCCGTGTGCGGCCAGCCCGCTGGAGTGCGCGAAGGGGATCACCGTCTTTAAGACAGACACCCTCAAGAGGGGAAGCGACGATGGAACGACGTCGTCGTCCGATCCCACAAAGCAGGATCTAGGCTTTCACTCGAAAACGTGAACCCGAGGGTAGTGAAGGTTGGAGATCTCCACGACCGCCCCCAAGAAGGACGACGACATCCACGGACGCCGCGCGGTCAGGCTTTCGCCCGGTGCAATCGAGCCTACCCATCCCCACGCAACCGGACATCAGAAACTCCGTCATCCCGCACTCCACTGACACACCCACACACTTTCTGTGTGGCGACAACGCCACCTCCGCACTGGAGCCACCGCCGAGGTCCCGAGGCAACAGCCTCGCTGCCCAGTACCGTCGAAGTTCCGCGCTGCACAAGCCCTCTGGAACCCCGGCGAGGCCAGAAATGGGGCAACACAACGCTCCCGAACCATCCCCGCACCCCACGCCAGGCAGGGACCGTGCGCGCCGCCGCCTGACCGTCTACCCGGCCCGAGCGCCGCCGCTCCACGCCTCCCGTCGCCCGCAGCCGACGAGCCTGTCCCCATATTCGTCGTCGCGCTCGCGCGCCATGGAGGGCTCCCCGCGCGGGGAGAAGAAAGGTGCCCCGCCGCCACCTTCCTTGGGAGTCGCATGGCTTCGCCGGCGGCCGCTCCGGCGACGACGAAGATGGGGAGGGTGGTGGGGGGCCGCAAGAGGCGGCGGCGGTTAGGGTTCCTCCGTGTCGCCAGAGGAGGGCGATGCGGGGGTCGTGGTCGCCCGAGTTTTGTGATGTCTTCTTTTGAACGTAGAAAAAATGGCATTTGCAAGGGAGGTGAAATAGTAGCATGGAGCACCATGAGAGGACAGGTGCATCACTCATCATCACCCACACCAGCTGGAACGGCTCGTCCGCAGCGCACGCAACACGGAGGCCCGTGTCCGATCCCATCTCAGCCGCCCGCGCGTGTCTGACTCGTTCCGCACGTCACACGCACCCACCATACCAAAACCAAAAACGAAACCAAACCAAACCCCGCCCGCCCGCGCGCGGCGGCAACCCGCAAAACCAAACCAAAAATGGCAAAAGAAAAAAGAAAACAGAGCTCGCGCCCGAGAAATGGCGCCAACCGCGCGCCCCGCTCCCGCTCCCGCCCTGTCTCCCTCTATTTCCTCCACACTCCCCCTCTCTCAAACCCTACCCCAGCCCAGCTACCCGATCCAATCCCAGCCAGCCCCGACCCTCCGCCCCAGATCTCCCATGGCCACCTCCGACGCCGCCTCCGCCAGCGTGCCCCACCCCGTCACCACCGCCGCCGCCGACCCCGACGCCGCCGCGCACCCTCCCATCGCCAAGCGCCGCGGCAGCTACAACTGCGGCCGGTGCGGGCTGCCCAAGAAGGGCCACGTCTGCTCCATCCCGGGCCCCCCCTCCGCCTCCGCCGCCGAATCCAAGCCCAGGCGCGCGCTCTCCTTCGACGAGGCGGCGGTCCTGACGGTCGCGCCCTTGGCGGTGGCGGGCCCGCACCCGACCCCGCCGCGCCCGCCGGAGAAGAGGGCCCGGGTGGAGGCGGTGGACGTGGACGGGCCGGACCGCCACCGCTGGGTCGCGGTCGGCCCGGCCCGGCGCGTGCCCGGGGAGGTCCTCATGGAGGTGCTCCGCCGCCTCGCCCCGCGCGGCGTCGCCGCCGCCGCCGCCGTCAGCCGCGGCTGGCGCGACTGCTCGCGCCGCGTCTGGCGCGGGGCCGACGAGGTCCGCCTCCGCGCCGCCAGCGTCACCACTGTCGGCGCGCTGCTCCCCCGATGCCCCGCGCTCTCCACCCTCGTGCTACGGATGGAAAGGTCAGGACCAAAACCATCAACAAACAAACGAACCCCGATCCGATTCCATCGACGATTCCCTCGCCGGATCCCAAAACGGCACGTAGAAACACCGCAAATCCGCCAATCTTGGCCGGAATGGGACGGCTAGCAGAACGTTCGTGCTTAATTCACCACCGCACCGACACACTAGCGACACGACGCTTATCATTTCCGCTGGCCGATCCCCAATTGCCCATGTGTGATCCGATCTGGCGCCGTGAGATCCCACCCCCGTGCGGGATCCTTGACCGGTGCTCGATTGGATCCTGTACACAAGCAATTCTCCAGGACAAAAGGATATCCCGAATGGTTGATGTTAGAAATGAATTGCTGTGGCGACCTGATCTGCCTGTTAGGTTCTGGTTTGATGCGATTTTCTTGGGGGCAGATCTTGTCATGGTGCCGTGAGATCGTTACATGGATCCCTGACCGGTGCCTGGCTTGGTTTGTGAGTAGGGAACACAGATCTGATAGTGCCAATGAGATTGGGGACGGGCTGCTGAAAAATCCATCGTGATGGCATCCGGTACACAGCTCTCCTATAGACACTAACTTTTGCTCTGCAATTTGTGCAATTGAATACATACTTCTGGTTAGCTTTGTCACAGATTTTGTGTAGGACAACATGTTTCCTGATTTGGTGTCTTTAAGGGATTTTGTAGGCTCTTTACTATGCAACGATATGTGAATCAATGCATAGTTTTTCTCCTGATTTAGCTTCAGATATCGTTAGAAATGTAATATCAAATTGCTCGCAGCGGGGCTGTTTACTTGATATAGTTCCGGGGGGCTTAAGTATATGATTAGATCACAGATATTCCATTCAATTTCTTTTGCTATGTTCTAATTATCATGCCCTTTTTGACATTTGGTACAGTGATGTTGATGCCACCATGCTTGCATGCCTTGCATTTTCCTGCCCAAACCTGCAATCTCTGGAGATAACCATGGCTGATGGTGCAGTCAACCGGATGACTGGGTACGCTAAACCACAAATCATCTTATCTTTCCGTGCATTTTGTCTTCTGAAATCTAGTTACCTATCATTTCTAATGGTATATGTTGAATGGGGATATGCCTTGGTTTAAGATTAATAGTTAGTACACATTCTTTCATAATATCTTACTACCAAACTGTATTCTTAGTGCTTGAAGATGCATACTACTCAGTTGTTTTGTGCTGTAGTATGCTGTCTTGTGTTGCCGTGCTTATCAAACACTCATGTTACCTTTAAAATATTTTATTGCATGAAAGTTTATGGATATATTAGATGTTAAATTTCAATTTTAAGTTTGAGTGATCTTTGAACCAAATGTTTGTTTTTCGAAACAGGGATGAGCTAACTAGGTTTGTTTCGGAGAAGAGGTCTCTCACAGTTCTCAAAGTTGATCGATGTGGTAGTCTTGGTTTTCTTAATATAAGCTCTCCAAGCCTCACAACCCTGTGGCTGTCAGATCTTTCTCCCCTAACAAAGTCGGTAAGTCAGCAGGCTGTAACAATTGTTTCCAGTTATATTTGATTTGCTGCTCTATAAATTGACTGGGTTGTTCATTTCTTACAGGTCATTAACTGTCCTAATTTGAGTGAACTCTCACTGATTTTTTCGCAACAAAATAATGATGATTCTACCGATCTGATTAGCCTGATGGATAGTCTGGGACGTACCTGCTCAAATTTAAGAAACCTGCACATCTCCTCAGTTCACTTATGCAATGAGGCTGTGTTTGCTCTTGGTAGTGCTAATCCCAGGTAAATTCATATCTCTATTATTCTTATGCATTGCTGCCCAAACTTCTGTAATTAAGCTACATATAAGATTCCAGTTTATTTGATTTTAATGACCTTACTATTTTTTTCTTGTTCATCAGTGGATTATGCATGCTTTCATTGCTTCTAGGCAAAAAAATAACAGATGCAGCTGTTGCATCTATTGTTCGTTCGTATACGAGCTTGGAGTTGCTTGATTTAAGCGGGTAGGTGCTGTCTTAACGTAGTCTAATTGTTTGGAGATGACAAAATTCGATTTTATTTACTACACAAAGTTATGCAAAATTATACCTAAACAAACTGTACATGCTTAAACTCCAGATCTGGTATTACTGATAATGGGATTGGGATGGTCTGCAAAGCATTCCCTGATACTCTAACTCGGCTGCTCCTTGCTATGTGCCCAAATATTACCTCATGTAAGTCTCAACCTTCACCCAGCTTGTGTTCCTTTGACCCGCTAATTTTAGAAATATTAAATTGGTGATGGCTGTAAATATCTAAATTTCATGCTCATGTGATATGTAGATGGAGTCCAGGTGGCTGCAACACAGTTGCCACTTCTTCAGCTCATGGACTGTGGGAAGAGCTTATGTGCTAACACGCAGCCTGAAAAAGGGAGATCATACTTTGGTGATCTCAATGGAGGGGTTAGGTTTTGCTCAAAACAACAAACTGCCCGGAAGCAACAACCTACTTTCCAAAAGCTGATTATAAAGCATGCTAATCTGAAAAAGCTAAGTCTTTGGGGCTGCTCGGCGGTAGATGTAAGTGCTCAAAATTTGTATTCTGGTTCATTTACACATTGAAGCTGTGTTCTCATTACTATTTCTTCATGTATGACAGGCCCTATATGTATGTTGTCCAGAGCTGAATGATCTGAACCTCAACTCTTGCACAAATCTCAATCCAGGTGTGATATACTGTTCTTGTTTGGTACCGAAGTGGATACTTCTTCATTGTACAATCTTGGATTATTAGTACACAAGTATTTACATCCTAAGAAACTTTCGGCAGAGCGGTTGCTTCTTCAGTGTCCAAACTTGAAAGATGTTCATGTGTCTGGATGCCGTGATATGTTGATCGGAGCAATCAGAAACCAGGTACTACCAAATTGAACTGTCTGCATGATAAGTGTCTTGGCTGTAATAATCTCATTGCCAAGTTGCTTCCTGAACTCCTTGACATTGTGGGGGCACCATTGCAACAATCTCTTGTTTCTGTTTCTTAATCAGTTGCTCTGAATTCTTCCAGGTTCTGAATGAATTTGCTGGAGCAGAGCCTCGCATGCCCTGCAAGCGCCTAGCGGATGGCTCGAAGCGGGTGCAAGTCCCGCACTTCATGATAGAGCAGGTATGAACTGCACCTGCAAGGCTGCAGCCCTCCCGCAATCCTCACCCACATCTTTAAACTCCTCAGCTCATTGTTCTCCATGGACATTGGTCACTCACATTTGTGAACGCAAAACCCTTTTCAGCTGTTTGAGGATGACAAGGCCGGAGGATCACCGCGGAGCCAATGCACTGTTCATCTGAAGTGAAGCAATGTAGTCACTTGCAGAGGTGGGTGAATAGCTAGCAGCCCTATTTGGTCGACATGAAAGGAAGATTAGTGAGGCTGTAATGTAGAAGGCTGGTTGAGATCTCACATAATTTGGTTGGTAGCCTGATGTTGTAAACTGTACAAGATTCTTGCTCTTTGTTTTTATGTGATATTTTCTTTCTTCCCAACTGATTTCTGTAGGACAATAAGGGCATGGTATGTTGTTGTAAACCTAGCTTGTGCTAAGAATCCTTGATTCATTCAGGAAAATAATGTTTACATAAATGATTATTTATTGCTGAAATCATATACAATCTTTTGTCATGATCCTATTGATTTTTTTGATCTTTTGTTCTGGCATGGCTTATGTTGCTACAATAACGATGAGAAAAAAAGAATGATTTAGAACATCCCCACTTTTGCCCCATCTTGGTATTTAAAGGGGTGCCCTACTTCATAGAAAATCAAATAACATGAGTAAACAAACATGTAAACTAACACAAACTATGAGAAAATAACTGTCCTGCAAAACTATCTTTAGGGTTTCTTGTACTTGTTGAAGTGAGTGGCCACCGCCAAACTCCAACACTGCCTAGATGGGTGTTGGAAGAGACACCAAGCCTCCACAATGGCTAGATCCAAAAGAGCATCATCGCCAAGCTAAACACATGTCGATATGGCATGTCGACCAGCGGATGTCCCGTGCTACCTCGGATCAATATTCGCTGCATCCCATTGACAAAATCGTGGAATAATGATAATCCACCAACATCGAGATGTTCTGGGTACACCAACCATCGTCCCTATTTTTTCTCTTCTTCCTAGTGAAAATAAAAGGCGGATGTGAGCTCTAACAAGTTCTTGCGAGCCTAGTTAATATGGTTTGCGAGGATAAAACGGATGAAACCAACACACAAACACAACTGGAGATAAATAGTTACCAAAGACCCAAACACAAGAGCCAAAAGCTCAAACGTTTGGATCACTTCCACCTGAACGACTTACTCTAATTGATATCGAGTTCTCGTATTTGTTGGTCCATTTATCCAACAGAATCTGTGTAAATGAAATATTGGCTAGACGGCGCTAGGGTATGGCATGGACTTTACAAAGGAATGCCAACATAATCTGTGTAAATGACACTAGGAAGGTTGGCCTGCGATACGCCGCACCCTTGGTATCTAATATGATTGCAAACGGTATTTTTTCTTTTCTCGTATGCTGATTATATACGTTGTAAACATTTTTAGATAGAACCGACTAGTTGTATTGTACATACAGAACCACAGCAGCAGATACATGCGTAGCTAAACACTCGTAAAAATACAATACCATATATTAATTATATTGCACATCTAATACATCATATGTATACATACATTTTGGCAACGAATACACAAATAAAAAGAAAGATACACAAAAGAAGAAAATCTGTAGCATCTCTTGGTTACATCCGTCTCCGTGAGGAAAGTCATGTCTCTACAAGGATAATAGATTTCTTCACTTATCCTTATGTAAGACATAGATGGAGAAGTTAAAGATGCATATTATTATTATTATTATTATTATTATTATTATTATTATTATTATTATTATTATTATTATTATTATTATTATTATTATTCGTAAC
>NC_061512.1:23363803-23427764 GCF_022539505.1 Lolium rigidum | reverse complement strand
AGGTGTAATTTCAATAGCGAACACTCAAAGTGTTCATCATATCAATCATATGATTCATGCTCTACCTTTCGGTATCACGTGTTCCGAGACCATGTACGTACATGCTAGGCTCGTCAAGGCCACCTTAGTATCCGCATGTGCAAAACTGGCTTGCACCCGTTGTATGCACTTGTTGATTCTATCACACCCGATCATCACGAGATGCTCGAAACGACAAGTCTTGGCAACGGTGCTACTAAGGATGAACACTTTATTATCTTGAGATTTTTAGTGAGGGATCATCTTATAATGCTACCGTCGCGATCTAAGCAAAATAAGATGCATAAAAGGATTAACATCACATGCAGTTCATATGTGATATGATATGGCCCTTTTGTCTTTGCGCCTTTGATCTTCATCTCCAAAGCACGGACATGATCTCCATCATCTTCGGGCATGATCTCCATCATCGTTGGCGTAAGCGTCAAGGTCAATGGCGCCGTCTTCATGATTGTCCTCCATGTAGCAACTATTACAACTACCTTGAAATACTACTCAACATGAAATTTAAAGACAACCATAAGGCTCCTGCCGGTTGCCACAATACAATAATGATCATCTCATACATATTCATCATCACATTATGGCCATATCACATCACCAAACCCTGCAAAAACAAGTTAGACGCTCTCTAATTTGGTTTGCATATTTTACGTGGTTTAGGGTTTTCGATATAGATCTAATCTACCTACGAACATGAACCACAACGTTGATACTAATGTTGTCAATAGAAGAGTAAATTGAATCTTTACTATAGTAGGAGAGACGAGACACCCGCAAAGCCTCTTATGCAATACAAGTTGCATGTCGAACGAGGAACAAGTCTCATGAACGCGGTCATGTAAAGTTAGTCCGAGCCGCTTCATCCCACTATGCCATAAAGATGCAAAGTACTCAACTAAAGATAACAAGAGCATCAACGCCCACTAAACCATTGTGTTCTACTCGTGCAACCATCTATGCATAGACACGGCTCTGATACCACTTTGTAGGATAACGTTGCATAGAAAACAAAAAATTTCCTACCGCGAACACGCAATCCAAGCCAAGATGCAATCTAGAAGACGGTAGCAACGAGGGGGTATCGAGTCTCACCCTTGAAGAGATTCCAAAGTCTACAAGATGAGGCTCTTGTTGCTGCGGTAGACGTTCACTTGCCGCTTGCAAAAGCGCGTAGAAGATCTTGATCACGATCGGTTCCGGCGCCACGAACGGGCAGCACCTCCGTACTCGGTCACACGTTCGGTTGTTGATGAAGACGACGTCCACCTCCCGTTCCAGCGGGCAGCGGAAGTAGTAGCTCCTCTTGAATCCGACAGCACGACGGCGTGGTGTCGGTGGTGGTGGACAACTCCGGCGGAGCTTCGCTAAAGCACGCGGGAGCTATGGAGGAGAGGGGGGCGGCTAGGGTTTGGGAGGGGTGGCCGGCCACTTCAATGGGGCGGCCAGCTTGTGGTCTTGGGGTGGCCGGCCCCCTCCCTTGGCCCCTCATTATATAGGTGGATCCCCAAGAGTTGGTCTCCAAGTCTCCGAATAAGACCCGAACCAAAACCTTCCAAAAGAGGGAAACCTAGCCAAGCTAGGACTCCCACCCAAAGGTGGGAGTTCCACCTCCCATATGGGGGGGGGTGGCCGGCCCCCTAAGGGGAGTCCACTTGGGACTCCTCCCCCACTAGGGTTGGCCGGCCATGGAGGTGGAGTCTCATGTGGACTCCACCTTCCTTGGTGGTTTCTTCCGGACTTTTCTAGAACCTTCTAGAACCTTCCATAGAACCTTCGCGACATTTTAATTCACATAAAATGACATCCTATATATGAATCTTATTCTCGGACCATTCCGGAACTCCTCGTGATGTCGGGATCTCATCCGGGACTCCGAACAAATATTCGAACTCCATTCCATATTCAAGTACTACCATTTCAACATCCAACTTTAAGTGTGTCACCCTACGGTTCGTGAACTATGCGGACATGGTTGAGTACTCACTCCGACCAATAACCAATAGCGGGATGCTGGAGATCCATAATGGCTCCCACATATTCAACGATGACTTTAGTGATCGAATGAACCATTCACATACAATACCAATTCCCTTTGTCTCGCGATATTTTACTTGTCCGAGGTTTGATCTTCGGTATCACTCTATACCTTGTTCAACCTCGTCTCTCGACAAGTACTCTTTACTCGTACCGTGGTATGTGGTCTCTTATGAACTTATTCATATGCTTGCAAGACATTAGACGACATTCCACCGAGAGGGCCCGAGTATATCTATCCGTCATCGGGATGGACAAATCCCACTGTTGATCCATATGCCTCAACTCATACTTTCCGGATACTTAATCCCACCTTTATAGCCACCCATTTACGCGGTGGTGTTTGATGTAATCAAAGTACCTTTCCGGTATAAGTGATTTATATGATCTCATGGTCATAAGGACTAGGTAACAATGTATCGAAAGCTTATAGCAAATAACTTAATGACGAGATCTTATGCTACGCTTAATTGGGTGTGTCCATTACATCATTCATACAATGATATAACCTTGTTATTAATAACATCCAATGTTCATGATTATGAAACTAATCATCCATTAATCAACAAGCTAGTTAAGAGGCATACTAGGGACTCTTTGTTGTTTACATATCACACATGTATCAATGTTTCGGTTAATACAATTATAGCATGGTATATAAACATTTATCATAAACATAAAGATATATAATAACCACTTTTATTATTGCCTCTTGGGCATATCTCCAACATAAAGTGGTAGATCTTCCTTACTTCAGACAAGACGCACATGCATAGCAACTCACATGATATTCAACAAAGAGTAGTTGATGGCGTCCCCAGAAAACATGGTTATCGCACAACAAGCAACTTAATAAGAGATAAAGTGCATAAGTACATATTCAATACCACAATAGTTTTTAAGCTATTTGTCCCATGAGCTATATATTGCAAAGGTAAAGAATGGAAATTTTAAAGGTAGCACTCAAGCAATTTACTTTGGAATGGCGGAGAAATACCATGTAGTAGGTAGGTATGGTGGACACAAATGGCATAGTGGTTGGCTCAAGGATTTTGGATGCATGAGAAGTAATCCCTCTCGATACAAGGCTTAGGCTAGCAACGTTACTTGAAACAAACACAAGGATGAACCGGTGCAGCAAAACTCACATAAAAGACATATTGTAAACATTATAAGACTCTACCCCGTCTTCCTTGTTGTTCAAACTCAATACTAGAAATTATCTAGACTTTAGAGAGACCAAATATGCAAACCAAATTTAGCAAGCTCTAGGTGTTTCTTCATTAATGGGTGCAAAGTATATGATGCAAGAGCTTAAACATGAGCACAAAAATTGCCAAGTATCAAATTATTCAAGACATTTTAGAATTACTACATGTAGCATTTCCCGATTCCAACCATATAACAATTTAACGAAGAAGATTCAACCTTCGCCATGAATACTATGAGTAAAGCCTAAGGACATATTTGTCCATATGCAACAACGGAGCGTGTCTCTCTCCCACACAATGAATGCTAGGACATTTTATTCAAACAAAACAAAAACAAAAACAAACCGACGCTCCAAGTAAAGTATAAGATGTGATGGAATAAAAATATAGTTTCAGGGGAGGAACCTGATAATGTTGTCGATGAAGAAGGGGATGCCTTGGGCATCCCCAAGCTTAGACGCTTGAGTCTTCTTAAAATATGCAGGGGTGAACCACTGGGGCATCCCCAAGCTTAGAGCTTTCACTCTCCTTGATCATATTGTATCATCCTCCTCTCTTGATCCTTGAAAACTTCCTCCACACCAAACTCGAAACAACTCATTAGAGGGTTAGTGTACAATAAAAATTAACATGTTCAGAGGTGACACAATCATTCTTAACACTTCGGACATTGCATAAAGCTACTTGGACATTAATGGAACAAAGAAATTCATCCATCATAGCAAAAGAGGCAATGCGAAATAAAAGGCAGAATCTGTCAAAACAGAACAGTCCGTAAAGATGGATTTTATTGAGGCACCAGACTTGCTCAAATGAAAATGCCCATATTTAATGAAAGTTGCGTACATATCTGAGGATCACGCACGTAAATTGGCATATTTTTCTGAGCTACCTACAGAGAGGCAGATCGAAATTCGTGACGAGCAAAGAAATGCTGATGCTGCGCAGACAATCCAAATCTAGTATGAACCTTACTATCAAAGACTTTACTTGGTACAACAATGCACAAAACTAAGATAAGGAGAGGTTGCTACGGTAGTAAACAACTTCCAAGACTCAAATATAAAACAAAAATACTGTAGTAAAAACATGGGTTGTCTCCCATAAGCGCTTTTCTTTAACGCCTTTCGGCTAGGCGCGAGAAAGTGTATATCAAGTATTATCAAGAGACGAAGTATCAACATCATAACTTGTTCTAATAATAGAATCAAAAGGTAACTTCATTCTCTTTCTAGGGAAGTGTTCCATACCTTTCTTGAGAGGAAATTGATATTTAATATTACCTTCCTTCATATCAATGGTAGCACCAACGGTTCGAAGAAAAGGTCTTCCCAATATAATGGGACAAGATGCATTGCATTCAATATCCAAGACAACAAAATCAACGGGGACAAAGTTATTTTTAACGGTAATGCGAACATTATCAACTCTCCCCAAAGGTTTCTTTATAGCATTATCAACAAGATTAACATCCAAATAACAATTTTTCAATGGTGGCAAGTCAAGCATATTATAAATTTTCTTAGGCATAACGGAAATACTTGCACCAAGATCACATAAAGCATTACAATCAAAGTTATTGACCTTCATATTAATGATGGGCTCCCAACCATCCTCTAGCTTTCTAGGAATAGAAGTTTCAAGTTTTAGTTTCTCTTCTCTAGCTTTTATGAGAGCATTTGTAATATGTTTTGTGAAAGCCAAGTTTATAGCACTAGCATTGGGACTCTTAGCAAGTTTTTGTAAGAATTTTATAACTTCAGAGTTGTGGCAATCATCAAAATCCAAACCATTATAATCTAAAGCAATGGGATCATCATCCCCAATGTTGGAAAAAATTTCAGCAGTTTTATCACAGGCAGTTTTAGCAGTTTTAGCAGTTTCCGGCAGTTTTGCAGGCGTTGCATTAGAAGTGGAAACATTGCCAACACCAATTGTTTGACCATTGATAGTAGGAGGTGCAGCAACATGTGAATCATTAACATTACTAGTGGTGGTAATAGTCCAAACTTTAGCTACATTACTCTCTTTAGCTAGTTTTTCATTTTCTTCTCTTTTCCACCTAGCATGCAATTCGGCCATCAATCTTATATTCTCATTAATTCTAACTTGGATGGCATTTGCTGTAGTAACAATTTTATTTTCAATATTCTTATTAGGCATAACTTTCGATTTCAAAAGATCAACATCAGAGGCAAGACTATCAACCTTAGAAGCGAGAATATCAATTTTATTGAGCTTTTCCTCAACAGATTTGTTAAAAGCAGTTTGTGTACTAATAAATTCTTTAAGCATAGCTTCAAGTCCAGGGGGTGTGTTCCTATTATTGTTGTAAGAATTCCCATAAGAATTGCCATAACCGTTACCATTATTATAAGGATATGGCCTATAGTTATTACTAGAATTGTTCCGATAAGCATTGTTGTTGAAATTATTATTTTTAATGAAGTTTACATCAACATGTTCTTTTTTAGCAACCAATGAAGCTAACAGAACATTATTAGGATCAACATTAGTCCTATCATTCACAAGCATAGACATAATAGCATCAATCTTATCACTCAAGGAAGAGGTTTCTTCGACGAATTTACCTTCTTACCTTGTGAAGCTCTTTCCGTGTGCCATTCGGAGTAATTAATCATCATATTATCAAGGAGCTTTGTTGCTTCACCAAGAGTGATGGACATAAAGGTACCTCCAGCAGCTGAATCCAATAGGTTCCGCGAAGAAAAGTTCGATCTGCATAAAAGGTTTGGATGATCATCCAAGTAGTCAGTCCATGGGTTGGGCAATTTTTAACCGGAGATTTCATTCTTTCCCAAGCTTGAGCAACATGTTCATTATCTAATTGCTTGAAATTCATTATGCTACTTCTCAAAGATATAATTTTAGCAGGGGGATAATATCTACCAATAAAAGCATCCTTGCATTTAGTCCATGAATCAATACTATTCTTAGGCAGAGATAGCAACCAATCTTTAGCTCTTCCTTTTAATGAGAAAGGAAACAATTTTAATTTTATAATGTCACCATCTACATCTTTATACTTTTGCATTTCACACAATTCAACAAAGTTATTGAGATGGGCACAACATCATCACAACTAACACCAGAAAATTGCTCTCGCATAACAAGATTTAGTAAAGCAGGTTTAATTTCAAAGAATTCTGCTGTAGTAGCAGGTGGAGCAATAGGTGTGCATAAGAAATCATTATTATTTGTGGTTGTGAAGTCACACAACTTAGTATTTTCAGGAGTGGCCATTTTAGCAGTAGTAAATAAAGCAAACTAGATAAAGTAAATGCAAGTAACTAATTTTTTTTTGTGTTTTTGATATAGAGTGCAAGACAGTAAATAAAGTAAAGCTAGCAACTAATTTTTTTGTGTTTTGATATAAGTGCAGCAAACAAAGTAGTAGATAAAATAAAGCAAGACAAAAACAAAGTAAAGAGATTGGATTGTGGAGACTCCCCTTGCAGCGTGTCTTGATCTCCCCGGCAACGGCGCCAGAAAACAGCTGCTGGCGTGTAGTTGACGTGGGAGTTAGAAATCTTTGTGGTGTAACTTTTCTTCAGTTCCCCGAAAACGGCGCCAGAAAACAGTCTTGATACGCGTACAGCACGCGTCCGTTGGGAACCCAAGAGGAAGGTGTGATGCGTACAGCGGCAAGTTTTCCCTCAGAAAGAAACCAAGGTTTATCGAATCAGGAGGAGCCAAGAAGCACGTTGAAGGTTGATGGCGGCGGGATGTAGTGCGGCGCAACACCAGGGATTCGGCACCAACGTGGAACCTGCACAACACAACCAAAGTACTTTGCTCCAACGAAACAGTGAGGTTGTCAATCTCACGGCTTGCTCTGTAACAAAGGTTAGATGTATAGTGTGGATGATGATTGTTTGCGAGAAAACGGTAGAACAAGTATTGCGGTCGATTGTATTCGATGTAAAAGAATGGACCGGGGTCCACGAGTTCACTAGAGGTGTCTCTCCCATAAGATAAATAGCATGTTGGGTGAACAAATTACGGTCGGGCAATTGACAAATAAAGAGAGCATGACAATGCACATACATGATATGATGAATATTGTGAGATTTAATTGGGCATTACGACAAAGTACATATACCGCTATCCGGCATGCATCTATGCCTAAAAAGTCCACCTTCGAGGTTATCATCCGAACCCCTTCCGGTATTAAGTTGCAAAACAACGAGACAATTGCATTAAGTATGGTGCGTAATGTAATCAATAACTACATCCTCGGACATAGCATCAATGTTTTATCCCTAGTGGCAACAACACATCCACAACCTTAGAACTTTACATCTCATCGTCCCAGATTTAATGGAGGCATGAACCCACTATCGAGCATAAATACTCCCTCTTGGAGTTAAGAGCAAAAACTTGGCCGAGCCTCTACTAATAACGGAGAGCATGCAAGATCATAAACAACACATAGGTAGATTGATAATCAACATAACATAGTATTCTCTATCCATCGGAACCCGACAAACACAACATATAGAATTACAGATAGATGATCTTGATCATGTTAGGCAGCTCACAAGATCCGACAATGAAGCACATGAGGAGAAGACAACCATCTAGCCACTTGCTATGGACCCATAGTCCGGGGGTGAACTACTCACTCATCACTCCGGAGGCGACCATGGCGGTGAAGAGTCCTCCGGGAGATGATTCCCCTCTCCCGGCAGGGTGCCGGAGGTGATCTCCAGAATCCCTCGAGATGGGATTGGCGGCGGCGGCGTCTCAGTAAGGTTTTCCGTATCGTGGCTCTCGGTACTGGGGGTTTCGCGACGAAGGCTTTAAGTAGGCGGAAGGGCAACACGGGGGGCCACACGAGGGCCCCACACGCCAGGGCCGCGCGGCCAAGGGCCAGGCTGCGCCGCCCTGTTGTGTCGGCGCCTCGTGGCCCCACTTCCTTTCCCCCCCGGTCTTCTGGAAGCTTCGTGCAAAAATAGGACCATGGGCATTGATTTCGTCTAATTCCGAGAATATTTCCTTTGTAGGATTTACGAAACCAAAAACAACGAAAACGACAAGCGGCTCTTCGGCATCTCGTTAATAGGTTAGTGCCGGAAAATGCATAAATACAACATATAATGTGTATAAAACATGTAGATATCATCAATAATGTGGCATGGAACATAAGAAATTATCGATACGTCGGAGACGTATCAGTACTCCCCATGTTTTTTAGGGAATATGATGAATTGGTCATGATTTCTATGTAGCATGATATGAGTATATGGTCAAGTTTTTTTTGTGGTTCTATGATGGTAGTGTACAAATTTCAATTATATGGGCTCATAGGGTTCACCCTAGAGTAAGAAAGAGAGGAGGGTCGGTGGGAGTATATAGAAACTATGTCCCAATCCTTGGACTTGAGATAGGTAGGTTCTTGATGAGAGACCCTAGAAATTTAGGTGATGGTTCGAATTTAAGTCCGCAATAGGGAGGGTATGTTGGAGTATCAAAACTGAACCATGCATCCGGATAGCCATTTTAGCTAATGATTTGGTAAATGCTCTCCCCCCCAAATAGCCTCCAAATGGTGAAAATTTTCCCACCCTCTCCACCAGTCCGCCGTACCACCGCATCCGCGTCGCACCAAACATGGTGTCATTCAATGGTGAATAGCCGTTTGAGAGTGTCGCATCCGCGTCGTGCCAAACATGTTGTC
The DNA here is from genome assembly GCF_022539505.1 of Lolium rigidum. Classification (NCBI taxonomy): domain Eukaryota; kingdom Viridiplantae; phylum Streptophyta; class Magnoliopsida; order Poales; family Poaceae; genus Lolium; species Lolium rigidum. Next base: position 23,418,776 of record NC_061512.1, on the reverse strand, counting down.
GTTCAATGGTACTATGGGCGGTGTCACCCTTATCCGTTATTTTGGCTAATAATGACACCATAGCTATTGTCTGAACTAATGTTACCTCTGAGTGATAATATGGATTTTAGTTCACTAGTGATGACGAAAGATGGTTATAGACCCCCCAATCTCCATACAAGAGAAGTGTCGGTGTTTTCGCTTGTTTTCCTCTCATTTTATGTTTGAGTCATAGAAAACACTGCACTATCAAGAGGGACAGTCTCGATGAGATTATTGGGGATGTTGTTAGCATCCTCAACACATCCTACCACCCAAATATAATCACACAAAAGGTAGGAGAGTTTAGTTCGGAGGAGACCTTCGTTTTGAGGGTTTTTAGCAAAATCGGCGGCCAAACCGGCAGCGCAAGATTCACCGGTCGGTGGAGTGTCGAGAGCCGCGCTAGTGTCGTCGAAACACGGTACTGTTAACCCTCTTTGTTGATGACCGTAGTCATCCATTCATTTCGGCGTAGGCTTCGGCGCAAGCCCAACCGGCACGCTCCGGCGCAGGCGCCAGCCCGATCGACATGCTTCGGCGCATGCGCCAGCCCGACCTGCCGGTCTGGTTCGGCTGCGAGCCTGCTTGCGCGCCAGGCAGCCATTTTGGCGGGTGAACTGACCCACCGGCCTATCGTCGGTTGGTCCCCCGAGACGACCTACTAACGTCAGAAAGGAGCTTCGACCTACTTACATCATCTTTTTAATTAAGTCAGTAAGATCCCATCCTCGCGATGACCTACTAACGTAATAGAGGCCTCATCTAGCCAACACCGGGTCCAACGACCTCCCAAGCTAGTCTCTCATTGTCTAGGAGATCGCCCTCTACCTATCCAAGTTGCTAAGGTAATGTTTAGAGATTATCCTCTAATACAACTAATCATGTCAATTAATGGAATTCACTGGGCTCATCACCTGGACAAACAAATCATCATACCTACCATGTCGGTTGACGACATCAAGGGATCCTCTATCTAGGTCACAGGTGTCCTAAGACCTATCATCCAAGTTGATGACTCCCCAAGATATATCATATGGAGCGTCAACACCCTCAAGACTTATCATCCCATCAAACAAGTCCATCTTGGAGCAAGGAAACTTCACCAACACTTTAAGATTGATAGTCTTACTAAAGGTCCAATCGAGGGCTTATCGGAGATAAGTGGTGCCAAACCGTATCCCTACAGTACAGTGACATGCACCCATTTTCAGCCCACGATGCCCATGACAACCACGACATGAAGGCCCCACATCCAAAATATCAACCTACCTAACCTAGCGTCTTGTAATAGTCCAATGCGATCTTGTGATCATAGCATGAATAATGTTTGAGGGAACTTCATCATGTACATCATGGCTTTGATCCAAACATGTTTTCCTGGTCCCCTACCGAACAAATAAACACTCTTCCAAATTCCAACATTCACAAAAGTGATAATCCTCAAGTTCAAGAACTCCATCTTCTTTTACGTTCTTCTTCTTGCAACCTTAAATCCAATATATGATCTTTAAGTATTGCACATATGAAAAGGCCTTCATATATAAGACATATCACTCATATGGTTAAACCCAAGCATAAAGAATCTACATCTCAGTGTGCCGACGGTTTGTGGGCTTTCTTTTTGTAAGTGTAGTTGTTCTCAACTCTCTTTGCCTTCTTTTTCTCCCCCTCCCCATCATGTAAATATCCATCTCTCTTGATTGTAAATACTTTTGTTTTAATATAAAACCCTTTACGGTTTCCACAGTAGAAAAAGTAAAAGATGTACTCCCTCCGCCCCACATAAAAGATGTCTCAACTTTATCTAAATTTAGTTATATTTTTTAGATGATCCAATCAAACAATATTACAGACTCCTTTGATTCATAGGAGTTATATATTAATTGTGTAGGATTTAGATCTATGGGAAATTTCTTACACATGTTGTTTGATTTGTAGGAACATGTCTTATAAAAATTAATCCTCTAGGAATTTTACCGTGTATGGAAAAAACATTAGCTCATACCTCATGGAAAAATTTCTTTGGTACGATCAAACAAACTTTATCTTTTTATAGGATTCAAGTAGAGATGACATCTTAATTTTATGATTTTTCTATTTCTATATTTTTCCTTTGCTATGAATCAAAGGAGGCCTCGTGCACTTTCAGTTGTAGAGAATAGCCCTCCGTTCTCATACAGACGGCCAAGATGACCCCGACTGCCAGCCGTTAGCCGTACGATCCCATCACGGTCCGCCTGTCCCCACTTGTCTATCTCCCACCGTCCCACGCATCGCACAATCTTCCGCCTCAGCCGTCGCATGCTCGCCGCCGCCGTGCTTCCTCCGGCGCCGACCACCGCGTTCACCCGGCCGGTCCTCCGCTCGTGCGCGTCGTGGGGGCGGCGGTCCCCACTCACCAACTCCTCTTCTTGCTCCTCCAGGTGCGTAAAGCTAATCTATTTTGTTTGACTGATTCTTTATTAAGACACAGAAGTAGTTAGCCCACGAGACCGGCAGTCCGCCTCCAAATCTAGGAAGATATTCCGGTGCCGATTAGTCTAGTCAATCTGGTTATAATGGGGGCAGGAGGATCCGAGTAGTGAAGAAAGCAATTTGGCCTCGCCTTCTCCCTATCTTTCCCTCTGCTGTGTTTGACCGGCTCTTCTTGCTCTCGTGTTGCTGCGATTTCGCAGGGAGGGGTCTAGGTCGCGGCGGGGGAGGAGTGGAGGGGCGGTGCATCCGGTGATGGCGCGGCCGCCGATCCTCTCCGTCGCGCTGCCGTCCGACACGGGGCGCGTGCTCAGCATCCAGTCCCACACCGTCCAGGTTTATTCCCCATCCACTCTCCCCTATCTACTATGAATACAAGCTTGTGGAAGTAATGTACTCCCTCTGATTCATATTACTTGACACTAGTATGGATGTATCTAGAACTAAAATATGTCTAGATACTAGTTTGGGTTTAAGAGCTAAGCAATTGCTTTGCTGGTTCTAAGATCTCGGAGCCAAGCAAAGTGTTTTCGACATATTGTGGGTTTAATTAGACCCTTACAAGCGTTCCGTGGCTGCGATATACTCCCCCCGTCTCATGATACTTTTCTTAACTTTATTCAAATTTGGATGTATCTAGATGATTGTACATGTTGTGGGTTTAATTAGGCCCTTACAAGCGTTATACTCGTGTGGTTGATCATCGGTTAAGACAGCCGTTGAAGACTCCCATAGTACCGGGTTCGATTGTGGAGTCTATCGTGTGCAGAAAGAAACATTGTTTTAGGAATTAGGCGTGGTAAATGAATTATGTTTTGATTTGATATCTGTCCTCTGCTCATGCTGTTTTTCCTTAATTTAGGGATATGTTGGCAACAAATCGGCTGTCTTCCCCTTGCAACTTCTCGGTTTTGATGTGGACCCAATAAATTCTGTACAGTTCTCAAATCATACAGGTTTAATCGGGCTGTTTTGTACATCATATTACGTCTAATTTGTCTGGCTCGCCTGAATAATTTCTGCTATGTGTCATCGCAGGGTACCCAAAATTTAGAGGACAGGTTCTCAATGGCGATCAGCTGTGGGATCTTATAGAAGGACTGCAGGAAAATGATCTATTGCACTATACACATTTGTTAACAGGTGAATAATCATTACGACTTCTTCGAATTGGGACGTCCCCATCCTTCACGCCAAAGAAAGAGCAAGTTGATTGGTCTTCACTGATATTTCCTTGTGTTGGCACACCGTTAATCATGTTCTTTAATGACCAAACATAATGTTTTGTGCGAAAAGTAACATGCTATTTAGTTGTTTATTATTCATACTTATGTAAAGTAAAATGCTCTTTGTGGTATTCAGGTTATATTGGATCTGTCTCCTTTTTAAATACTGTGCTGCAAGTCGTCGAGAAATTACGATCTGTCAATCCTGATCTTATATATGGTAATCATTTCTCACCTTATATCATTTGTAAGGTTGTTTCTTCCGCACCAAATTTCGTAGGGAATTGTGTCATACGAAAAATACCAAATCGAATTGGCTAATACCTGTTTACACTGCAGTATGTGACCCGGTTATGGGCGACGAAGGCAAACTATATGTTCCTCAGGAGCTAATATCTGTTTATCAACAGAAGGTAACATAGCCTATTTTAACTTGCTAAGTTCATCATGTACGGTATGAAATGCTGTGAATTACTTAGTCTTTTAGCATGTTACATAAAATGTAAGATTTAATTGTACTCCAGCATGTATTACTCACAACTTTTGTTAGAAAATCCCTTCCCTAAACTGAAGTGATACATTTAGCCTGCATCTCCTCTTCCCCTTCAGAAATGAGTATAGACAAAGTCAGGTACCTAGGTTTCGGATGTTGGTCCCATTAACTTATGTTCCCTTTCCTAATTGGGCTATGGTGTGAAAATTATACCATAGGAGTTTCATGCTCACAATGCTTTGCACAGACCTCATCTTTTACTCATCTGAGTATATCATTTTCTAATCAAATGATCTTTAGGTCGTCCCAGTTGCATCAATGCTTACACCAAACCAATTTGAAGTTGAACTACTCACGGGATTGAGGTATTCATGCTCTCTTTCTGTAAGAAGGAAAATGAGAGCTACTCTGTTTACAGTCATACTACCTCCGTTTCAAGGAATAAGGCGCCCTCGTTTTATGTGCTTTTTGTTCGACCAAGAATTACTTCAAATAGATAAACATTGTTTATATGAAATTAGTATCATTAAAAAGTTCTTTTCAATACGAATCCAGTGATACTAATTACATATATTATAATCAAGATTTTGATGTTCAATTTGTATGGTCAAAGTTCGTCTTGGAATACGCGTGCGCCTTATTCCTTGAAACGGAGGTAGTATGTCGCATCATAGGTGTCCAAGTATCAGATGCCATCCAAACTCGGTTATTACCACATATTGCGTTGGGATTAAAAAAAATGAAAGCACATCACTCATCACTGCTCATTTTGAGAAGTACAGTTTCTAATCCAGTTACCTTTTTATGCGTTCTGCAATTGCCAATTGGTATTTAATGCAAATGAGCTAACATGTGGTTCCGTGTGCAATGATTTGAAAAATTAATCACAATTGCCAGACCTAGAAACTAGTGATACATAAGAAGTAAAGGCTACGGCTAAATTGTTTCAATGGCATTCTGTAAGCTAACCACTGTTTACAGAGGAATTCAGTACTTGTATTAAGGCATATAGTTTTTCCCTTTTTTTATTTTCCATCTTATTTAGCAATGATGGTTAATCTATTAAAGAAGCATATGTATGGTAGTCATGTACCCCATGGTAAAATGCTTGTTTTCTTATTTGAACATGTACTTACAGAATTACCTCCGAACAAGATGGCTTGAAAGCTTGCAATATCCTCCACAGTGCTGGACCGCGGAAGGTTAGTGCTTTATTGATCAATAGATAAACCAATTAAAGTACTAATGTGCTACATGGAATAACTGTTGGCTCCTCTGGTCAATTATCTTTGTACATGTTTCTATATTTGGAAGAAATGATGCTGATTCAGTTATTATACTAATGTATGTATGGATGTGTTTGATTTATGCCATCCTTCAGGTGATAATAACTAGTGCGCTTATTGAAGACAAGCTGCTCCTCATTGGAAGTTACAAAAAAACAAAGGTAAACTTTTGAAAAAATTATACGTCTACTAAGATCTACCTACACGCCACCAATATATTAGTTACAAATAGAAAATTTGCTTGTTTTACAAAATTAATACGGAGAAACTTTGAAGACGAAAAACCATTTGAGCTTAACACCGTCGCAAAGCCAGAGAAGATTAAAGAACTACGCAAGCAAATCACGGCGCAAATGGCACCTTCATGGCTATACAAGAAAAGAAAAAGTTACATACATATCGAACATCTTATTGTAGTTATGTATATCTCTTATGCTACTTTGGTGCTCTTCTGGGATGTTTTGGCTAGCTATGAGCTACTGACCAATCCAAGTAAATGTCTCTGATACAGTGATGTGGAATAGTTGTTATCTAGGACAGGTACACTTACTCATAATCAGGAGTTCACAGCTACTCTAGATGTACTTCAATGTTATATTATTGTCACATTAACATTGCACAAGTTAGATAGAAGTTACGAATAGGACTTACAGCTGATATGTTGTGTCTCTTTTGGCTGCTGGTATAGGTAATCTGGCCCATTTACCAACCAAATCTAATAGTACAATATTACATTCTTGTGTTAGCTTGAGCTTAGGTGAATTTACACAGCATTAAATAAATGAATGAACAAATAAATAAATGCTTTGGAAACTAACCACTAAAGTTAGAAATTGGCCAAACTACTCTTGTACCTTGTAGAAAAAAAATACAGCTAGCTTTTGACTTCTTAAACCCTGATCTCTTGAGGGCTGATATTGAAGACTTCTGTGGTGTCTTAATTTTCAGGAACAACCACCGGAACAATTTAAGATTGAAATACCCAAGATACCTGCATATTTCACGGTATGTGCCCCTAATAATGGAGGAACCTTTTTTATACTCATATAATTCCAAATTTTCTTTTGTGAATTTGCCGCCGCATGCTTGTTATTGTATAGCTTAGTATGGAGTATGTACATATTGTTGCTTCATTTGTTATAGGTTTGCTCATGTAGGATATTCATATGATAGTTTGTCTGGTCATATCGAATGGTGATCCTTCATCATGTCCAACAAGTGTTGCAGAATCAAACAGTATCGAATCATAGGAAAACACATATCCTTATATTTTGGCAGTGTTTACCTTGTTAAAACCCTCATGCGGTAACATAAGCAACTTTATTTAGGGCAGGCTGTATTTATACATGATACATCTTGAACTTAAATGGACTTAGCTGTGAAGTGAAAAACAGAATTAATACATTACTCAGTACTAAATGAAAAAAATGGCTGCTTACAAAGTAGTAGATCGTAGAAATAAAATCTCAGCTAGGTGTTTGTTAGCTGTGTGCTCGTGCAAGTGTATATATCTTTTGGTAGTGAGTGGAGAAAATTGGATCTACAGATGTTGAGTGAGGTGGTAGCGAAATGGGGTGAGAAAATGTCTTTTTTCTCTGACATATGCTCCGCAAAGATGAGTGATCGTAGCATTGCTGGCCGCGAATATTCCATTCAAATATTTAAGTTACTGTATAATTGATCTGCTGCCCCCAAAATGTTTTGTAGGGCACGGGAGATTTGACAACAGCCCTGCTGCTAGGATGGAGCAATGTATGTCCTAGAGAAAGTTTGTTACTCCGTACTACTGTTCTGGTGGAATTATCTTATCATGGTTATACGTTTCTAACACGTCATTTGCATGTGATGCTTACAGAAATTCCCCGATAACCTCGAGAAGGCAGCAGAACTGGCAGTATCCAGCCTACAGGTATCTTTGTCATGCACTCATGCTACTATTCAACATGATCTAACTTCTAGGTCTTAAGTAAACTTGGCAACAATATTGTATTAGCAATTCTGAGTTTTGGATGTCACGAGTTTTGGTAACATGTAATTAGAGCTAGGACATGAATTTAAATTGATAGGTCAGGCACAGTTATTGCTGTCTAGTAAACTGACTGTCTGACAACTATCAGACATGACCTCATGCTAATGTTTTCTACACCTTGTTTCTAAAATCTCTGAAGCCACCAATATATTTTTGTTGACCCCACTTTAAGAAACAACGGTTGCCTCTGAATACAAGCTTGCTTGTTTTTAGCTCATAGCCTCCCACTTTCAGGGCATTTCATGTTTAACTGTTTAAGAGATGGCCTTTTTTCTCCCCTTGAATTCTCTGCACATTATCAAAAAAATGATTTTTCTTCTCCTTGAAATTTCTCCACATTATCAAAAAGCTGATGTAGCCGCCTCCCTAACAAATGGATGTTTGTATCATGGTATCACCCTGAAGGATGGGATCACTAGATATGTTGAGATGCAATAACCTCAGTACGTGCTCTTTCAGACGTTATTAAAATGTAGTAATTGGAAAGTCAGATTAGAATCTTTTAGGACCCATTTTTCTTATTGGGGCTTCATTTGTAATGTGGGGACTTACTTACCAGCGCGGTTCCCTTATCCAGGAAGGCCAGGCTACATCAGCAAGCAGCAGTTAGGAAGAGATAAGTTAGTTTCCTAGTTCGAGTCAGTTTGGAGCTAGTGTGAGGAGACAGTCCAGAGACAACTTAGATTCGTTTTCCAATTGAATTTGTTATCTTTGTAAGGCAATAAGTTCCCAGGTCGTGAGAAGGAATAGCCGTGATACTGTCGATATAGGAGTATATAGCTATTTGATGTGTATGTAGCATACAATACTTCAGAATCTTCAACATTTACGGTAACTTCTGCAGGCACTCCTAAGAAGAACCGTGGAAGACTATAAAAGGGCAGGCTTTGACCCATCAACCAGCAGCCTAGAGATTCGGTTGATTCAGAGCCAGGATGAGATCAAAAACCCGCAGGTTACATGCAACGCCGTGAAGTATAGCTAATCCCATAGTGACAAGCACCACAGCAAAGTCGAGACCAGCAACCTGTTATAGTTGAAGGATCTTCAGCAGTGCCTGCCCCGTCACAGGCGGAAGATTCGAGATGGTTCCTGGCTTCAGTTTTGGGAAAGCAATTATTAGCTCACACAGTTTCACACCCATATAAAGGATCCAAATTAACCTGTCTGAGGAAAAAAAGAAGGAACAGATTAGGAAAAACAACAATACCCCTTGGTGCTTGTTTTGCAATTTATTGTAAGCTCGTAATGTTATTTGTTATGGCTGTGAGACACCGTTGTACAGAAGGTTAAGTCGCGTCCTGAAGCTTTGTTGTGTCAATGTTAGAATGAATAAACATCGGTCCTGTTGATGTGTTATGTTATAGTCTTTTGATAATTATATGTATTATGCAATTTCTATTGATCGCCAGTCGAGTGATTCAGATTTCAGACAACAGTTTACACCATTGGATAATGAGCCAATGATTCTACTGTTTCCATATAAAATAGTAAAACAGCTGGTATATATATAGTCTGAGCACGACTTGACATAACTTTTTTTTTTTAACGGGGACTTACATAACTTGGGGCTTTCTAGAACGACCAAGGCAAATTCATATACCTACAGTACAAGTCTACATTCCACAGCAATTTAAAAATAACAGGCCAGATACTTGTAGAAAAAGGAACAATTTTTTTTAAACGGGGGCAAAGCTTTGCCCCAATCTATGATTAAAAGAAGTTTTACATGAAAGAACATGTTAACATCCTAATAAAAATACAAGGCCTACTCTCTCGGCATGATATTGCCCAATCTTTTGGCACCCGCAATGACTCAAAGACGTGCCTCCCTCTTAATCCTATCTAACATTACATGCAAGGGAGCATTCTTATTATGGAAGACCCTATTTTTTCTAGATGAGTCTTCAACCCTTCAACCATTGGATAATGAGCCAATGATTTCTATCTCAAAAAGGAACAATATTCAACATCAATCATTGATTGAAACAGAAGAAAACTTTTCGACACAAGCAATGCATTGTTGACTGAAACTGTAAGAAACTAGAAAGCATCCATACTTCGACAAAAGACAGCGCAGTAGGAGTTTGGTGAGTTTAATAGTTCCCAGTGAACAATGTTTGCATGAGATAACCTGCTGGGAACTACAAAGGGCATTACACTAGAATTGTAGCGGCAATATCGAATTTAAGGATTTGACAAAAGACATCACACAATCTTGGAGCACCAACATTGTCTACGTAACAAGCAAAAGGCAATAAATTCTTTAGTGCTAAACCGAACTCAATGGAGAGTTGGAGACGGCTGGGTATTATTCATCCGAAGTCGCATCCATCGAAAAGATAGCAGGAGAAGGGATCAGCAATTGACAAATCATGAGCATTCAAAACCATAGAATCACTTTGTATGAATTCCAGTTGTGCGTCTTGAGAAGCTCTACTTTCAGCTTCTAGCAGCCTGTATTGATCAGCCAACCATTCCTTGTTGATCTCGTTGTTGACTATAAGTCTGATCTCCCTTAGCACTTTCGCGTTCAAAACAAAGAACTTGGCAAAGCCAATATGTTGCTCATCGCCCTTATAGTCCGTCATCACTAATGTTTTGAGATGTGTCTCAAGGCATTTCACCGGATCCAGTGGGTCATACTCTCTCCCATCTTTCAGTGGCATCTTTAAGGATTCCCGCAACTGAAAAGTAAAGACGAGAAATATGTTGAATAATTCCTACATAGACCAGACTATGTGTGCAAATAAGCATTTTGAAAGAGAATCAAATGCTCAATGTGATCTTTAAGTAAAAGATCAATACTCACAGTGACATAGAGCATTTCCAAACACGGGAAGCACCTTAAGACATCAATAACAGCATTCAAATCTGGGACAGAAAACTGAAGAGACAAAATCTTCACGGTGCTTATTGTATTCTTCAAGCTGGCTGGGGTTAAACTCTGAATAAAACAACAATGGACATATGAGAAAACATTATAAATGTAACAAGGCTGCATGCAAGAAGCAAAAGCAAGAGGTTGCTGCTGCTACCTTCAAGAGTAGGTTTTCAATCTTGATTTCAGAGATGAGGGGTGACAAAAGGCCCAATATTTCCAGTTTAGGTGCCTTAATTACCCGGATAGTATCGCCACCTTGGCCCGGATAAGGTAGTAGCAGCCTTTGAAGGAGAGGGGCGTCCTCAATGACAACCTCTCCTTTGGCCGAAAAACAAGTGCAGAGGCCAACGCTTCTAAGAGTTGGCGAGCTAATGTGGAAGCAGCCCACTTTAGCAATGCTCCATAGATATAGTAACTCCAAGACACGGCAAGCAGAGAGCACCCCATGGAAGACATCCTCGGAGATGGAAACCCAACATAGCTGGAGCTGCTTGAGCAAGGGGAAACACCCAGAAGGAACTATCTCCTTTGGGAAACCACAGAAGCTGATTCTAGCAACCACAAGGGTTGGTGCGCAGAGGAACACCGATGGTGGCAGCGGGTAAAGCTTGTTATGCCCATGTGTGTCCTCCAAGAGCCGGAAGCTGATGCAAAGATCCTGAAGTTTTGCGAGGGCTGGAGAACGGAACCAGCTCTCGATCTGAAGAGCTTCTTCAGCAAACCTTTTTCTGTCTTTGTGAAGCCGGATGCAGTTAAAGACGAAGCGGCGGGCAGGGCCAGTGTGGTCAGAGAGGATCTTGGAGACAATGGGTATGCGCTTGAACTGGCTGGAGCAGAGGCGGTAGTTGGCCTCGAGGTTGAGAGGGGATGAGCGCCAGAGCGGGCGCCAACGGCGGGCGAGGGCCTGCGTGCGAGCGCCGTCCTTGGTGGGGAGGAGCGAAACTATGGTGCCAAGGATGTCATCCGGAAGTTTGCTGATGAGATCCTCATCCGTGGTGAGATCACAGTGGCTGGCAAGGTCCCCGTCGCGGCTCCGCTTCCGTGGCCTGCGCCCAGTGGTTCCATTGGAGCCGCGCGCCTGCGCCTTGGCCACGGACGCAGCCGCCGCCGCCTTCTTTTTCTTCATGTCCAGCGGCTGGCGAGGTGCAGAACTGTGGAGCAAGGTGGGGAATTTTGAGAGCCGGGATGAACTGCTCCAGCGACGGGGCAGCCTTTAAAGTCGAGGAGGGGAGTCGGCGTCGCTTTGAGCTTTGAGCCGGGGAGCAATGGAGGCGTTCTGGCATTCAACGCGCCGCCGACGCGCACCGGAGACGAAGCGTTCGTTTGGAACGAGACACGGAGCGGCTGAGGAAAGATGCGTCGCCTCGTCTCCGATGCGATCGAATGCGCGCGCAACTCGTTTTACAGTTTGGATCGAACAACAGCAGTGGGAGGTGGGACTGGCCGGCGTACCGTGGCCTAGGCTGACAACAAAAAAGTTTTTCTAAAACTGAAGTAATCCCAAAATAAAGTATTTAAGACTCCGTTTTACAAAACTGTTGTATTCAGTTTTAGAAAAAAGAGTTTCAGAGTTGTTTTTCCAATATTTCAAAAATAGATGTCTTAAGAGATGCCGTCCCACGCCCTACCCCGGGCGGCTAGGCCGCACCCACCTTCCCGCCTCAAGCCCCTCCCCTAGGTGGTGAACACCCCACCGCCACCACTAGAGGAGCACAACGCCGCGCTCCAAGACGCCCTCGAGGAGCTCGCAGCATGGCCCCGCCTCATCGAGGTGCTTCACGCCTCTGCTCTCGAGTCGGCGGCGTGGGAGGCCACCGAAGACGACGAAGCAGAGGCCTTCCTCGAGATGGCGAGGGCCCATGAGGAGGCCGAGCGGAAGGCGGCGGTGTGGGTGTTGTGGTGGCCTTGCACCACTAGATCATTTTCTTTCATCCGTACATACTTCGCGAGGGGTCAAAGGGCGAATCTTTGCTCACGTTGACAAAGGATAATTAAATAAACAAAATATAAAGTTGATAGAGTCTTCTCAAAGTAGACAATCAACCAGGTTTTAGAGCATGTTTGTGGTACGAGGTGGCGGAAATTAAAGTCAGTCCGCTAGATTCAGCCTCGACGGTTGACTGTCCTGTGGTTGCCAGTCTGAAAGCTTCTCCTTGCAGAACAACTTACGTGTGAATCTAGATAAATTTGCGACACTAATTATGAAACAATTGTACTCCCTCTCTAACAGTTTATTAGGCGTACCATGTACCTCTAGATTGCAAATTTGATCAGGTTAGCATTAGCTATATGTTATAAAAATTATATCATTTGAAAATTTAGATGTTCTATTTTCTAATGATATATTTTTTAAATTATATAATTTAAATTATATAGGTTAAATTGGCGATCTAGGGATACGGAGAAGACTAGTAAACTGAGACGGAGGAAGTAGTACTATTTGTGAGTTGTCTGAGAAAAGATAAGTCTCCATATTGAAATTTAAAAAAGTGACAATTCACCCTAAATACAACGACAATCTGCCCTTGCCTATGTGAGGTCCAATATAGGACCTGCCATTAGCTAGTCTCCGAAAGCCTCTAAGAGTAATTCCAATAGTATAGCCGGCTGTTGGCTATAAGCAAGATGACATGTCATCTATAGTTAGCGTGTAGCCAACAAGTATAATAGTTGGCTATAAGAATGTACTACTTTTTCAATGGATTGCCCACCTTTCATTCACACTTCTTGCCTAGGAGCACGTGCTAGAGCTAGCTCTTGCATAAGACTGCTCATAGTGGGGAGTAACATAAGGTAGTGTCATGCATAAGTTACTAGTCAATGTTACTAGCTTCATAGTGGAAAGTAACTTAGAGATGGTATGATGCAAAATCTCATTTATTAGTTTGTAGACTCATTTTATCTTGGGGTGTGTGATGTTATGGTAACATAGCTAGTTACCACCTCCCTCTCTTTCTTCATTTATTGCTATGCCATGTCACCAAAACACGCTTGAAATGTGTGATGTTACTACCTAAGTTACTTTCCCATTATGAGCGGTCTAAAGCCTACTTACATTCTCTCTCCTCTTCTCTCTCCTCCAACTAGACATAAATATACTATTTTAATTAACATGGCTAGAATTTGTTAGGCGCTTATTGTACTTGCTCTAAGAGGAGTTAGACATGAACGAAACAAAGTTCACTTGTTTCGGACCCTTGTGTGATCCTCCTCTTTTTTGGTGCGCATGCTAGCATTGGAAGCTCCTCTCCACTAGCCCTCGAGAACATAACGGATACAACTATTATTTGTGAGCTGTTTAATCGTAAAAGATTAGTATGTGTGCAACTTCTCACGCGAGTCTTAGGGCCCCTTGGTTTCAAAGAATGTGCAAACATATTCCTTCGAGGATTCTAATCTTTAGAAATTTCTTTCTCCCTGAGTTGAGAACTATGCGAGAGGCCAAGCTAATAGTGCTTGCATCCCTGCTGACCAGAGTTTCGGTTCGATAGGAGCGAATTTACGGTATCTCTTGTTTGATGGTAGTATGATAATTACCGATATGAGTTTTTCCTTACCATTCATTTATACTAGGATTTGTTTTTCTTGACAAAGGAGAGATATGTTTTTGGCCCTTTCGGTATTATGATGTCAAAACAATATGTTCGCGCAGACATTATTTAATAATGGTCACATGACATCATCAATATACACAAAACGAGAAAATAAGAATTGATACTGCACAATAGATGTTGGCAAGTTCTCATTTTTCAAAAATAAATTGTGCAAAAGACAGCCGGTGTCTCTTATACGAAACAACCAGTGGCTTTTTCCTTCAGAAAACGCAAGTTGTATTACTATCAGCCTTTGTTGCTGTAAAATTTTCATGCCATCCAACATCTATAAAGAACACTAACATCTTCGTGCACACAACCAAATATCCTTTATTTCAAGACGCCAACTCTTGTTTTGAGTTTTTTCTGTCTATGCGTTATGGAAATCCTGTTAATAGAAAAGACTCGAAATTTGATTCGGCTGATGGTGAAATAAAGGAAACACGTGTGGAGGACTATACTAAAAAAAAGATACAATATACTTGGCTAGAGAAAAGGAGGTGAAAAAACTGGAACAGAAAATAAACGGAGAAAAAGGAGGTGTAATTTTTTGGGGGTATAGAGAAAAAGAAGGTGAAAAAACTCTGGGGCAGAAAATAAACGGAGACAAATCCCTTTTGGCCTGCTCTGATGACTGCCGTCCAAACAAAGCTTTGTTTATCCTGCGCCCACGCACGCAAAGCCTGGTAGCCGCATGCGATGAGATGTGGTATAGTCACACGTGGGGCCCACCTGTCACCGTCGCTTTCCAACTAGGTACCCTGTACCTCTACTACGTGTCAACCACCTACGTCTGTAGGAGTACCCATCATACGATATGGTATTGTGACACCAGAAAAAATCATACAGTAACTAAATACTAGAGAAATAATATTTGTGGTCGATCTGGATTCCTTGGACCGAACTGGCCAAATGAGTTTATTTTGAAAAAAAATGCCCGCAATGTTTCAGACATGTTAGTATTGTAATTTAAAAAAAATGCTGAAAAGGAGATGTAATATAATCCTAACACTGATTGACAGGCGAGTACTAACATATGTGCTTAAATCATTATTTGATTATGGTAGATGATTGAGCTGTCATGTCAGCTGAAACCCGGTGACTGTGATGGTCTACTGACCACAATCACTTGTGAATCAGCCCACGCCCTGCACTGTAGTGTACTGTTACCGGAGAGGTGCTCATGTTGTGCAAAACTCGAGTTGACAGTGAAAGTTGGGACTAGCAATAGCTTAGAGCATCTCCACTCGTCCCCCGACGAGGCCCCCGGCGAGCGTTTTTTCCATCCGGACGGCGTAATTCGGCCCAGTCGCGCCCCCGGTTCCTCGTTTTCGTCCGGATTTGGGCCTAAATCCATCCGGCGATCCCACGACATCCCCGGCCCCCCGGGGAGCGCTCGGGGACTCCGGACGAGTGAAAAGCGGGCGTGGACCCAACATGTCGGCGACAATGGCCTCCGATCTACGGCAAAACCCTCGTCTTCCCGATCTACGGCAAAACCCTCGTCTTCCCGATCTACGGCAATGCCCTCGTCGAACGAAAGCTTTGAACTCTCAAGTGGTGCAACATAGATAGAGTATATATATATTTCGAATATAATTCGAATAAACATAGAAATTACATATAAAAACTTTAAAACTAAACTACTTCTTCTTCTTCTTAGAAGGCCCCGCCTCATCGTCGTCGCGGCGACGCTCCGGCTCGTCACCTCCTCGTCGGAGGAAGTTGAGTCCTCTCGTCGTCGTCCTCGCGAGCCTCTTCGTCCTCCTCCTCCTCGCTCCTCCTCCTGCTCTGCTCCTCCTCCTCTTCCTCGGCCTCTTCCTCGGCTCTGCTCCACGGCCTCTTCGTCCTCCTCCTCGTCGTCAAACTCGTCCTCGCCGGCCGGCGGGGGGAATCGTCGGCTGCTGGACGATGCAGCTGGATCCCACCAATGGCGCCATCCGAGGCGGCTTCCCTCGCTGTCGGTGTCCGATGGCCAAGAGATATCGCTCATGGTTGACGGAGGATGGTGACGAGAGAACGAGATGAATGGCTCGGCCCGTCGAAAACCGTTTATGTAGGTCTCTCGACGAAAGAGAGCGCCGGTTGCTCTTCCGCGGAGTTCGTGCTCCATTACGGCGGTTCTCGCATCGAGGCCACTTCGACCGTTCCCGACGAGTCGTTTCGGCTCTCCGATCCACTTCGCGACGGTTCAATGCGGCGAGGGAACTCCGACGATTGCCCTTCCCGGTGATCTGCACCGTCGCTATGCACGCGGTGGGTGCGCGTCCATGGGCTCGCGGCTGGAAAAATGGGCCTCCCCAGGCCAAAAACTACATCCATCCGGCGCTAAATTTCGCCGGATTTGGGCGTGGGGAGCCCAAACGAGTGGGGATGCTCTTACAAGTTGCAGTTCAAACGGAAAAAAAAAGGCAATAAGCGAGAAGTGTAAAATTGAGTTTCCTTTTCTTCTACTTTCAGATATTATTAGTCCGCACGAACCGATGACAGTGTCAACCAACTTGATGAAATCCGTTTCCTTTTCTTCTACTGTCAGATATTATTAGTCCAGACGAACCGATGACAGTGTCAACCAACTTGATGAAATCCACAAGCCATGCTTATGTGTCTACCGGAGAACGTGTTAGGTGCTCTGGGTACTCCCCCAAAAAAGATGATTTTAAAGGTAAACCAAATTCTAAGAAATAGCACATTTATAGAACATGGTTTTTATGATGATACAAATTTCACACTTTTATTTAGTTTGTAGCTCGAGAAACACAAACAAGAATAACTGGCCAAATTGAAATTTCTTGCTTTTCATCTAGAGTAGTCAATCCAATAGACTTTGAGGTATTCTTTGATTCACGGGACTTTAAAACGTGGGAACAGAAAGACACAAGAATGTGATATGGTTGCATGTGAAAATGGGAGATTGTGAAAAAACCAGAATTTTGCTTGATTTGAGGCTCCTTTGATTCAAAATATGTCCACAGGATTTGAATCCCTAGGCTTTCTTCGTACATTGCCAATTTCATTCATACCGTAGGAATAGAATCCTAAGGAGATTTCTCTAAGGAATCTCCTAAGGATTCGGTTGATTCTATTTTGGCGAAAATTTGTCATCCGCTCGAACTTATATTATGTTGGATTCAAGTTGATAGTGAAAAAACTGACTTTAGCAACATTTGGAAATTGTAAAATTTGGTTATTTTCTTGTGAAAAAATTAGAATTAGAATCTGAAAATTTGTATCACCTGAGAAATAGTTTATCCATGGAGAAAAAATTTCAACGATACTCTCACCCTTCTACAATAATTGAAGTTCTAGGTTTATCATAAATCAAACAACGGTTGTCGGGCACGCCGTAACACTTTGGCATCTCTTAGCTTGTTGGCAGACCATGTTGCCCCGCCAAGCGCATGCTTCTCACCGAGCTCAGGTTGAGGTCTTACTCCCGCCCATTGTGCCTCATCGTCGGTCTTAAACGTTAGATTTTTCTGCTCATGTTGACTCTTTGACCTGAGCAGTTATGCAGTCTGCTTTGGATAAGCAACAGGAGTTATTACAGGAGGCCGTTCTTCATCTTCACGAGGTTGTTGACTCCTTGCTTGGTTGGCTGCTAGCGATTGGGAATTTTCTGGAGCGGGCGAATGCTGCGTCAGGTAGCCTATCCCGGAAGCTTACCGTTCCTTTGGTTCTGCCCTGATGTTAGTAAAGTGGGCTCAAGCAAAGCGTGCTTTTATGGCTACACGAGCTCGGTGGTTACGGCTCTGGTCATGCACATCATACCTGACTTACTGGAGTGGTGTGGCGGTATCGTTATGCCTCCTTTCGTCGAGCAAATGAGGTCTGACTCGCATGAGATCCCGGCTATGGCCTCTTCGCCGGATCAAGCACTTGGCTTTGAGAAGTGTGGTGATGTTGACGTTGCTCTCTCTCTCTCTCTCTCTCTCCCTCTCTCTCTGTCTCTGTCTCTCTCTCTCTCGAGTCTGCCAGGCACGTGGTTCCTTTTGGTGATCGGGTTGCTAAGTCGGAACTATTGGCAACGGTGTTATCGTCGCCATAGAGGTTTGCGATTTTCTCGCCACCTTCGCGGCTACCTACCCTAGATCCGCAGTTGATTGATGGATGCCTCCCCCACACCGCCTGCACCCCAAATGTCATGGCATGTCTTTGTGGGTGCGGTGTTGGAGTGTCATGTTTTGAGTGATCGTCAGTGTCGCTTTGTGGTCTCTTATGTTGGCTAGGGTGGGGGCGGCTCTGTTGTCCGGGTCTATCTTAGACTTGGGTGTGTGTGGGGCCTTCTGGGCGTGTTGTTTGCATGGGGTAAAACCCTCTTGTTGTAGGTTTCCGTCCGCTTTCTCTTAAAATTGAGCACTCTCTTCTTAATTAATAGGCGAGACAAAGCTTTTCTCTCTATTTAAAAAACTAATTTGATCGGATTTAAATATCTTAATATATACAACTTCAAATCTATGAAGTATGGAAATGTACCATATTATGAGTTAATAAAACTAAGTCTATGTTGTATGTATCGATATTTTTTCTAAAATTTGGTCAAGCTTAAAGTAGTTCGCCACCAGACAAACCTATATAACTTCAATTGTTTCACTTTTAGGTTAGGAGTATCAGGCTCGCAACTCCAATAATATTTAAATTGTGTGAAATGATGCTTTCACTTATTTTTCATTCAACCAGCTGGGACATACACAAACTTTCGTAACATAGTGCTGCAGCATCTTCTCCTCCCCTTTTCTGAAAACAAAAAACACGGCCGAGCCTAAAATATCTAAACAAAGATTACTTTACTTCAACTGGAATCCTGCGTTTGAATCTGTCTTCAAGTGCGCATGCACTCAAGTTGCCATGCCATGCCAACATGCCGTTGCTTGCATCTTTCTTCTTGTCTCCTTTTCCATACCAGCTTCACACCTTTTGAGGTGAGATCACCGCAAGTGTGCACCTCATCTTCAGGCCGGCAGGCAGCCTGGCACAAGACGCCACAAAGCATGTGGATTTTGACTTGCACAGATGAAAACCTGTAATGCTTTTTCACCCCTTTTTTTACTACAAGCATAATAACTTTTTCACCGTTGCAGCCTGCAGTCTCACAGAGCCTCTTATGTCATCAACAGTTTGATAGATTGACTGCCTGCTCCTGGAAATCCAGAGGTTTCAAACCAAAAGATTCAGTGGTAGTACACCTCATAGACAAGGACAGAAAAGATAGAAAAAAACAAGGTGCCAATTAACTTGGCCCCTAAAATCTTCATGAGTCAGCTTCAGATTTATTATTAGCCACTCATGCAGGCTCTTCAGTGGTATTACAGGTCACCATCCTTATCATCTTGTGCAAGTTGCTTGAGCACATGGAAACCATGTGTTGTGATGGGTAACAATTCAACCACCAAGAGAACGAAATGAGAAGAAAAACCAGAGAAAAACAACAGGCTGGTGACAATAATGGCATGAGATATCATACATATGTTACTTCATTGAGAATCGAACACGATATATTACATTTACAAAGAGAAAGATATCACAAATACATCATGAAATGGATCTTTCTTTCTCTCACACACAACTCACTCATTGACTCAACTTAAATAAACCTAGCTGCTGCTCTCTCTTCTGGTAGCCACTCTTTTGTACACATCTCTATGGCCTTGGCCTTGGGATTTCTTGGTTGCATGGACAAAAAACAATTCCATCATAAACCAAAATTACTAAGCATGATAGCAAATGAACTAGGACAGGCACCTAACTAATCCCCAACCCTCCCCTCCCTCCCTCAAACCTAATTGAATGGCTAATCCCAAAGGAAAGGCAAAGGGCTGAACTTTGTTTTTCTT
Organism: Lolium rigidum; assembly: GCF_022539505.1. NCBI lineage: Eukaryota > Viridiplantae > Streptophyta > Magnoliopsida > Poales > Poaceae > Lolium > Lolium rigidum. The sequence goes on along the minus strand of NC_061512.1, from coordinate 23,398,938 downwards.
GTGCCCTCTGTCCCTGATCCTCCCAACTAAATTTCTACCCCCTTTCCCCCCAAACTAGAGCTCCCAAATTTACATGAAGGGCACCTGAACCTGAAGTTTATTTACATACAAAAAGATTTGTGGTAAAATTACCTAAGCATTATACTTGTAGGATGGATAGGACTGGATTGATGGATTATATGGTTTTTTGGGGTTAAATTTTAGGACTTGGATTCCTCTCACTCGTCTCCTCACTCTCATCTCTCTCCCCTCCAAGCTTTTGCACTATTGAAGAGGGGAGAAAGATTTCCTGGTTATTCGATGTTGTATGTGCATCTAGACCATGGCGGTGATGCCATGGCCGCGGCCGCTTCGGCCCCCGTCGAGGCAGTCAAAACCCTCGACGCGGACGGCTGGCTGGAAAACGCGAGCGCACCCTGTCGCGGAGCGCGGCGACGCCATGGGCGACGGCGCCGGGCGTGCCGTAGGGCGGACCGGCACCGGCGCCGGGCGCGAGGTTGGGCGGACCGCCACTGGCGCCGGCGTGGCCGGTGACATCACCGGCCACCACGGCATGGGACTGCCGGGGAGGTCCATCCCGAACCGGCTATCGTTGACCACCGGGTTCGACGCCCGCCGCGGCGGCGAGCCGCAGAATAGCGGTGGCTGCGGGGACGCTGCCGAAAGACTGCTCTCCTCGCCCTGCCAAGATCCGCAGAAGAAACGTCAGCGACCAGTCGGACAAAAGATAGGCGAGAGACTCGTGGATCTTGCGGCAGGGCGGCGACGAGATCTCACCTTTGACAGGAGGAGGTCGAGCAGGTCCATGCCGGCGTCGCTCTGCTGGCACCGGAGAGGCGCGACCGGGCGTCGCGGCTTGGGGCAGAAGAGCGGGCTCTTCGCGTCGGTGGCGGCCGCGGCGGTGACCGGGACAGGGCTCTTCATGGCGGGGGCGAAGTGGCTCATGGCTCCTTTTTTTGGGTTTTGTGGTTAGTAGATTAGATCCGGAAAATTTACAGACCCTGCAAGAAGAGAAATTGCTCAGTTTCACTTCCAAAGAAACATTCTTCACGCAGATTTGTAGAAAACAGCAAGCATCAGAAATATTTTCGCAAAGCAATCTCCAAAAAAATCACATCTTTCTAGTACAAAACTATCGCATGTGTATGCTTTGATAAGATTTGTCACAGAACAAAAGGAATCCAAGCATAGATTTACACAACAGAAACAAAAGTATTCTCCTTTTGCAAGAACAGGGAGCAATCTCCCAAGATCCTAGACAACCTATCAGGAAAAACATCATACTTCTACCTTCAGCAACACCCGCAACTTTTCCCCAGACAACACAACAAAAATCCTCGAGAAAAATCATTCGACATCCAAGAGAGAGGGGAAAGGATGTTTACCTGAAGCTTTGCCTCTGGATTGATTTGTGTCCTTAGATACAGGGCGAGACAAAGGAGGAGGACCAAAACTATTGTTACTCCTACCAAGAAAGAAAAATAAAACAAAAGAAAATCTCAAAGATTATGAGAGGAGCCGGTGGTTGTATGTCACGGAGAGGAAGGAAATGAATGGAGGGGACGAGCGCCTTTAAATAGGCAGTGGATGGGGAACCACACGGGGACAGCTTACCCACACGGCGCCGATATTTTGTAGTGCTACAAAATAATACTCCTACATAGAATAATAATTATTTTTTTGCATATGGGAATCAGATTGAGGAAAAGCTGGTGGCGAAATTATTTTGGCCTGCACGGCAAAACTACTGCCATAATTGTAGCATTGGAAAAGATGGACCTTTTTCTTCTTGGATTGGAGGTAGCCATTCCTTTTCTGTTTTTTTTTTCTAAATCTTCATAGAGGCACCTGTCGTAGCTGATTTTTCCTTTGTGGTTTGTGCTGATTGATTGATTTGTGCTGGACTCCACTCCACCACCCCTTGTTTCCTTGTGTGCTGGATCTAGAATTCGGCTTGTCTGCCAATTATATTTTGAAATAATCCGAACATGCAGGAACAGTTCATGTACAGTACTCTTGTACTTTTTTTTTTTGAACGGGATACTCTTGTACTTGTAAGTACTGCTTTATACATATTACTACGATTATGTACTGTTGAGCAATTGCAAGATTTGGTAGTTTATTTTCTCTCTTTGAGTCCTGCAAATGAGATGGAAGGACCAGAGCTGAGCTCAACTACTTTCTTTCTGCGTGCACTCTCTTGAAAGCTTTAACAAATTTAGCAAGAGTTCAAGTCAGGGAAGTTTTGGGCTAGGCAGGTGCCTTGTACAATTGCTAAGTTGATTCATTGATGACTCGAAATTTCTATTTAAGTCCCAAAAAAATAACCGTACACGCCAATCCTAAAAATAGGATGAATATAAATTGTATAATATGATCTTATAGATTGCACGAATATAAGAGCATCTCCAATCGCTAATGTAAAATAGAGCATCCAAATATAGGTGCCCTATAACTTTTACATCACCAAAAAGGTGGGTTTTACTTACATCGCCTCTTTAGTTTTGGGTTTTCAAGTTAATATAAATATGCCAGCTATGTTATACTAAATGATGTGAAATAGAGTATGGTTGTCGTCCAACACTTCATGATTTTGACTATGAAAGAGCACAAATATATCAAACAACACACACCGTACTAGATTATTACACATACACATCAAATTCAAATCCAACATAGAATAACATAGCATAGTTCAAATTGGTAACATAATTGAACTCAAAATCAACATCTCAATGCATAGTTCAAAGCATAGATCACACAAATATATGAAATAGTTCGAAAGCATAGCCACTTCCCATGGGACATTGCCACCTACTTTCTCCTCCCCACGGAAAGTGGTGTGGGCTCCATCGGTGGCGGCCATGGCGGTCCGGTGGTTGGCGCCGATCAAATCTAGGGGGTGGAGGCACGCGAGGGCGGAAACGTTCAGCCCAGCGGTTTGGGTCTTGCGCGCGACGAAAATTTGTTTTGCATCACCTGCTTGTGATGTATATTTGCATCACTTGGGTCCAAAATTTAGGGTTGCCTAAGAGTATAGACTTGGTTTCATGTATTATATCCAACACCCCATTCACTTGTTTATTCTCCTTCATAAGTACGTTGTGCTAAACACAAGCAATACAAATAACTCGCTACAAATAGTAAAATATAAAAACTCAAAATAAAAATAAAAATATTTATTTTATTCTAAAAAACTATTTTCGTTCGTATTTACAGGTTGACCAGAAGTTCATGAAGTTTCTTTCATGTCGCGTTCGTAGTTCCTTCCCGTAATCGGGGGTGACAAACTGTAACATCCTAGAATTTGGGGTTACAAAAAGAGAGGAAACAGATATGTGCATTGCATTAATGCATAGAAAAACGGGAGAATTTTCACGCTTTCAAATAAAACATGTCACAGTAGCTGAAGTTTCACTTGAGTTGACAGAATTGAAGTAGATCATCAAGCCAAGTGCTATAAACCTTAATGTGACCTTTGTTAAAACCTTGTTTTGGGTAGAGATGATTTGGTCTATGGGTTAGATCAAATGGAACTAGAACTACTCCAAGCACACTTAAAGTAAGGATCAAATACAAAATATTCTAAAGGATTATAATATGGTATTCCTTGCAACCATATATGGATATAGTTCAACCACCAAATAAAATAATAAGAAAGAATCAGGAAACCATTCTTGACTTATCTTTTCCTTATCCTTTACCAAATCATGTTTCTACCAAGATCCTCATGGTATATCTTAAAATTCAATTCTTCAAAATCATGTCAAGGACATTACACAAGTTTTATATCAAACCTTGATCATTCCATTCTTGCTTATACACATTGATCCTTATTAAACCTCGGAGAAGAGAGAACTAACCATAGATCTTGATGATCACATCATTATCTTTGGAGCATAACCTTAGGTTATTATTGAGTCATTCCAACTGAGAGAAACCATTGAAACTAATCTTAGCTATACACATTAAAGAAGCAAGGACAACCCTTGAATTAAAGTATTAGGAGATGAGCCATTTCTCCTTGGAGTGGTGAGATGATCTAGGATCAAGAATAAGACCATATCCATGAATTAATGAAGTAAGAAAGAGACTAATCCAATTAAGCTAGACAAGTGGAGCCTTAGCCTAGATACCTAAAGAGATATTGTGAGTATCTCATAAACCCTTGAGTAATCCATGCCTATATAATAGAGCTCAAGCTAAAGTGTTACATACAAATAAATTGGTCAAGCACTTAATCTTGGAGGAGAGAACCATACCTCACTAACAATACCTTCAGAAACCAACCCATGATCACCACAAAATGGGTGTTGATCATAAAACCCTAAGAGCCTAGAATGAGTGTGATTAAAAGAATATATTAGAGAGAGAGGTTAGTGAGCAATGAGTTGATCATCTCTAATGCATGATCATGGTTTGCAAATATATTAGTATTAGATAAAACTTTACATGATAAGTAGATATCATCCATCACATAAAATGATAGGGAAATTACTAGTAAACAACTTTAGGTCATATTCAACATCCTTAGTAGAATGAATGGCAATAGAACCCTACCTAGCCAAGCACTTATGTCTACCCTACAATTATCTTAAAGGTTTAATCCTACCAATGGTGAGGAAGAGCAAACCCTAGCATATCGTCAACATATCCAGTAACTTCCATATACTTTAATACTTGGAAACCTTATACCACATTTACATTTCATTTATTCTCCAATGGTTAAGCATAAAGAAAACCCTAGTTAATTTAACATGACATCAACACACATAGAACCCTATTCCATATCCCAACTTCAACTTGTGTGTATCATAGTTATCACAAGTAAACCCTGAAGACCATACCTTAAACATTAGTATAGGAGATATAATTAGTTGGTCAACTCTAGTACTTAATATATCATTTCAACCACGAGATTTAACCAAACCATAACTATTAGAATTTCACTCAATTTTGTGAAGCAAGTGAATAAACCCAACTTAACTTCCAATACCTTAAAGATATAGGACACATGAAATAATGCCATGAAATCATCTTCTCAAATGAGAACTTCTTGAATTATTTAACTGCATGGTAATATCAAATGATACCATGATATAATAAACATATCTAATGCAATTTGTAAATAACTCACATAATTAAAATCATACCAACATAACTGAATTTAAGAAGGAAGTGTAATGAAATCATCTAAATTAACATTTATGTTTATTTGAAAATTGAGAGATAGATAAAATACAACTATATGATAATATAAATAATTCTTATTGTAAGATAAAATTATTATTGATTGATTCATCATTGTGCTATTGCTTGTTCTTAAAATACTTGTATCTAGTCACCTCTTAAACTTTGAAGGTGTCCTTGCATTTATGTTGTGCTATTGCATAAGGACATGTTGAGTACCACTTTATTATATTTACTCTATGATCATAAACACACAGTTGCTTTCAATGCATTATTATTCATGATCTTTGTGTGAGTTACTCTTCATGTTATAACATAGTTGCTAAGTTCTATTGAATTATATCTATCATGTCTATGTTCGAGTACTTAGATCCCAGCTCACAATGATTTACATGCTTGATCAAGATTGTGTTGGCTTCATGTCACCTCAAAAATTATCTTTGTTATCACTTACCTACTCGAGGACGAGCAAGATTAAGCTTGGGGATGCTGATACGTCTCAAACGTATCTATAATTTTTGATATTCCATGCTTGTTTTACACCAATTCATATATGTTTTGCATACACTTTGTTGCACTTTTACATGATTTTCGGCACTAACCTATTAACAAGATGTCACGGTGTCAGTTCATTTTTTTCTGTTGTTTTTTGTATTTCAGAAAAGTTGTACAGGAAATATTCTCGAAATTGGATGAAACAAAAGCCGAAGTCAATATTTTACCGAAACGAAGACAGTCCGGAGGGGGGACGAAGAGTCGCACCAGGGCGCCCAGACCACCCCTAGGCGTGGCCTAGGGATGGCCCGCGTCTAGGGTAGGTGTGGGCCCACATGCGTCCCACCTAGGGGGTTCTGAAGCTCTTCCCAGCACCCTTCCGGAGGGGGAAATGATCACCAGAGGCATCTACATCGCCATGCCCGCCTCCGAAGTGATCCTTGAGTAGTTCATCACTGGACTATAGGTCCATAGCAGTAGCTAGATGGTTGTCTTCTCCACTTTGTGTTTCATGTATCGATCTTGTGAGCTGCCCTACATGATCAACATCATATTTATGTAATCCCATATGTTTGGTTTGCTGGGATCCGATGAATATTGTATACTATGTTGAGATTGATTATATATTCATGTCATATGTTATTTGTGATCTTGCATGCTCTTTGTTGCTAGTAGAAACTCTGGCCAAGTGGACACTTGTGACTCCAAGAGGGGGTATTTATGCTCGATAGTATGTTCATGGCTCTAGTTTTCTGGGAGAGTGACTTTATAACTTCTAAGATTGTAATGTGTTGTTGCTACTAGGGAGAAAACAACAATGTTTTATCCGAGGCTAATTTTATTGTTTACTTTACACACATTGCTTAATGCGATAGTCTGTTGCTTGCAACTTTATACTGGAAGGGGTGCAAACGCTAACCTGAAGGTGGATTATTAGTCCTAGACGCAGTTGGATTACGGTCTATGTATTATGTTGTAATGCCCAATATCAGATATCATAGTAATCATCTTGTCATGTATGGTCGATATTCTGTCAATTGCCCAGCTGTAATTTGTTCACCCAACATGATATTTCTTTATGGAGAGACACCTGTAGTGAACTATGGACCCCGGTCCTATTTCCTTTACTGAGAAATTCAACTACAATCCTGTTCTGTTTACGTTCTGCAAACATCTCCTTCCATTCGATACGTCTAATCCTTTGTGTTCAGCAAACCAGTGAGATTGACAACCTCACTGTATGTTGGGGCAAAGTACTTTGGTTGTGTTGTGTACAGGTTCCATGTTGTTGCTGACGCCGGTAATGCGTCCTGCTACTAGTCAGCGAGCAACACCTTCAGAAGTCATGCCTTTCTCCTACTGGTCGACTAAACCTTGGTTTGCTACTGAGGGAAAACTTGCTGCTGTGCTCATCCCACCTTCTAGCTCCGCCACGTCGCGTAGATCGTCCAGTATAAAGGAATCGAGAAGAGGCGTGCTCAGCTAGGAGAATTTGGGAGTTCCCTTTCTCAGGTGTTCATCGGATTTCTCGTCGGAGAGCTCATCTCCGGCCACCATTGCCTTCTTCTACCACCGCAAACAACCCAGGGTTAGTTGGCGCAACGATTGAGCTATTATTCGCTTCCTAGAATGCATCCTAGCTTCATTTAGGAAATTGGCCCAGCCTGCCGCCGCAGATGATGGTCGCCGGCGATGTTCCGGTGACTCCCCGCGAAAAGCACCACCACTAGTAGATCCTGTTGGAGATATGCCCAAGAGGCAATACTAAATTAGTTATTGTTATATCTTAGTGTTCATGATAAATGTTTACATCCCATGCTATAATTGGATTAACCGAAACATTGATACATTTGTGTTATGTAAACAACAAGGAGTCCCTAGTAAGCCTCTTGTATAACTAGCTTGTTGATTAATGGATGATCATGGTTTCATGATCATGAACATTGGATGTTATTAATAACAAGGTTATGTCATTAGGTGAATGATATAATGGACACACACCCAAATAAGCGTAGCATAAGATCAAGTCATTAAGTTCAATTTGCTATAAGCTTTCGATACATACTTGCCTGAGTCCTTCGACCATGAGATCATGTAAATCACTTACACCGGAAGGGTACTTTGATTACATCAAACGCCATTGCGTAAATGGGTGGTTATAAAGATGGGATTAAGTATTCGGAAAGTGTGAGTTGAAGCATATGGATCAATAGTGGGATTTGTCCATCCTGATGACCGATAGATATACTCTGGGCCCTCTCGGTGGAATGTCGTCTGATTAGATTGCAAGCATATGATTGGATCATAAGAGATGACATACCACAATACGAGTAAAGAGTACTTGTCGGTAACGAGGTTGAACAAGGTATGGAGATACTGATGATCGAACCTCAGACAAGAAAAATATCGCGTGACAAAGGGAATCGGCATCGTATGTAAATTGTTCAATCGATCACTAAGTCATCGTTGAATATGTGGGAGCCATTATGGATCTCTATATCCCGCTATTGGTTATTGCTCGGAGAGGAGTCTCGACCATGTCTGCATAGTTCACGAACCGTAGGGTGACGCGCTTAAGGTTCGATGTCGCATAAGTAGATTTAAATATGGTATGGAGACGAAGTTTGTTCGGAGTCTCGGATGGGATCCAGGACGTCACGAGGAGGTCCGGAATAGTCCGGAGAATAAGATTCATATAAGGGAAGTTGATTTCTAGGTTTCGGAAAAGTTCGGGATTTTTCCGGTGGATGACCGGGAAGGTTCTAGAAGGTTCCGGTGGTCCCACCAGTGGGCCCACGACCCTAGGAGGCCTAGCATGGGCCGAGGGGGTGCTCCCTAGCCTAATGGGCCAGGGGCACATACCCCTCAAGGCCCAGCCGGCCAAACTCCTAGGGTTTCCCCAAAACCCTAGGGGGATCAACTTGGGGGGAAGAAAACCCTCTTCCCCCCACTTGGCCGCCGCCCCCTAACCCTAGATGGGAAAGGGGTCTACCCCAGCCGACCAGGCCCCCTATATAAAGAGGGGAGGGGTGGCCGGCCACATCCCATCCCATTTTCTCCTCCTCTGGCTGCCTCTCTCCTCCACCATACGCTGCTCCGGCTTAGGCGAAGCCCTGCAGCTTTTCTTCCTCCACCACCACCACGCCGTCGTGCTGCTGGAACTTGGAGGAGATCTACCACACCTCCGCTGCCCGCTGGAACGGGGAGAGGAAGGGCTTCATTGACACCGTACGCGCGACCGAGTACGGAAGTGCTGCTGGATTGCAGCACCGGGGACGATCGTCTACACCAACAACGAGATCTAATCTCGTAGGCTTTGGAAATCTTCGAGGGTTAGTCTCATATCAATCTCGTTGCTCCGATCTTGTAGATTAGATCTTGGGTGTTCCATAGATTAGATCTTGGATTTATTCGTCTTGCGGTAGGAAATTTTTTGTTTTCTATGCTACGAACCCCATTAGATCCGCCCTGTTGTTCCTGTTCGATTAAGACTAGTAGCCCATTCCCTAGTACCCTAAATCGGCGGCGCCATCACCAACTGCCCGTTGATGCCCAGGACTAGCGCGTGGTTGACGAGGGAGGAAATCTCTGTGTGTAGCTTTTCGTCGTTCCCCGGCAACGGCGCCAGAAAAGTGCTTGATGTCTACGCACGCTTCTATTCCTGTAGACAGTGTTGGGCCTCCAAGAGCAGAGGTTTGTGGAACAGCAGCAAGTTTCCCTTAAATGGATCACCCAAGGTTTATCGAACTCAGGGAGGAAGAGGTCAAAGATATCCCTCTCAAGCAACCCTGCAATCACGATACAAGAAGTCTCTTGTGTCCCCAACACACCTAATACACTTGTCAGATGTATAGGTGCACTAGTTCGGCGAAGAGATAGTGAAATACAGGTGGTATGAATGTATATGAGCAGTAGTAACGGCACCAGAAAAGTGCTTGCTGGCGTGCAGTTGATGTGGGAGATATTGCAGGAAGTACAGATGCAGTAAAACAGTAAACAAGCGATGATTGCAGTATTTGGAAACAAGGCCTAGGGATTGATACGTCTCAAACGTATCTATAATTTCTTATGTTCCATGCTACTTTTATGATGATACTCACATGTTTTATACACATTATATGTCATTATTATGCATTTTCCGGCACTAACCTATTAACGAGATGCCGAAGAGTCGATTCTGTCGTTTTCTGTCGTTTTTGGTTTCGTAAATCCTAGTAAGGAAATATTCTCGGAATTGGACGAAATCAACGCCCGTGGTCCTATTTTGCCACGAAGCTTCCGAAGTCCGAGGGAGAGTCGAAGTGGGGCCACGAGGTGGCGACACACCGGGCGGCACGGCCCGAGCCCCGGCCGCGCCGCCTGTGGTGTGGGCCCCTCGTGACGCCCCTTTACCCGCCCTTCCGCCTACAAATAGCCTCCGTCGCGAAACCCCCGGTACGGAGAGCCACGATACGGAAAACCTTACCGAGACGCCGCCGCCGCCAATCCCATCTCGGGGATTCAGGAGATCGCCTCCGGCACCCCGCCGGAGAGGGGATTCATCTCCCGGAGGACTCTACACCGCCATGGTCGCCTCCGGATTGATGAGTGAGTAGTTCACCCCTGGACTATGGGTCCATAGCAGTAGCTAGATGGTTGTCTTCTCCTCATGTGCTTCATTGTCGGATCTTGTGAGCTACCTATCATGATCAAGATCATCTATCTGTAATGCTATATATTGTGTTTGTTGGGATCCGATGGATAGAGAATACTATGTTATGTTGATTATCAATCTATTACCTATGTGTTGTTTATGATCTTGCATGCTCTCCGTTGTTAGTAGAGGCTCGGCCAAGTTTTTGCTAGTAACTCCAAGAGGGAGTATTTATGCTCGATAGTGGGTTCATGCCTCCATTAAATCTGGGACAAGTGACGTGAAAGTTCTAAGGTTGTGGATGTGCCTGTTGCCACTAGGGATAAAACATTGATGCTATGTTCGAGGATATAGTTATTGATTACATTACGCACCATACTTAATGCAATTGTCTGTTGCTTGCAACTTAATACCGGAAGGGGTTCGGATGATAACCTGAAAGTGGACTTTTTAGGCATAGATGCATGCTGGATAGCGGTCTATGTACTTTGTCGTAATGCCCAATTGAATATCACAATATTCATCATATCATGTATGTGCATTGTCATGCCCTCTCTATTTGTCAATTGCCCAACTGTAATTTGTTCACCCAACATGATATTTATCTTATGGGAGAGACACCTCTAGTGAACTGTGGACCCCGGTCCATTCTTTTACATCGAATACAATCTATCGCAATACTTGTTTTATTGTTCTCTCGCAAACAATCATCATCCACACTATACATCTAATCCTTTGTAACGAACAAGCTCGGTGAGATTGACAACCTCATCGTTTCGTTGGGGCAAAGTACTTTGGTTGTGTTGTGCAGGTTCCACGTTGGCGCCGGAATCCCTGGTGTTGCGCCGCACTACATCTCGCCGCCATCAACCTTCAACGTGCTTCTTGGCTCCTACTGGTTCGATAAACCTTGGTTTCTTACTGAGGGAAAACTTGCTTCTATACGCATCACACCTTCCTCTTGGGGTTCCCAACGGACGTGTGTATACACGCTATCAAGCTCTTTTTCTGGCGCCGTTGCCGGGGAGATCAAGACACGCTGCAAGGGGAGTCTCCACATCCCAATCTCTTTACTTTGTTTTTGTCTTGCTTTATTTTATGTACTACTTTGTTTGCTGCACTAAATCAAAACACAAAAAAATTAGTTGCTAGTTTACTTTACTTGCTATCTTGTTTGCTATATCAAAAACACAAAAAAATTAGTTACTTGCATCTGCTTTACTTATTTCATCATGTTTCCTTTTAATTTTACTGAAAAAGATATACCGGTAGGACAAGGGTCTATAATTGGGAGAGATAATATAGAAGAATTTTTCACCCATGTTAGTATGCATGAAGATCTTAAAGATATACCCCTTGCAAAAGCTGTCCCTACCTATGAAGATGCCTCTGTTTGTTTGGTACGCATGATGGAAGCTAGATTTATTAGTCTCAACCCCATGATACAACACATGTTTCTTGCACTTTCTGATATGGAGAGGGGAGAGAAGAGAGATTTTGTTTTAAAAGTCCTAGTGCGAGAATTTGCGGATATAGCTAAAGAAGCTAGAAAAGTTTTTAGTAAGCATGATAGGCTTGGCATGATCACCGATTTTAAAAGAACACTTGAAAAGATGGATATGGATAGAATTAAGTGTGCTAATAATGTTAATAATGGTGGGGAGATTAAAGCACCAATACCATGTAAGCTCCTAGCAATGCATGAGGCACTAGAAAATAACTATGCTTGGCTTGTTCCTGAAAATTTGTTTGATGAGAGTAGCAAGCCCAAGACTAATGAAAAGGGAGCCGCTGAAACCTATGTATCCAAAATACTATGCATGGTTGAGAAAACTCCACACCCCGCTGTAGATGCTCCATCTTTCGATAACACTTGATACACACTTTCTGCGCCTAGCTGAAAGGCGTTAAAGAAAAGCGCTTATGGGAGACAACCCATGTTTTTACTACAGTATTTTTGTTTTATATTTGAGTCTTGGAAGTTTTTTACTACTGTAGCAACCTCTCCTTATCTTAGTTTTATTGTATTATTGTGCCAAGTAAAGTCTCTAATAGAAGTAAGATACTAGATTTGGATTACTGCGCAGAAACAGTTTTCTTTGCTGTCACGAATCTGGGTAAAATTCTCTGTAGGTAACTCAGAAAATTATGCCAATTTACGTGAGTGATCCTCAGATATGTACGCAACTTTCATTAGTTTTAAGTTTTCTCATCTGAGCAAGTCTGGTGCCAGTTAAAAATACGTCTTTACGAATTGTTCTGTTTTGACAGATTCTGCCTTTTATTTTGCATTGCCTGTTTTGCTATGTTAGATGGATTTCTTTGTTCCATTGACTTTCAGTAGCTTTGTGCAATGTCCAGAAGTATAAAGAATGATTGTGTCACCTCTGAATATGTGAATTTTGATTATGCACTAATCCTCTAATGAGTTTGTTTCGAGTTTGGTGTGGAGGAAGTTTTCAAGGATCAAGAGAGGAGGATGATATACACTATGATCAAGGAGAGTGAAAGCTTCTAAGCTTGGGGATGCCCCGGTGGTTCACCCCTGCATATATCAAGAAGACTCAAGCGTCTAAGCTTGGGGATGCCCAAGGCATCCCCTTCTTCATCGACAACATTATCAGGTTCCTCTAGTGAAACTATATTTTTATTCCGTCACATCTTATGTACTTTACTTGGAGCGTCTGTTTGTTTTTGTTTTTGTTTTTGTTTGAAGAAAATGGATCCTAGCATTCATTGTGAGGGAGAGAGACACGCTCCGCTATTGCATATGGACAAATATGTCTTTAGGCTTTACTCATAGTATTCATGGCGAAAGTTTCTTCTTCGTTAAATTGTTATACGGTTGGAATCGGAAAATGATATATGTGGTAATTGGTATAATATCTTGAATAATGTGATACTTGGCAATTGTTGTGCTCATGTTTAAGCTCTTGCATCATATACTTTGCACCTATTAATGAAGAAATACATAGAGCATGCTAAAATCTGATTTGCATGTTTGGTTTCTCTAAGGTCTAGATAATTTCTAGTATTGAGTTTGAACAACAAGGAAGACTGCATAGAGTCTTATAATGTTTACAATATGTCTTTTATGTGAGCTTTGTTGCACCGCTTCATCCTTGTGTTTGTTTCAAATAACCTTGCTAGCCTAAACCTTGTATCGAGAGGGAATACTTCTCATGCATCCAAAATCCTTGAGCCAACCACTATGCCATTTGTGTCCACCATACCTACCTACCACATGGTATTTCTCCGCCATTCCAAAGTAAATTGCTTGAGTGCTACCTTTAAAATTTCCATTCTTTACCTTTACAATATATAGCTCATGGGACAAATAGCTTAAAAACTATTGTGGTATTGAATATGTACTTATGCACTTTATCTCTTATTAAGTTGCTTGTTGTGCGATAACCATGTTCCTGGGGACGCCATCAACTACTCTTTGTTGAATATCATGTGAGTTGCTATGCATGTTCGTCTTGTCTGAAGTAAGAGCGATCTACCACCTTATGGTTAGAGCATGCATTTTGTTAGAGAAGAACATTGGGCCGCTAACTAAAGCCATGATCCATGGTGGAAGTTTCAGTTTTGGACATATATCCTCAATCTCATATGAGAAAAATAATTGTTGCTACATGCTTATGCATAAAAGAGGAGTCCATTATCTGTTGTCTATGTTGTCCCGGTATGGATGTCTAAGTTGAGAACAATCAATAGCGAGAAATCCAATGCGAGCTTTCTCCTTAGACCTTTGTACAGGCGGCATAGAGGTACCCCTTTGTGACACTTGGTTAAAACATGTGCATTGCGATAATCCCGGTAGTCCAAGCTAATTAGGACAAGGTGCGGGCACTATTAGTATACTATGCATGAGACTTGCAACTTGTAAGATATAAATTACATAACTCATATGCTTTATTACTACCGTTGACAAAATTGTTTCTTGTTTTCAAAACCAAAGCTCTAGCACAAATATAGCAATCAATGCTTCCTCTCGCGAAGGGCCATTCTTTTACTTTTATGTTGAGTCAGTTCACCTATTTCTCTCCACCTCAAGAAGCAAACACTTGTGTGAACTGTGCATTGATTCCTACGTACTTGCATATTGCACTTGTTATATTACTTTACATTGACAATATCCATGAGATATACATGTTACAAGTTGAAAGCAACCGCTGAAACTTTATCTTCCTTTGTGTTGCTTCAATACCTTTACTTTGAATTATTGCTTTATGAGTTAACTCTTATGCAAGACTTATTGATGCTTGTCTTTAAGTACTATTCATGAAAAGTCTTTGCTTTATGATTCAATTGTTTACTCATGTCATTTACCATTGTTTCAAATCACCGCATTCATTACATGTGCTTACAATAGTATTGATCAAGATTATGTTGGTAGCATTGTCACTAAGAAATTATCTTTGTTATCGTTTACCTACTCGGGACGAGTAGGAACTAAGCTTGGGGATGCTTGATACGTCTCAAACGTATCTATAATTTCTTATGTTCCATGCTACTTTTATGATGATACTCACATGTTTTATACACATTATATGTCATTATTATGCATTTTCCGGCACTAACCTATTAACGAGATGCCGAAGAGCCGATTGCTTGTTTTACGCTGTTTTTGGTTTCAGAAATCCTAGTAAGGAAATATTCTCGGAATTGGACGAAATCAACGCCCAGGGTCCTATTTTGCCACGAAGCTTCCAGAAGTCCGAGGGAGAGTCGAGGTGGCGACACACCAGGGCGGCACGGCCCAGGCCCTGGCCGCGCCGGCCTGTGGTGTGGGCCCCTCGTGACGCCCCTTTACCTGCCCTTCCGCCTACAAATAGCCTCCGTCGCGAAACCCCCAGTACGGAGAGCCACGATACGGAAAACCTTACTGAGACGCTGCCGCCGCCAATCCCATCTCGGGGGATTCAGGAGATCGCCTCCGGCACCCTGCCGGAGAGGGGATTCATCTCCCGGAGGACTCTACACCGCCATGGTCGCCTCCGGATTGATGAGTGAGTAGTTCACCCCTGGACTATGGGTCCATAGCGAGTAGCTAGATGGTTGTCTTCTCCTCATGTGCTTCATTGTCGGATCTTGTGAGCTGCCTATCATGATCAAGATCATCTATACGTAATGCTATATGTTGTGTTTGTTGGGATCCGATGGATAGAGAATACTATGTTATGTTGATTATCAATCTATTACCTATGTGTTGTTTATGATCTTGCATGCTCTCCGTTGTTAGTAGAGGCTCGGCCAAGTTTTTGCTAGTAACTCCAAGAGGGAGTATTTATGCTCGATAGTGGGTTCATGCCTCCATTAAATCGCAGGACGGTGACGAGAAAGTTCTAAGGTTGTGGATGTGTTGTTGCCACTAGGGATAAAACATTGATGCTATGTTCGAGGATATAGTTATTGATTACATTACGCACCATACTTAATGCAATTGTCTCGTTGCTTGCAACTTAATACCGGAAGGGGTTCGGATGATAACCCGAAAGTGGACTTTTTAGGCATAGATGCATGCTTGGATAGCGGTCTATGTACTTTGTCGTAATGCCCAATTGAATCTCACAATATTCATCATATCATGTATGTGCATTGTCATGCCCTCTCTATTTGTCAATTGCCCAAGCTGTAATTTGTTCACCCAACATGCTATTTATCTTATGGGAGAGACACCTCTAGTGAGCTGTGGACCCCGGTCCATTCTTTTACATCGAATACAATCTACCGCAATACTTGTTTTATTGTTCTCTGCAAACAATCATCATCCACACTATACATCTAATCCTTTGTAACGACAAGCCGGTGAGATTGACAACCTCATCAGTTTCGTTGGGGCAAAGTACTTTGGTTGTGTTGTGCGGGTTCCACGTTGGCGCCGGAATCCCTGGTGTTGCGCCGCACTACATCTCGCCGCCATCAACCTTCAACGTGCTTCTTGGCTCCTACTGGTTCGATAAACCTTGGTTTCTTACTGAGGGAAAACTTGCTTCTATACGCATCACACCTTCCTCTTGGGGTTCCCAACGGACGTGTGTATACACGCTATCAGGGATCATACTTTCACTAGTGGACACTCTCAACATTGATCACATAATAAAACCACTCTACACTCTCTTGTTGGATGATGAACACCACTAATTGTGTAGGGCTACAAGAGCACCTCAATGCCTGAGTTAACAAGCTCCACAACATTCGATATTCATATTTAAATAACCTTAGAGTGCATGATAGATCAACACAATTATACCAAGTACTAACATAGCATGCACACTGTCACCATCATACTATGAAAGGAGGAATAGATCACATCAATACCATCATAGTAATAGTTAACTTCATAATCTACAAGAGATCACAATCATAAACTACGCCAAGTACTACATGATGCACACACTATCACTGTTACATCATGGAGGAGGAATAGAGTACTTTAATAACATCACTAGAGTAGCACATAGATGAATAGTGATACAAAACTCATATGAATCTCAATCATGTAAGGCAGCTCATGAGATCATTGTATTGAAGTACATAGGAGAGAGATTAACCACATAGCTATCGGTACAGCCCTTAGCCTCGATGGAGAACTACTCCCTCCTCATGGGAGACAGCAGCGTTGATGGAGATGGTGGTGGTGTCGATGGAGATGCCTTCCGGGGGCACTTCCCCATCCCAGCAGCGTGCCGGAACAGAGACTTCTGTCCCCCAGATTTTGGCTTCGCGATGGCGGCGGCTCTGGAAGGTTTCTCGTACCGTGGCTTATTCGTTTCGAAGATTTAGGTCAGGGGGCTTTATATAGGCGAAGAGGCGGAGTCGGAGGGCTGACGAGGCGGTGACACAATAGGGGGGAGCGCCCCCTTGGGCCGCGCCGCCACCATGTGTGGGCCCCCTGTGGCTCTCCTCTGGTGGCTCTCGAGTGTTCTGGAAGCTTCGTGGAATTATAAGATGCTGGGCGTTGATTTCGTCCAATTCTGAGAATATTTCCTTACTAGGATTTCTGAAACCAAAAAACAGCGAGAAAACGAGAACCGGCACTTCGGCATCTCGTCAATAGGTTAGTTCCGTAAAACGCATAAAATCATCATAAAGTGTGAACAAAACATGTAGGTATTGTCATAAAACAAGCATGGAACATAAGAAATTATCGATACGTTGGAGACGTATCAGCATCCCCAAGCTTAGTTCCTACTCGTCCCGAGTAGGTAAACGATAACAAGGATAATTTCTGAAGTGACATGCTACCAACATAATCTTGATCATACTATTGTAAAGCATATAAGATGAATGCAGCGATTCAAAGCAATGGTAAAAACAATGATTAAACAACTGAATCATATAGCAAAGACTTTTCATGAATAGTACTTTCAAGACAAGCATCAATAAGTCTTGCATAAGAGTTAACTCATAAAGCAATAAATTCTTAGTAAAAGCATTGAAGCAACACAAAGGAAGATATAAGTTTCAGCAGTTGCTTTCAACTTGTAACATGTATATCTCATGGATATTGTCAACATAAAGTAATATGATGAATGCAAATATGCAAGCATGTAAGAATCAATGCACAGTAAACACAAGTGTTTGCTTCTAAGACAGAAAGAAGTAGGTGAACTGACTCAACATAAAAGTAGAAGAAAGGCCCTTCGCAGAGGGAAGCATGGATTGCTATATTTGTGCTAGAGCTTTTATTTTGAAAACAAGAAACAATTTTGTCAACGGTAGTAATAAAGCATATGCATTATGTAAATTACATCCTACAAGTTGCAAGCCTCATGTATAGTATACCAATAGTGCCCGCACCTTGTCCTAATTAGCTTGGATTTACATGGATTATCATAGCATAACATATGTTTTAACCAAGTGTCACAAAGGGGTACCTCTATGCCGCCTGTACAAAGGTCTAAGGAGAAAGCTCGCATTGGATTTCTCGCTTTTGATTATTCTCAACTTAGACATCCATACCGGGACAACATAGACAACAGATAATGGACTCCTCTTTAATGCATAAACATTCAACAACAGATAAAATTCTCATATGAGATTGAGGATTGATGTCCAAACTGAAACTTCCACCATGGATCATGGCTTTAGTTAGCGGCCCAATGTTCTTCTCTAACAATATGCATACTCAAACCATTCAACTCATGATAAATCACCCTTAATTCCGACAAGACGAACCTGCATAGCAACTCACATGATATTCAACAAAGGGTAGTTGATGGCGTCCCCAGGAACATGGTTATCGCTCAACAAGCAACTTAATAAGAAATAAGATACATAAGTACATATTCAATACCACAATAGTTTTTAAGCTATTTGTCCCATGAGCTATATATTGTAAAGACAAAGAATGGAATTTTAAAGGTAGCACTCAAGCAATTTACTTTGGAATGGCAGAGAAATACCATGTAGTAGGTAGGTCTGGTGGACACAAGTGGCATAGTTATTGGCTCAAGCATTTGGATGCATGAGAAGTAATCCCTCTCAATACAAGGCTTAGGCTAGCAAGGTTGTTTGAAGCAAACACAAGTATGAACCGGTACAGAAAAACTTACATAAGAACATATTGCAAGCATTATAAGACTCTACACTGTCTTCATTGTTGTTCAAACACTTCACCAGAAAATATCTAGACTTTTAGAGAGACCAATCATGCAAACCAAATTTCAACAAGCTCTATGGTAGTTCTTCATTAATAGGTGCAAAGTACATGATGCAAGAGCTTAGACATGATCTATTGAGCAAAACAATTGCCAAGTATCAAATTATTCAAGACCATATACCAATTACCACATGAAGCATTTTCTGTTTCCAACCAAATAACAATGAACGAAGCAGTTTCAACCTTCGCCATGAACATTAAAAGCTAAGAACACTAGTGTTCATATGAACAAGCGGAGCGTGTCTCTCTCCCACACAAGCATGAATTTATTCAAACAAAACAAAAATAAAAACAAACAGACGCTCCAAGTAAAGCACATAAGATGTAATGGAATAAAAATATAGTTTCACTAGAGGAACCTGATAATGTTGTCGATGAAGAAGAGGATGCCTTGGGCATCCCCAAGCTTAGACGCTTGAGCCTTCTTAAAATATGCAAGGATAAACCACGGGGGCATCCCCAAGCTTAGAGCTTTCACTCTCATTGATCATATTGTATCATCCTCCTCTCTTGATCCTTGAAAACTTCCTCCACACCAAACTCAAAACAACTCATTCGAGGGTTAGTGCATAATCAAAATTCACATGTTCAGAGGTGACATAATCATTCTTAACACTTCTGGACATTGCACAAAGCTACTGAAAGTTAATGGAATAGAAAAATCCATCAAGCATAGCAAAACAGGCAATGCGAAATAAAAGGCAGAATCTGTCAAAACAGAACAGTACGTAAAGACGTATTTTTCTGGGGCACTAAACTTGCTCAGATGAAAATGCTCAAATTGAATGAAAGTTGCGTACATATCTGAGGATCACGCACGTAAATTGGCATAATTTTCTGAGTTACCTACAGACGGGGCGACTCAAATTCGTGACAGTAAGAAATCTGTTACTGCACATCAATCCAAATCTAGTATCAACTCTACTATGAAAGACTTTACTTGACACAACAATGCAATAAAATAAAGATAAGGAGAGGTTGCTATAGTAGTAACAACTTCCAAGACACAAATATAAAACAAAGTACTGTAGTAAAATAAACACATGGGTTATCTCCCAAGAAGTTCTTTCTTTATAGCCATTAAGATGGGCTCAGCAGTTTTAATGATGCACTCGCAAGAAATAGTATTTGAAGCAAAAGAGAGCATCAAGAGGCAAATTCAAAACACATTAGCATTGCTAGTGGTAGTAATAGTCCAAACTTTAGCTATATTATTCTCTTTAGCTAGTTTTTCATTTTCTTCTCTTTCCCACCTAGCATGCAGTTCAGCCATTAATCTTATATTCTCATTAATTCTAACTTGGATGGCATTTGCTGTAGTAACAATTTTATTTTCATTATCCCTATTAGGCATAACTTTCAATTTCAAAAGATCAACATCAGCAGCAAGACTATCAACTTTAGAAGCAAGTATATCAATTTTCCCAAGCTTTTCTTCAACTGATTTGTTAAAAGCAGTTTGTGTACTAATAAATTCTTTAAGCATAGCTTCAAGTCCAGGGGGTGTGTTCCTATTATTGTTATAGGAATTCCCATAAGAATTACCATAGCTGTTGCCATTATTATAAGGATATGGCCTATAGTTGTTACTAGAATTGTTCCGGTAAGCATTGTTGTTGAAATTATTATTTTTAATGTAGTTTACATCAACATGTTCTTCTTGTGCAACCAATGAAGCTAATGGAACATTATTAGGATCAATATTTGTCCTATCATTCACAAGCATAGACATAATAGCATCAATCTTACCACTCAAGGAAGAGGTTTCTTCGACAGAATTTATCTTCTTACCTTGTGGAGCTCTTTCCGTGTGCCATTCAGAGTAATTAATCATCATATTATCAAGAAGCTTTGTTGCTTCACCAAGAGTGATGGACATAAAGGTACCTCCAGCAGCTGAATCCAATAGGTTCCGTGAAGAAAAATTCAGATCCTGCATAAAAGGTTTGGATGATCATCCAAGTAGTCGGTCCATGGGTTGGGCAATTTTTAACCAAAGATTTCATTCTTTCCCATGCTTGTGCAACATGCTCAGTATCCAATTGTTTAAAATTCATTATGCTACTCCTCAAAGATATAATTTTAGCAGGGGGATAATATCTACCAATAAAAGCATCCTTGCATTTAGTCCATGAATCAATACTATTCTTAGCGTAGAGATAGCAACCAATCTTTAGCTCTTCCTCTTAGTGAGAAAGGGAACAATTTTAATTTTATTATGTCACCATCTACATCTTTATACTTTTGCATTTCACAAAGTTCAACAAAATTATTGAGATGGGCAGCAGCATCATCAGAACTAACACCAGAAAATTGCTCTCGCATAACAAGATTCAGTAAAGCAGGTTTAATTTCAAAGAATTTTGCTGTAGTAGCGGGTGGAGCAATAGGTGACATAGGCATCCCAAATGGGCCTGCCAAAGATAGTACCCGAGGTTTACTGAAGGCCCAATACCCGAGGAATAAGAAGATTCGGAAGCCCAAGATATATTAAGGAAAGTTAGAGTTGTAATAGGAAGTGTTATTTGTAATCTGGCGAGATGAGTTAGAAACCGGCCCGGACTCTGTAACTTGTACAAAACGAAACCCTCGGCTCCACCTCCTATATAAAGGGGGAGTCGAGGGACGAAGAGATAATCAAATCATTGTTACAAACCCTAGTTTTCATAATCGTCGAGTACTTTTCGGCTGAAACCTTCGAGATCTACTTGCCCTCTACTTTCAACTAAACCCTAGCCTATAATCCATAGGCATTGACAAGTTGATACCTTGTCAATTGGCGCCGTCTGTGGGAATTAGAGGCGTAAGGATCTGATCTCGATGGCACGTTCAAGATCTTCGACATCATCAACCGCAAGCAACACAATGGATCGAGGTAAACAGATCGCTCGCTGGTCTTGTCGATTTTGTTCCTCACCCACCCTCCCGTTTGGATGCATATGCGTACCTGCCGGAGCCTATGGAGATGACGTTCGGAAGTTTTCACTTTCGCGTCGAGAAAGAAGGATCGTATCGTGTCGAAATTCCGATTTCGTCGGGATCGTCGGCGGTCGATTCCGATTTTTCAAGCTATACATCGTCAACCGAGTCAGGAGAAGAAGAAACTTCGTCGACACGCTACGTCGACACCGTAACAAAAGAGAAACTCGCCAAGATCTTCAACGACATGTCGTTTGAGTCATCTGCGAACTCATATATAAGCGATGGCTCAAGCGATGTTGACGAGCTACGACTTCATCGACAAATCTATCACAGTGGGCAAGGTCTTCATCAATCTCAACGATGATGTCACCAAACCCAACATAGATCTGAATACAAAATATCATCAGATTTATGCAATTGAGGATCAGGAGGAAACATCTGAGGCTTTCGACGATCTGGGAAATCCATACGTCGATCCCTCCAATCTGCGACAAGGCCTGGGCAACAAATACGTCGGACCAGAGCCGCGAGACAGAGTCCAACTTTCACAAACAGCGTGGGACAGAGCTGCGAGAGCTATGAACGGTACAGAACCAATGGCTACCACGGCCACACCAGAGGAATTACAAGCATATCAATATAGACTCGCACGAGCTGCCAGAGAATTGGAAAAACAGACAGCCGAGTTAAACAGAAGAAAGGAGGCAGCTTCTGCATCCAGCAGAAGAAGGGCAGATCTAAGTCGACAATCTAGAACTTCGGGTGATAGCCACAGGGGGGCTAGGAACAGAGGAAGGTCAAGGTTACAACACATACCCGAAGCTGAAAGAGAGCACTTGGTTCAAAACCTCGACATGTCCTTTATGTCGATAGATACAAGAGGGAACATTATCCCCAAGACACCAGAAGCTGGGTATATGGCGACACAAGCCTTCATCTTTGCATCTAAACCACCTCCAGGTGACCCAAGGGAAACACTATACAATATGGCGATAGCAGGGGTTGGAGCTATGGGGACAGCGTTTGTATCAACGCCTCCCGAAGGAGCGGCAAGGCAAAATAGTCCACGACCTGCAGCAGCAACGGCGGTAGCCCCTGAAGGACCAAGCGGAGCAAGAGACACGACAGCACAAGCAAGGGTCGATAGAGCGCGGCAAAGCGAAGGGATCATCGGCAATCTCCGCAGCGTAACGACGAAGATATGTGCGGCTTGCCATGCTTCACGAGGAGAGTCCGAAAAACTCGAGTCCCCTCGGGATTCAAGTTACCCGACAACTTCAAGAAGTTCGACGGCCTTCAAGATCCGGAGGATTGGCTAGTTGATTATCTTGAGACAGGTGAAGCTCACGGGAGGAACCGGGGCAACGACTATGCAAAGCATCCGAGTGCATTTGAGTGGAGCCGCATGATCTTGGATAAAGAAACTCACTCCAGGATCTATTGACAGCTGGGAAAGTTTCGAGGACGTGTTCGTCAAGAACTTCAGATCTACGTGCAAAAAACCTGCGTCGTTAGAGGAGTTAAGAGCATGTCGACAAAAGCCAGATGAGCCAATGAGAAAGTACATTCAAAGGTGGAATATCATCAAAAACTCGGCAGAAAATATATCTGACGAGAGAGCAATAGATGCGTTTGTCGCAGGAATCAGGCGTGGAGATTTTGTCGAGGACTTGGGAAGGACCAATCCAAAGACTGTATCTGCGTTAATGGAGATAGCAAACAAATGGGCAGATGGAGAAGACGCTGTCTACAACAAACGGCACAGGTCGCCAGAGGAGGACCGTGGTCGAAACTATCAACCGAGGCGACGATTTCCTCGGCAGTACCAGAATTATGACGCTCCAGGGCAAATTTCGGCAGGTTTTCGAGCAAACACAGGAGGAAACAACAGAGATGATTACCAGAGAAGCAGCGAACAGCGAGGTGATAACAGGGATGACTCTCGCAACAACAGGCAAAATAGCGGGCCTAGGTTCCCAAGGCCCTTCGTGTCCCCTGAAGACATGATGAATGGGCCGTGTCAGATGCACTTTTTCATCGACAATAACGGTAAAAGACAGTCAGGGCACTTGCAGAAAGACTGTCGAAATTTCCAGGCAATGTTCAGGTATGCAGAGCACGCTAACGCTCGGGCAGCACAGAGAAATCCTCGAGAACCTAGGAGCGAGATTCACTTACCACCTCCTCCCGCGATTACAGAAGACAATCGACATCAGCTCAGAATAGCGGCAGCACCCCCACCACCACCTTATGTTGATCCCAACTCTCACGGAGCGGTGTCGATGATTCAGAAGGCAAGGCCGTCAAATAGAGCTCAAAAAGTAATCACACGACAGGTGTTTATGGCAGAAAAAATGCCGCCACCAACTGTCGAGTATCTTAATTGGTCAGGGCAAGATATTGGTTTTACCATAGCAGATCATCCGCAACAAGTCCCTCGACCAGGGCAGTCAGCACTTATCTTGCCGGCGAGTCATTGCGGGATTTGATGTCTCTCGAGTGTTCATAGACGGCGGCAGCAGCTTAAACCTCATGTATGCGTACACATTGAGGAAGATGAACATATCCTTAGCGAACTTGAAGCCAACAGACACAAGGTTCCACGGTATCACACCGGAGAAGCCAAATTATCCATTGGGGAAGATCAATCTCGACGTTCAGTTTGGAACCCGAGAGAATTATAGAATTGAGAAGCTGGAATTTGAAGTCGTGGATTTTCCGTCGCAGTACCACGCTTTGTTGGGACGACCAGCATATGCTAGATTTATGGTGGTGCCACACTATACATACCTGCTGTGGAGATTGCCTGGACCAAAGGGACCAATCACAGTCAAAGGAAGCTTCGCCCTAGCCGATAAGTGCGACAAGGATTTTCATCGACTATCAGAGACTTTCGGGATGCAAGCTGAGTATTTGGCGTCAAAAAGTATGACTGACTACGACGTGCTGCCAGACGTTGGAAGGCCAAATAAAGAATCAACTTTCAATACCGAGAAAAATTCTAAGGAGGTGCGGATTCACCCGACGGACCCAAAAAGACGACGTCCATTGCAACAAATATGGATACCGCATAGGAAAGCGCGCTCGTCAAGTTCCTCCGTGAGCACCTGGAAAATCTTCGCATGGTGTCCCGCCGACATGCCAGGAGTACCCGGGGAACTTGCCGAGCACCACCTCAACTTAGACCCTCTCGCGAGACCAATCAAACAACCCTTGCGGCGTTTTCGAACCAAACCGCAAAGCTATGTTATCAGAAATAAATCGACTGAAGGATGCTGGTTTTATCAAAGAGATATCTACAGAAGCCACGTGGGTAGCTAACCCAGTGATGGTGCCGAAGAAACACACGACAGTCCTTTGCATGTGCGTCGACTTTACGTGTCTCAATAAACATTGTCCAAAGGATCACTTTCCCCTCCTGAGGATCGATCAAATTATCGACTCCACGGCTGGATGTGAACGTCTTTCCTTCCTGGACGCATATTCGAGTTATAACCAGATCAGATTGAAAGAAGAAGACGAAGTAAAGACCGCGTTTATTACACCTTACGGCGTGTTCTGCTACAGAACAATGCCCTTTGGTCTAAAAAATGCGGGAGCAACATATCAGAGGATGATGCAGAAATGTTTGGCGACACAGATTGGGAAAAACGTGCAAGTATACATCGACGATGTCGTCATAACATCAAAAAAGGGAGCAACGTTGATCGAGGATCTCAAAGAAACCTTCGACAACCTCGACAAATTCTGCCTGAAATTGAACCCGACAAAGTGTTCTTTTGGCGTCCCAGCAGGAGAACTTCTGGGGTTTCTAGTTTCAGCAAGAGGGATTGAAGCAAATCCCGACAAAATACAAGCTATAGTAACAATGAGAAAACCAACAAAGTTGAAAGAAATACAGCAGCTAACTGGGCGAGTCGCAGCTTTGAGCAGATTCGTCGCCAGGCTGGGAGAAAAAGCGTTACCATTTTACGCTCTGATAAAACAAGGAGATAAATTTCAGGGGAACGAAGAGGCCGACAGAGCTTTCGAGGATTTGAAGCGCACAATTTCGACACCACCAATTTTGGTGGCGCCCGAAGGAAAAGGAACCTCTCCTCGCCGTATATTGCGGCCACACCCCAGGTGGTTAGCACGGTGCTAGTTGTAGAAAGAGAAGAAGAAGGAAAAATCCATGGAGTGCAGAGGCCAGTATACTTCGTCAGCGAAGTTTTATCGCCCTCAAAACAAAGGTACCCTCAGTACCAAAAGCTAGCATATGGAGTGTTCACAACAGCACGAAAATTGCGACACTATTTTTTGGCACACCCGATCATAGTGGTCAATGAAGCTCCCTTGTCAAATATACTAAACAATCCAGAAGCTACGGGTCGTGTCTCCCTTTGGGGAATAGAACTTTCTCCTCGGGACATCACGTATGAAAAAAGAAAAGCAATCAAGTCGCAAGTTCTGCCAGACTTCATTGCAGAGTGGATGGAGCTGCAAAACACAGGACCCCCAGACTTGTCGAGAACATGGACCATGAACTTTGATGGGTCCAAAAGACTTGAGAAGGAGCTGGCGCAGGAGTAGTACTCATATCACCTGAAGGCGACAAGTTAAAATATGTCCTTCGGATGACGTTCCCTAACGCATCCAATAACGAAGCAGAATATGAAGCTCTCATACACGGGATGAAGATGGCGAAAGCTTGCGGTGCAACTCGACTAAAAATCTTTGGCGACTCACAATTAGTGGCTCAGCAAGTTATGAACCAATGTGACGCAGTCAATGACAGCATGATGGCATACAAGGAGGTGTACAACGAGCTCGAGAAGTTGTTTGATGGATGCGAAGTAAATCATATTAGCAGATTGAGCAACGACGAAGCCGACGTTCTTGCAAACATCGGGTCGCAATGCCTTAAAGTTCCGCCAGGCGTATTTTGGGAAGAGATAACAGAGAGATCTACTAAATCGACAAAATCAAAAAAGAAGGAGAAGAAACCCTCGGGGGCTACTAAGGAGAAGCAAGAAGAAGAAGAAGATCAGGACCTGATCATGATGATACAGATACCATGGATGCAGACGTATATATCATACATCCTCAGGAAAGAAATACCCGATGATCCAGTTGAGGCAAGGCGAGTAATTCGACGCTCCAAAGCTTTCACAGTGATCAAAGGAGAATTGTACAAACGAAGTATTTCAGGCGTCCTGCAAAGGTGTGTCACACCCGAAGAAGGAAGAATAATTCTGAAGGATGTTCACGAAGGAATATGTGGCCACCACGCAAGTAGTCGAGCTATTGCAGCTGTAACATCCCAAAATTTCAAATAAAGGAAGAAGAACAATTCCATAGTATCCAAAATTCAGAACCAACAAAAACTTTTACTTTGCATATAGTATCATGCATAGGACTTGTGCATTTTGAGTGATATGCCATGATGATTGTTACTTGGTGTATGTGATGAATCCCAAAACCCTAGAGTGAGCAAGTGATCATCATAAACCAAATCCATCAAAAAGAGAAAGAAATCAAATATTAGAAAAACCCTAAAAACCCTAACATATGGTCTATGGCATTTTTGTAAATTTGACCCTAGGACCATTTGATCTTCACCAATAGTTGTAATATGATATTAATAAGTAATTACAACTTTGAGAATCAAAGATATATCAATTTAATCAAAGTTAGAATTAAAAATAGGACCACATATGATAATGGTCATTTTTGAGTTTTATAGTCTGGTCACCACTTTGAGCCTCTCTATTTCAAAATTTCTAAACTAAACGAATTCAACTCTTTGCATGTCATCCAAGTACTCAACAAGGTGAACAACTTTTCTAAAGATCATGGTATCAAATTCGTTAAGGATCAATGGTAATGATCAAGAGAAGATGAGACATTGAAACATATGTAAGATTCCCAAATTTGAAAATGTGATCAAACCTGGCCAAACCTTGACCAATACTTGACCTAGCACTACTCTCCAGACCTAAACCTACCTAGCCCATGCAAGAATTCGACCTGGACACGGCCAAACATGGCCTAGCCATGGCCATGCCGGTCCTGTTCCACCTCGACACGCCTCCCCCTTTCTCTCTTCACCATCGCCACGGCCAGCATGTCCAGGAGCTCGCCAAGGATCACAGAAGATCGCCAGTATCAGCCGTTGGTCGGATGGACGCCGACAAGGCCCGGGCAACGCGCGCCCAGTACGTCCCAGGTACGCCGCGAGCGGCATGGGCGACGTCACTGGCGCACGGACACGGCCAGGCGGCGCTCGCCGAATCTCGCCGTACCCGACCATATCCGCGTGCCGTAGTACTTCCCTCGCCACGCGGAGCTCGCCGGACAAGCTGACGTCCTGCCTTGGTGACCACGGCCGCCGGAGAGGACGAACGCGCCCGCCACGGCCGCGACAGTACACGGACGCTCCCGACCACCGTACGCCATCATTTATCGCGCCGTTGACGCTCCAAGGACCGCGGTGACGCGGTGAACACGACCCCGTCGTCGCCTAGCCTCCTAGCTCGCCGTAGAAGCCGCGCGCATGTCGACCACCTCGCTGCCCCGCAGCACCCTCACACGCCTATAAAAGGAGGCCTCCCCTCGACGATCCCAGCACACCACCATGATCACCACTCACCACCGCCTCGCTCAGCACCAGTAGCCACCTCAATCGTCGCCGGAGCAAGGCCAATCGACGCCTCACTGCCGCGGAAGCTCTGCAGCAATCGCCGTCGATCCAGGCCTCCCCAAGCGACGCCACTGCTACAGGCTGCTTCGCCGTCGTCTACAACGTCCCCAAGCACACTGACCAACCCTAGCTGGAGCCACGGTGAGCCCCCGACCCCCTACCGCCGCCGTGCCAGTGACCTGATCTCGCCGGAGACGACGACGGCCCTGTGCCGTTCGATCTCGTTCTAATCCAACGCACAGCAATGCTCCATACCGTTTCGGGTTTAAAGAGCCACTGACATGCGGGACCCACGCTGTCAGGCGGCCCACTCGCACTGGATGCGCTGTTGGGCTGAGCAGGCCGTTAGTTTAAAAACTTGGCCCGTTAGCATTTCCCGCGTAGCCCAGTAATTCAAATTCGAATTTTCCAAATCCACTTAATTGCAATACAGGTTCCAACTTTGAAAATCCACAGCATCTGTTTGGCTTGGCCAAATTTAACAAACTTTATATTGTTAGAAAGCTATGGAAAAGTTCTACAACTTGGCACTGGTCTCACCTTGAGATCTGTTGTAGAAATAATGTGACAAAAAGATCAAGCCAGAGACTTTTGCACATTCAAACAATTCTTAAAAATCAACTAAAATAGATATTGAGTTAGTTCCAACTCCTATAGCTCACATTTGACTTACACTAATTGTTTCTGCAAGAAAATGGTGTGGTCACTTTGCATGATCATGCCCTAGTTTAATTAATGGACAATATGGCTAGTTTAGTTAAGTGATATTGTCCAAAACTATTATGTAAATCTTATGAAGTATTTTTACTTTATTTAAATCTTTGTCTCAAATGAATTCATGTGATGTTTGCACCTCTGGTTCAAACTCTCCTATATGAACATTTGGAGATTTAAATCATTTGAAGAGTTTCTTAAATGATATGAGGTGGTCTACCTCATTTAAATCATTTTCTCAAATAATGATAATGAATGTTTGACTTAGGTCAATATGAATTCATGTATGATTATTTGAGAAGTTAAATCTTAAGAAGATTTCAATGAGAGGAAATTATTTCTCTCAAGGACTAAATAGAAATCTATTAACTACATATGCCATGAAAGGAAATCACTTTTCTTTAACAAAGAAAACCAATACACCTAATTATTTCATGTGTGTGCCTAGCCTAGTTTGTGTGAAGTAATGATGTTCTTAGTATAGCTTTTGAGCTTGCTTAGTGATTATACCTCGTATTCAAATTTAGACGCTAGCACTGGAGATTACCAAGAGGAAGGAGAATTCTACCCAGAAGAGGAAGAAGAAAACTTAGAGAACTACCAAGGCAAGCTAATACCCTTGCAAAGTGCAAAGCCCTCCTTGGGCAAGGCACCATGATTTTTTATCGTTATTCATGACCATCCTATTCTACCTTTATACTAAACAAGTTTTACTTGTTGGTTTTCACTATGTTGATATCAAATGGTATAGTGAATATAACTACAAGAGTAGCAAAGTTAGCAAAGCAATGTAGCACCCCTCATGATTAGTGCTAGTGCTAAATACTAAAAGTTGACTACTCTAGATGGGACATATGACCTGTTGAAACTTTGGAATGGTGAAGCATTCCATTGAATGATGTGAAGTGGATGGTGAACAAGAGAAGATAGTGATTTTTTATAAAACCCTGATATTGGTTTGAATGCGATACCTTTCCAATTTTTGAGTACCCCCACAATACTACGATTATGGGTAGGGCTTAACTGGAAGTTTATAGATTTTAGTATGAGTTCCCTCTAAACACACATCATAGGGGTTATGTCGAGGCTGCCTCCGTTGTTGAGATATGATGTGAACTGAGGTGAAATTGTACGGCCAAGCCCCGTGCGCTCCCGAGTTAACAGCTTGGTTTTCACTGGGAGGCCAAGCTCATGGGGAGAGGTGCTCATACTAGGATGTGTAAGTGAAAGGTTACGGTTGATGATCCGCGTATCGTGTTACGGTGACTCGGAGTTATTCCGACGGATGAAATCAAATGTTGTGGCACAAGTGTGCAACCTCTGCAGAGTGTAAATCTATTCGAATAGCCGTGTCCACCAAGTTACGGACGGTTGGAAGGGCCATACAGTTTCCGGTGTCAGATTTTTGAAAGCTTTAGTAAATATGAATGATGACTTGGTGACTTGTTGGGAAATTCAACCAATGATGTGGGAATGACACTAATGTTCCCATTTATGTTAGTTAGCACATGATCCAAGCTTGTGAACTAAAATTTGGCTAGAGCTTAGTACCTTTAAATTGCATCTTACAATAGTATTAGTTTGCAAGTACTTGAAGTACTTACGGCTTTGTCCCTGGCTATTCAAATGGCCAGAGTACGAGGAGGAACAGAACTATCACGAGGATGATCGCAGGACGCCTACGACAACTAGGAGTTTCTGACGTCAAATGTTGGCCTGTGGACGAGAGAGTCCCGTTATTATTACGCTTCCGCTATGTATGAACTTGTGTATGTTGTTGATTGAAAGATCAACTATTTGTGTAAGATGAATCATGTGATTCAAGATTGTAAGACATTATGGCTTGTAATAAATAATGATCTGTGATATTCGACTATTATGCCTCGCAACAACATTATCCTGGGATTGCGATGAATGACATAATAGGCATCTGGACTTAAAAATCCGGGTGTTGACAAGTTGGTATCAGAGCCATTATTTGACTTTAGAAAACCTTAGTTAGAATGGGCGTTCATAAAAACATAACTTTGAGATCCAAATGAAAAGGTTATTTATGAAAAATTATTCGTATTCTTGTCTTGGAGGCTTTTTCGAAATTTGATGAATCATGCTCTCTTTTATGTCTACTTAAATTTTTTGCCACACTTGTTCAAATCTCTAACTTACTCTCCCAACTCACTTTCAGATGGAGCCCAACGCACCCGTCAACACCAAGTTTTACCAACTTGGTAACGGAGGCAGCTTGATCTTTGAGCATGATCTCACCGCGGTCTCGAACTTTCCGGGGCGCCTCCAGCCCGAGTTCCATGGGATCCGGATGGATGATCAGCCCGGCGGAGAGCTGCAATGGATCATTACCGCGGATCTAAGGGGAAACATGGAGTCTCCCCGCCACCGAGAGGATCCTGTTCTCTTTCCGTGAGAGCAACCGGCTCGACGGGCTTGCTCGAGGCCTGCAGGAGGCACCGGCACGCCTCGCGGACGCAACGCGGTACGCCCGCTTGCGTCCCGTTTCGCTCACCTAGTGAAGCGTGATGCCGCGGGAGTACCCATGGCTCCGCAGTCCCACCCCGAGCCGAGGCATCACGCCGAGCATCTAGACTTCATCGTCGTATCATACTCAGCTGGATCTGGATAACGCCCGGATGTATGCGAACCAGACTCACCTCGCCCTGGCCACCCATGGCGATGCTATCAAGATGCTGTCCAGGGACCGCAACAAGCTTCGCTTGAGGTGCGCGAACAAGGATGTCACTATCACGCGCCTTCGCGCCCAGATATCGTCACTTGAGGCCACAGTGAAGGCTCAGGAGGAGCAGATCCAGGAGATGGAGGAGGACGAAGCCGGTATCGATATTCAGGGAGGAGGAGCCTTCCTGAGTGACGATGACGACTTCGAGGAGGACGAGTTCACTGAGGAGGAGGACTACGCGTTTCTGGAGCCAGGCCCTGATGACGTCGTTCCTATCAACGTTAAGGACGAGGGTAGCTGCACTTGAGCACTGATGTAGACATGAGTTGTATCCCGACCTTTGTATCGTAGCATGTGAAATGGTTCTTAAAACCATTGGAGTGTTGAACTATTAGTTTGTAATGTGTTATGTGGCATGAATGAATGAATGAATGTTTGTGTGTGTCATCCAAAGCATTCAAGTTTTTTACAAGTTTTAAAACTTATTCAAAATAAACCATAGAATTTCCCCCTTATCTTATAATCTTATGTATATCCAGATGGCCCCACCTAATCGCAACAACAACGATGCCATGATGCAACTGCTGCAAACCCTGTTGGCGTGACCGGGAGACCGAAAGAGCTGAACGTCAAGCCAACATCACCGCCCTGCAAAACCTCGCAAACCAAGGCCATGGAAATCATGATCATCCCTGGATCCAAGCTCAAGAACTTTCAGAATACCAACCCTCCGATGTTCAGCAAGATGGAGGAACCCTCGATGCCGATGACTCGGCTTCAAAACCATGGAGAACAACTTGGAAGTAGCCGGAGTGGAAGCCAACGAGATGGTCCTGTTTGCAACCCATTACCTCGCCGGACCAGCCCGAGCATGGTGGACTAGCACCCGTGCCATGAACGGAGGTCGGCTCATGACTTGGGCAGATTTCAAGCTCAAGTTCAGCAAGTACCATGTACCCCGGGTCTTATCAAGAAGATGAGGGATGAGTTCCGTGAATTGAAGCAAGGTCGCATGACGGTGGTAGAATACCGCGACAGGTTCCTTACCCGTCCAAGGTACGCCCCCGATGAGACCGACACCACCGAGAAGAGGCAGAGAGATTCCTCGAACCGGATCGCATGATGAGATGCGCACGGCTCTCGTCAACATCCCTTTTGCCGATCTTGAAGCCCTTGTTGACTCCGCCATCCAGATGGAAGGCAAGCTGAATCAGGCCAATGAGAACCGCAAACGCCGCATGATGCACCAGAGTGGGCCTAGCAATGTTCCGAAGTATTGTCCCAGCCCAAGTGGAAGTTTCACCCCAAGGAACAACAACAAGCCCCCGATGCAGAATTCGCGCCCGGCTATCAGAACCGGAGTGGAGGAAACTCCAGGCCAGGAGGCCACAACACCAACAACCACTACAACAACAACTTCAACCGCGCTCCGCCCAGAGCCCCCAACCCCAACCACCACAATATCAACACTGCCCCCAGAACCGGAAGCAACGCCGTCCCCGTCGCCCCCAAGGACAAGTCTACCATCACCTGCTATGAGTGTGGAGTGGTGGGACATGATGTCTACGTTCCCCCTCCTTTCCTGTAGACAGTGTTGGGCCTCCAAGAGCAGAGGTTTGTAGAACAGCAGCAAGTTTTCCCTTAAGTGGATCACCCAAGGTTTATCGAACTCAGGGAGGAAGAGGTCAAAGATATCCCTCTCATGCAACCCTCCAACCACAAAGCAAGAAGTCTCTTGTGTCCCCAACACACCTAATAGGTGCACTAGTTCTGCGAAGAGATAGTGAAATACAGTGGTATGAATATATATGAGCAAGAGCAACGGTGCGTAAAATAGCTTATCGGGCGTGTAGTTGATGGTGGTAGTATTGCAGAGAGAGTAACGCAAAGAAACAAGAAACAAGCAAGTAGTAACGCAGCAAAGTATTTAGGAACAAGGCCTAGGGATTACACTTTCACTAGTGGACACTCTCAACATTGATCACATAACGAACGTATAAATGCATACTCTACACTCTTGTTGGATGATGAACACATTGCGTAGGATTACACGAACCCTCAATGCCGGAGTTAACAAGCTCCACAATAATGCTCATGTTTAAGTAACCTTAAGTGTAAGATAGATCAACAGACTAAACCAAGTACTAACATAGCATGCACACTGTCACCTTCATGCATATGTAGGAGGAATAGATCACATCAATACCATCATAGTAATAATTAACTCCACAATCTACAAGAGATCATGATCATAGCCTACGACAAGAACCACACGGCTGCACACACTAATCACCTTTACACACGTGCAGGAGGAATAGAACTACTTTAATAACATCACTAGAGTAGCACATAGATAAATTGTGATACAAAACTCATATGAATCTCAATCATGTAAAGCAGCTCATGAGATTATTGTATTGAGGTACATGGGAGAGAGATGAACCACATAGCTACAGCTAAGCCCTCAGCCTCGGGGGTGTATTACTCCCTCCTCATCATGGGGGCAGCGATGGCGGTGAAGATGGCGGTGAAGACGGCGGTGGAGATGGCTCCGGGGCAATTCCCCGTCCGGCAGGTGCCGGAACAGCAGAGTTCTGTCCCCCGAATTGGAGTTTCGCGATGGCGGCGGCGCCCCGGAGTCTTTCTCGGAGTTTCGTCAATTGGTGTCGAGGTTTTAGGTCACGACGGCTTAAATAGGCGAAGAATCGGAGTCGGAGGGGCCCGGGCCGGCCACACCATAGGGGGCGCGCCCCTTGGGCCGCGCCACCCTAGGGTGTGGGGCCCTCCGGCACTCCTCCGACTCTCCTTCGGTGTTCTGGAGCCTTCCGGGAAAAATAGGAGGTTTGGCGTTGATTTCGGCCCAATTCCGAGAATATTGTCCGAACATGCCTTTCTCGGAACCAAAAACAGCAGTAAAACAAAGAACTGGCCTCTCGGCATCTCGCCAATAGGTTAGTTCCGGAAAACGCATAAAAATGATATAAAGTGTGAACAAAACATGTTGGTATTGTCATAAAACAAGCATGGAACATCGGAAATTATAGATACGTTGGAGACGTATCAGCATCCCCAAGCTTAGTTCCTACTCGTCCTCGAGTAGGTAAACGATAAAAGATAATTTCGAGGTGACATGCTA
>NC_061512.1:23275582-23363703 GCF_022539505.1 Lolium rigidum | reverse complement strand
CCAATAATGATGAAACATGCAAAATAGATGAAATAACATAAGTATTGTGTCCCAATATGAAATATATCAATGAATAACAGCAAATTATGATATAAAATAGTGATGCAAATTGGACGTATCACTCTTCTTCAAGGCGTTGACGTTCTTGTACAAGTCGAAGTCGATCTTGCTCCGCTTCTTGAGCTTGTTGGTGAAGCACTTGAACATCCACATTATGGTGGTGTGGGTCTTCATTAGAATCATGGCGAGACGGTGTAGGAGCTCTTGACCTTGAGCTATGAGAGCGCGAAGACCTTGAGTGGTGTCTTCTATCTTCTTGACGGTTGAGTGTATGGAGGATATTGTCCAATGCCGTCTTCATTTCCCTTGTCTCTTGACCTTGTATGGCAAGTGTTGCCTTCAACTCATTGCCTTGAGTTTCAATCTTCTCATTGAGGTCTTGAACTTGATTGTTGAGGTCATTCCTTTGCACTTGAGCTCTTTCTTCATAGCGGACATTGGTATCCTTGAGCATGGCTTCAAATTGATTGAGCTTGGCGTGGACGGCTTGAGTAGCTATCCAATGTTGGTGCCGCGTCATCGGTAGTTGGTTCCCTTCTCCACTAGACATGGTTACAACTAAAACAAGAACTATGTGGTGGGTGGTTAGGAGAAACTACCAAGAAAGTCAAAACTTGCGAACCAAAATCGAAAAGGTATTTCAAGGCGAAGGACAACCGATATGTATGCACACACACAAAAACAAAACTCTATATGGTGTTAGGTATGGATGTGGAAAGCCAAATGGAAGAACCAAACGAAAAGTCTATTGTCAAAAGTGGGTAAGATCCAAAAGGCACAAGTCAAAAGTGGTGATCACAAAAGGCATACACAAGGGGGAACACACACGTGGGACAAAATGGGGTTAGTGCGACTTAGAAAATGAGCACGGACAAAATTGGTCCTAACGAAGACTACTAGCTCGGTGTCACGCTAACACGAGAGAGACCATGACTTGGTTGCAAAATTGAGAAGCAACAAGATTTGCGCAAGACGCCTCTCTTCTCTTTTCTCTCTTTTGCTTATAAGCTTTGGACTCTTTTGTGTAACTCACACTCTTTTTCTCTTTTTGTATATTTTTTTCTTTTTTTTCTCACTATGTAAGGATACTACTATCTATGTAAGTATGTCACGCTTCTTTTGCTTTTCTTTTCACACGAGCTTGCTTCGTAGCTTTGCTCAACACACGCACACCCTCACGGTCGGGACGCTTGCGCAATGCTTCGCAACACTAGAAAGCCACTCTCGATAGGAAAGGTACGCAAAAGAGGCTACGGGTACAAGTTAGGGGGCAAGTTATACCACTTGATGATGGTGGCCGACGACTTCGAACTTGCTATGGTGGAGGTGTCAAATGAACCGCTTGGATCCTCGGGGTGCCGTCATTGTTGTTGTTGCGGAAGCTTTGTGGTTGCTGAAAGGGCACACAAACCGAAGTCCAAACACAAGGGGTTAGTACCAAAACGAAAAACGAAGGAAGCTGTCAAAATTTCGGCTGGCCGGAACTTCCGGTCCTGAGGGGCGGAACTTCCTGTCCCGGGCGGAACTTCCGGTTCGGCCGGGCGGAACTTCCGGTCGCAATCAGATCTGCGGACTGTTCGTCGATTTGGGCGGAAATCCGGGCCGAAATCCTTCGAATTCGAGGAAAATTTGGCACTAGAAGCTGTGGGAAGGTGGAGGAATTGCAGATCAACACCAAAGACAAGTTTCTATTGGACCAAAACCACCAAAAACTCAACAAATCGCGAGATCCAACCAAGGCCAATTTGGGGCTATTTTTTGGGAATTTTTTTTTGTATAATTTTTGGGCAAAATTGGTGGAATTGGGTGGGGTGGAGGTCAAATCCGTGGCAACCAAAGAGCTGCTGATACCATATGATGTGGGCTAAGCCCTAGGGGTGGCCCGATCTTCACGGATTTGGGTGGAATTCGTGGGGGAGGTGGATGAACGCGATGAACACGAAGAACGCGGAGGGGAATCATGGGGATACAACACACACACGCACACAAATCGGTTTTCCCTCGTTGGCCCGAACCACCAACTCGATAGAGGTTGCGAGAAAAGACCTTCCGGTAGAAGTCCCGCAAAGAGATCGACAAGTCGAATCCCGAGAGATCTAGAAGGGCGAAAAGACGGGAAGGTTGATAGAAGTGCAAGCAAAAGA
The DNA here is from genome assembly GCF_022539505.1 of Lolium rigidum. Lineage (NCBI taxonomy): Eukaryota > Viridiplantae > Streptophyta > Magnoliopsida > Poales > Poaceae > Lolium > Lolium rigidum. Next base: position 23,361,499 of record NC_061512.1, on the reverse strand, counting down.
CCAAATAGGTAGATGCAAGCAAAAGACCAACAATCGGTAGAAGTCGCCAAAGAGATCTTCACGAGTCGACAAGGAGCCCGGGTGGGTAGATACAAGATCTAAGATCTAGGTAGTTTCCCACAAGGGTGAGCAAAGCTCAGGTTTAATTTCACATCAAGTCTGAATCTCAGATTTGAGCCAACTAGGCTACTTATAGTAGGTGGGGCGAAGGGATAAGTTACAAGCTGAAAAGTGTTGTTTGTGTTGAAACGCGCATGGGCGGAAGTTCCGGTCCTGAGGGGCGGAAGTTCCGGTCAGGGGCGGAAGTTCCGGTCTGCCTGGGCGGAATTTCCGGCTGGATTCCCTTCACTTGGTGGGCTGGACACCATCTTGGCGGTGTCGGGGCGGAAGTTCCGGTCCTGAGGGCCGGAAGTTCCGGCCAAGTTCCGGCCTAGTTCCGGAAATGGCCAATTTCCTTGCAGTATGTCCCCGGGATGTATTTGGCGCGTTTCCGGAACAAGGGCGGAACTTGGGCGGAAGTTCCGGTGGGCGGAAGTTCCGGTCCCTCGGGGCGGAAGTTCCGGCTGGAGGCTGATTCCTGGGCGCTGGAGAGCATCTTTGAGGTATCTGGGAAGCATCTGGCCGGAAGTTCCGGTCCTTGGGGGCGGAAGTTCCGGCTGGGGTCTTTGGGACTCCATCTTCTTCATTTCCAGCCTCTCTTTCCATTGGCGCGGTCTCCTTGGCTTGCGTCTTGATCGATGTACCTGATTGAACATAGGGTATTTGCATGAAGTAGCATGCCATCCAAGGGGGTATCAAATGCATACGTGGAAAGGAGCGAATTCACCTTTCGATGTAGAGCTTGGGCACGAGCTCGTGTCATTGGGCCACGAGGAGGGCTTGTCGGTCTTGATGTAGTGTCGGCCTTGGGTCGGGCTGCATCATCACTCTTGCATGAAAAACAAAATAATACTTTCATAACTATGAATATGACTATGTGGTGGGCAATGGAACCATGGTATGAGTTTGGTGGAAGTTCTATTGCAATGGGTTTATATTCACATAGGATTAACAACAAATGTCGTTCAATGATTTTGCGCCGTAATACCCATGTTTACCATAAGATCTAGAGTGGGACGGAGTAGTCAATTGTTCTTTTCCCTCTCGCATACCAACGGGTACAACTTCAGGTGGCCAACATGTACATGCTTAGGCAGGGATGAAGCCCTAGGGAATTCACCCATTGCTTCTACTGCGGGATGTATCTATGATGGATTGTAACAGACTGGCCCAGGGATTGATCATATGAGTCAATCGAGGCCAGTGGATTACAAAAGAGTGGGTATGCAGGGTCGCGGGATGGCCCAGTGATTGGCTATGACTTATACCTGGCCCCATATCAAGGAGGTGTGGACGAGCACGCGACTCGGATGTGCAACAAGGATAAGATCTCTTATGGGTTCAGAAACACACCTCTGCAGAGTGTATCAAATTGTGGTTTGTCACTCCCTGTTTCGGGTTTGGAACTGCGAACGCTGCTGGAAAGGAACTCCATGAAGTTATAGGCACCCGGTGAAGGCTGACGGACATAGTTCTTCAGAATAAAAGCAACCTTTTGAAGAAATGTTTACAAAACTGCCATTGCCTACGACTTTCTGGTCTATGGTTGTAGCTAGTGCATTAAACACCTCTTTCCTATAATGAACTTGTTGAGTATGCTCGTACTCATCCCTCTTTAAATCCCCTGCTTAGATCTGAAGGTATTAAAGGAAGATCTATAGTGCAACTTGAAGACCAAGAATTCAACCAATTACTTCAAGAGACAGGATCCTGCCAGAGGAGTCAAACACCACATCCACCTTGGAGAAAACCTAGATTATTAGTAGAAGGGAATCATTTCCTAATCCTAGAACCTAAATAGATAGAGTTGATATATAATTATGTAGTAAGCCAAGTACCTCTCTAGATAGAGTTCGTAATAGATTAGACTACGAGTCGTTCTTCTGGAGTTTAATTGCAGTTTTACCTCATTGTAAAGTAGGAGGCTGTGTTGATCTTCTGTGAAGAGTCTGTACTGTAATTCTATAGACATGCCTTGGACCCGCATATGTTTCTGTTGTACCACTCTGAGGGATTGTAATACTAGTGGAACGGTGTTTCATTGGTGTTATGTCAACGACTTGCATACTACACCATGCATGTATGCTAGGTCACCACACAAATCACAATTCAATACACTCCGCATAGGTGTGTTACTTTAATTATAAGAGATTCTTATCGTTGATACCAACCGGGCGTACTTTCCCGTCCGTACTTTCTTGGTGTGAGGCCCACTATAAGATCTAGGCCAATCACAATCCTTCTCCACGACCCCACATACCCACCTTTCCTTCCCACCCACATATCCCTGGTAGAGTTCTCCCGTAACGTGCAGCTTTACCCATGATATGTTATGGACAATCCACGTAGACGGTAAGGAACCCTTCATTGAGCAAGGATAAGGAGATGGAGTCCTTGCATCCCAGACTATTGTGAAGCAACCGAAAAACAACCTGGCCATATCAAGTTTGTTTATATGCGAAAGGAAGAAAATCTAGCTGACTTCTTTGTTCCATTAAAGATAGTATGATTAACATTTAATATACGGCGCCAAAAACACCAGAAGATATTTTTTGTTAGTCCTATAGGTGAACATATACCCAGTTGCAATGGAACTAAGGCAGGAGAGTTGAGATGTTCTTATATATTCATAGGTTCCCTTTCATCCCAGACGTCCCTAGCATAATAGAAACCAAAGGGGCCAAAAATTTAGATCTTATTCAAACTAATCTATGGAATAGGATCTGTATTTAAAAAGACAGCGGGGTCAAGTGACCCTGGGGGAGCCCCAGGGCTACTAGCACTGACGAAAGCTAAACCTACTGCATTTGTATAACAGGAAATAGTTAGTTTATGAGAGGTTTGACCATGCGTGGCTCAAAACCCGAAATCGACAACGAGTGGAGGGCGCGCGCGATAATAATACAGAGCACCAGGCCATCACGATCTCGGCTGTCCCCGAAAAATTTAAAACTCTGAAAACAAAAGATGGCGATGGCATCTTCCTGCCGCAAGCAGTGGCCATGTGCTGCCATCAAGACGGCTAGCAGCAGTAGGTCTCTCTGTCTCGGAGATCATGGCCGATCGAGCTCGCAATCAACGGCGTTACTTCAAATCAGAGGGGTGCTAGTAGTGGTAGTTAGGGGTTGATTAAGCGCATAAAGTAAAGCAAACCACGTGATGTGCCGGGGCCTTTGATTTCTCTCCCTGCTGCTAACCAACGTGCTAGCCAGCTGCAGGGATTGATTAGTTCCTGCTCCTCCCTGTTGTTAGTTTCGTACAACTCGATTTCTGCGGAATGCAGTTGCCGTACACGGTTTGGCCCGCCTGGCCTCCATGCTATTGTCTTTGCACATCTCCAGCGGTCCGATCTCAGGTTGCAAGCGGCGTCCCACATACGTCCCGCATAACCCAAATCATGGCAAAAGTCTTTTTGCCAGATTTCACAGATGTATTAATAATCACCAACAAAGGTACAAAGAAACCTAAAAGTAATAAAAATTACAAGTAGGTCACTGACAACTACAAACATTACCACGAGCCGAAGGCACGCAAAATGTCATCGCCCCTCCAACACCGGAGGCCGGCAAACTTTATCGTAGTAGAGCTTGTTGTAGTAGATAGATGGAAAGTCGTCGTGCTAAGGTCCCAAAGAAACAGCACACCAGAGCAGCAACCATCGTCAATGATGACAACCATAAATCGGAAGAAACGGATCTAAAAACCACACCAACAAACACGATAATCGACCGGATCCCAGGAGATCCGTCGGGCACACGACTCCACGCGCCCTCCACCGACGCTAGACGCACCACCGGAGCGAGGATAGAGGGAAGATGACATTATTCTGACTGCACGATGTAGCCGCCGCCTCACCATCCCGAAGAAGATACTGAAAACAAACTAAACAAAGAAACTGGAACCTTCTCGTCGGTGAGAGGCCGTGGTCTGCCACGCCTCCAATGCCCGAACAGCGAAATCGAACAGCCCTCACTCGCGCCCTACTCCCCTTCTTTGCAGTCCTAGGGCGATGCCGTCACCCCACCGCCGCCCGCCACACCGTCATAGTAGCCCAGGTCTCTTTGTGCCACGCCTTGCCGGAGTAGCTAGGGTAGTGGAGAGGACTTGCTCGCATCGCTAGCGTCCTTGTTGGCCGTGCATCTGCTGGGAGCGCCTACCCACCTCGACGCCCACGACGTGTTCGTTCAATTGCGCGGTACGATACCGTTGAACTATTCAGATGCCATTTCCGGCCATGTTGCGCCAACTTGACTTTTTATTGATCCACTATTGGTGCCCCGCAGATGGACATCAGGGAGTCACTCGAGAGGCTCCACATCGAATGCATTGACACCTCTTCCAATGAGGAGTCTGACGAGTCATATGCCGAAGAATGCACTGTTTATTCTTGAGGCAGTGACATCACAAGATTTGTAGATTTGGCACTCTTTCGTTGGCATGTCCGGTTCCCACAATGACAACAATATGCTCAACCGGCTTATGGAGGGCACTACTCCTATGGTGAGCTATGAGATGAATGACAATGCATATGGCAAACCATATTATCTTGTTGATGGCATTTGTCCTGACTGGACCACACTGGTGATGACAATATGTAATCCTCAAACAGAGGAAGAAAATAGGTTTTCCAAGATGTAAGAGGCTTGCAGGAAAGATGTGGAGTGGGCATTTGGTGTGCTCCAAACTCGGTGGGCTATTGTTCGTCAGCCAACTAGAACATGGTCTCTTCAGACCATGCATAACGCCACAGGTAAGCTAATACAACTGACGTGTGATAGCAGTGGTGCATGCCCTGCAACACGAGTTGCACAAACAGGTGTGCCACGGGTAACTGTTTTCCTACTAGTGTATCGACGAAGGAGCGCGTGTTGAGGTGCAACCAAAGGGAAGAGGCGCTGTCTAGCGCCATTGTGGTGTCATCGGCAGAATCGACGAAGTTTATGCGGATCTTAACCATGAAGATTGCTCGTTGGTTCGATGGTAGTGACGCCTTCCATATCGTGTACATGAGGTGCTCGCTAAGAGGCTGTTAAATCTGATGAACGTTCTCGTTTTGCTTAGGAGTCTCGAGGTATGTGATGTTTCTAATTCCTAGCTGGTGGGGTTTTCTTGTTGTTTTCAGGGCACAAGACCCCACTTACATGATTTTTACTCATGTCAGATCTGTAGGTGTTATGTGGAGGCTTTGAATTTTTTGATAAAAACTCTTTATCCATATTTTGTTAAATAAAATAATAAAAATGTTATATGCATGTTTTCGATACAGAGGGATGAGGTCTCACTCTCTATTTCGAAAAGATCTCCTCTCAAAAGTGCTGACTACTCGAGGGGCCATGGGGGTCCAAGTTCTTCATCTTCATAGTCATGGCCGCGGGGCATGCATGCATCTGCGTGGTCCATGGGGCTGGATGGCTGGCTGGTTGTGTCGTTGTCACCTCCGATCCAACGGCCTCGTCGCTTGCATACACGCTTCGCCGGCCAGCCCTGTACTTTTAGCGTTATGCGGCATGGCCTTCTCCCTCGCTAGCAATCATTTGCCCGTGTGCCCTACAAAATATACGCGATATCTCCTTTTTCCACATATATCTGACAACGTTATGGGAGCCGAGATAAGGACGAGTGTATTTCAGAATTCAGACGGCACGGTTTGTCGCGGTTACGTGCTCCTCTCACAATTAGAGCGGGTACACACAAAGAAACAACAGCTGGTCCTAGCTCGCAATAGAGCAATTCCAATAGTGTAGTCGGTTGTTGGCTACAAGCAAGATGTCATGTTATCTATAGTCAATTTGTAGCCAACAAGTACAATAGTTAGCTATAAAAATGTACTACTTTCTCAATGAATGGCCTACATTTCATTGAGAGCAAGTACAATAGAGTCCAGTCAGCTGACTATAAGATATTAAATAATATATTTTAGATGAGTTGGAAGAGAGAGAAGAGGAGAGAGAAGGGAGGTGAAGCTACTTATCGCAATAGCTAGACTCTTGCAGCGTCTTCCTAGAGCACTTTGTGAGAGTGAAATGTGGGCCATATGTTAGTAAAGTACTTCATTAGTATAGCCAACTATTATACATGTTAGCTATATGATGACTACAAGTGACATGGCATCTTGTTATAGCCAGCAGTTGACTGTACTATTGGAATTGCTCTGATACAACTTGCCTAGGAGCACGTGCTAAGAGCCCACTTATACTCTCTCTCCTCTTCTCTCTCCTCCAACTAGACACAAATATATTATTTTAATCCTTGTAGCCAGCTGATTAGAGCTTATTGTACTTGTTCATACAAGGAGGCACCGCCGGACTCAGAAACTTTCACAAGACCCGATTCCGGCAACCACGTACTGCGGCTCCAACAGGAGAAACCTGGAGCGTTCGCGGTAACTCTCCTTTTGGAAAAAGAAATATATCAATATCAGGAAAATATTACGTCAAACTCCACTGCAACACAATGCTTTAATAGCAATACAGTTACACATAATAAAAAAGAATTACAAAAAGCAAAATCCCGTTATAGTGATCTATACCTTATAGCAGTAGACCGAACACCACCAAGATAGTACCGAAAGTTTATTTTCTCCAAAAAAAACTTCGTCTAAAAAAGAAAACAGTGCACATGCACTATCGCTGTCCTGATCATAGATCATACTTTTACCCTAGAAAAAGTTCGCGCTCTTAAAAATAATGCCTTTAACAAGGTTATTGCCAAACACAACTAATAAAGGACAAATTTTGGGTTTTCACCTTGAAGTTTAGGCTCTAAACTTCTCATGTGTGTTGCCCCAGTTGCTGGCGACGCTGCTGCAAGCCACGAAACACCAAGCCAATTTCTCATCGCCGCGAGGACTCAAACCACCATTACTAGTTCTCAAGCCTCGACTTCCATGCCATTCTCCGTCACTGACTTCACCATGGAGCTAAACACATGTCCCACGATCACAACATATTGCATAGCTTCGCATTGCTTCCTCGCAGACCAAACGGTCAGAAAAACACGTTGCACGCGGCCGAATCCCATCTAATCCGGCAATCTCCAAACATGAGCCGCCTAGTGGAGTTCGCCGACGAAGTCTTCCAGAACTCGACACTTCGTCAAGATCAATGAAGACATGTCGCCTAGGACCACCTCCTTTATTGAAGCTGAGCCATTAGCCCCCACGCCACCTGCTGGCAACCTGGAAGATTCGCCGCTCCAAACCCTATCAACGCCCGCGCACTAGGCCAACATCGAGAAAGACGGGGACAGAGCAGGGTCAACCCTCCACCAGATCTGTCCCTACCATGCAACAAAGAGGATCCGGGGAGGAGGCACGGGAGACACCCAGATTAGAAGATCTACGGTTTCGTGCAACATCACCTAACCCAGTTCTACATCTCCGTTGCTGGTCATGGCGCCACCACCCCGACCAGGGGCGCCATCCTGGTCGTTGCATGTTGACGCGCCAGCCATCTCCCCCCCCCGCTCCGGTATCCACCACCCCAGGCCTCCTTCGGCGCCTAGGCCCGCCGCCACCGCGGCGAGAGCCGACGAACGCGGTGGCATGAGGTCGCCCTTCGGATTACAAATTAAGCTACTTGCGCTATCTGCCTATTTCCTTCAAAGCCTGCCTCTTGCTTCGGCTTGTCCCATCGAGTTAGAGTGCCAACTTTTAGTAGTCTCAGATGACTTAAAGTGGAACATTCGTTTATACTAGTTCAACACACGCTCATGTACACGCAGATGATGAGGAGGTGTCATCCAACGGTATTCATGCTATGGTTAAAAGAAGGTGTAAATCATGTGACATGAGTAAGATCCTCTACCCTACTTGAGTCAATATATATCATTATAGATTTAATTAATAATTTACGGAAATACTAGATATACCCACAGTAACGGAAGTTCAAAACGACAGTTTTTTTGTACGAAAAAAGTCAAAAACAATGGCCGAATAATGTGTCAATGCGTAGAGAGATGACATTTTCTTGGTCCGACTTGGAAACGACTATTTCTTCCTTGACATATATCCGCTTCGAATAAACCTTCTCACAGCTCTATGCTTGCACGATCTCTATGCTTAAATATAGGACGCTTTCTAATGCCAACCTATTTCTCACACGTCTAACAAATATCAAATGTAACGTTCAAACGAACTTGCACTATAGGTCGAACAAAAAATGCACCAAGATGGGTATGACCGTGCCAGCTGCATTGCACGGTCCACACGTACGGTGGATCTTATTTTACAGGTCGGTGATCGTGCAACGGTACCAAGTACAATTAACTAGGTCGCCTTTTGATTAACATATACTTGTTCGTCATTTCAATTCAGATCTCAACGGGTCACTCGTACGCACGTACTAGGACGGGCTGACAGATCGACCCTAGCTAGCTCCTGCAATATATTGCATGATAGTATATATGCTACTGTTGCCGCCGACATCGACATCTATGTATCAATGTACGTATGTATATGTACAGCCCCGTAGACGAACATGCCATGTTACAATCCTGCAGCGCTAGATCGAGCTAGATCACACTCACTTATGCCCCGTATTTAATAATAAGATATCGGAGGGAAAATAATTCATCCTAGCTAGCAGGAAGGTTCTCATCTTTATATATAAAAAAGGAAGGTTCGCATGGTATGGTACGGTACCAGACGGTCGATGCAGTCACATGGACAGATCAGATGAACCCCTTTGACATCATTGAACGGCCCCGATGGGTCAATAATCGTTTCGTCTGATCGATCAGTTTGTTGCTCTCTGATTGCTTCCACAATCTCGCTTATAGTATTCCATAAGAAAAAGATATTTTATGGTCAAAGTACACAGTTCAGCATCAATCCTTTCGGATTCAAACTTCAAAGTAGCAGCTCGCGGACTGAAAACCACGGCACCTCGGATTAGCGATCGAGTACACACAGTTTTGCCCGTGATGTCTGTTTGAAAAAGTGTGGGTGCTGCCTGCCTGCCTGCCCGCCCGAGTTCGATCCCAGTGTCTCAAAAAAATAAAAAAGTACAAGCGTGTATGAGCGTCGGATGACATCCTTTAGTAATGTACGACCGTACCTAGTGTACATCTCAAATGAATAAATACTCCATCTGTTTCAAGTTAATTTACTTAGCTCTATCTAGACACGAATATATCTAGACATTTTTATAGCGAGTAGATGCATACACATTTAGACAAAGCCGAGTCGATCAATTTGAAACTAATATTTAGTAGTATTACACACATAAAACAATTTAGAGGCATTTCGCCCAACTTGATAACTCCCATCCAAATTGTTGATCACTCTGAGTTCGAGGCGATAACTAAGGCAACATATCCGGTTTGACCAGTTAGCGGCTCTAGAAGTGAAAGGAACCCAACCATTGACACAACCTCTTGTCGCCTCCATCTCCGTCTCCTCCATTGTTAAGTTTCCCCTCTTCTGACGGGCCTCACTGATGTCGGAAGTGGTGGGGAACCCGACCTATACGTAGTGTTTTTAATTAAAATATTGTTTTCAATAGGCTAGGTTAGGACTTTGGTAGTCGACTTCCTTTTAGGCTTTTGCGTCCATGGAGATGGAAGATGATGGAAGATTAAGATTCTCTAGGTATGAACCTTTAGATCTTGCTTAGTACGATCAATTTTCTTTTCTTTTTCATGGTTGTCGTGACAAAGATTGTCCTTGCAATATTTGTCATGGATGCTACGTTCTAGATAATGGTGATTCGTCGACCATGCTGCTTGGTTGTTTTTTCCTAAAATATTAGGTTGATACTCCTGTCGATGTTGGTTGATTACATTAATGGTTGCACATGTGAATATAGGCTTGGCATTATGACTTAAGTTAAAATTGTGAGAGAACCTTAATTGGTATCAGAAAATCACAAAATTATGTCATGAAAAAAGAGAGTTTGAACATCTGAAAGATTTCCTTCTCTTCTAGACTTTGTTTTATTACAGTTGAAGTCAACTTATGAATCTTTTAATTTGAGTTCTCTACCATGTACTATTTGCTACTATAAATATTTATGGAATTGATCGTAAAGAAAAAACACACTCATGGGTTTTAATTTTATTTTGGGGGACCTAGTTTGGCCAGATGATACCGAACGGAAGCCACGTGGCCTAGTGGCGGAGCCAAGTTAAGACCTGTGTCATCAATTGACCACACAAGTTTTTGGCAAATCCATTATATGTTGGTATAAATCATGCAAGAAATATTTAGAATAAATCACAATATATGTATTTAATATTACATATTTAAAATAACAACAAAGGCTTTAAGTTTGGGCTCCACGCCTCTGCCACTGACTGGCTGGGCCCGCAGAGACATCATCACCGTCTTACGATAAAACCATCAGCCGTACGATGAAGTAACTGAAAAGTTTTTTTTAGGGAAAAGTATTTTTTTTCGTTTGCGAAACAGAAAAACAAAAACTTGTTTTGGATGCACGCATGGTTTGGACGACAACCGTAGCGGCCACTACAACAGCAGTTTCGAGGAAAGATGAGAGCCATTCGCTCGACACGTACCGGCCTTCTCCTTTCGATCCCGGGTTGTATAGTTCGTGACAGACAGCAAGGCCCATTTTCGTTACCCCGTGGGACGATTAGGCCCATTAATTTGCTCCTTTTCCCCATTCAACACCGTATACCTAAACGGTGCACGTACTCAGTTTCCAAAAAGAAAAAAAAATATACGTAACGTACGTACAGAATACAGACATGCAGGTGCTTGATGGAGTTCTTCTCCTCACTAGACGTTGCAGGTTCTCGGCGCTTGCATATATGTTGACCCGATGCGATGCGACGCAACACAACGAGCGCACCACAATACCCTGGGTTCGATCTCCTGCATTTTGATTGTCTACACCGATTCCCTGTCTCCCATGGATAATCATCCTCAGACCTCAGTACGTACAGAGGCGGACCGGCATGCCATAGAAAGGTACAAGCTCATGTGCCAAAGCATCCTTTGCAAGGGGCATCACACCAACTCCGTGGCAACTACACTGGCCGACGATTTACACAAAAATAACCCTTTGTGGAAAAAACAGACGAAATGATCTTTTAGCCAAACTATTTCACGTCTCTAATCCTTTTGTGTGGCGTCTTTGCGAAGATCGCCACACATATCTACGAAGCGCATGTGGGAGCGACGCCACACATTGTTGGCTGGCAGGCTCAAGCCGTCACGTATGTGTGAGGCATCACACAAAAAAGTTAGAAGCGTGAAATAGTTTGACCGAAGCATTTTGTGTAACAAAGTTATTTTTGTGTAAATCGCCACACTGGCTAGCTTTGGCAGATCGACATAAGTGTATCTGCATCTATTGAGTTTATCGCCTCTTTGGGGAAAATACGTGATGTGGTGGAAAGCCAAGGCTACACTCAGCTCAAAACAACTTTTTTTTTTGAACAAGACTCAAAACAACTTCTCCAGTTGCTTTAGTAGAAACAGGCGAGAAGATTATCACACGCTCCACAAAATATACTGTTGGTCCATGCTTTTAGTAAATTTTTATTGTAGTTTTAGTTTAAATTTAAATCATAATCATACCAAGAATTATGGAATGAAATGACCGAGGTAGTTTTGAAGAATGTTTAGAATGAACGTTGGGATGTGAGGCGTATGCAAGTCGACTTTGAATTGACGGATTATGAAACATGACAAACTTTTGAATAAATAATTTAGAGTCGGATTGGCTCGGTATCAGACTATTCACACTTTTACTAAGGGCGCGCCTAGGTTCCAGGCGACTGAAAATTTACTAATTTCGAGTCGACCTACCACATGTACTTTTTTTTAGCAACATCAGTCGTACTTTAATCTTCCGTTAACTTCAGGTTCGTGTAGTTATATTGGGCCTGCAGTTTTTCTAGATCGGGCTTGGTAGCTATTCTGGGCGGATGGGCAGTTGCGAAGGTGAGTAACAAAGGTGGTGTGGGTGTGGTCTGTCGATCGCGCGAGGGTCGCCTTGGCGTGTAAAAAGGCGATTGCCTTGGCGATGGATCTGCAGGTTTGTGAGGTCACGGTGGCTTCCGATTGTCCGGAGGTAATCCAAGGGATTCAAGGCAAGAGTTTAAGCCAGTACAGTCATATTCTAAGGGCTTCTTTAGTTCAAAAGATTTGCATAGGAATTGTGTAGGATTTGGTTTCTATGAGAAAAATTCGGATTTGCATAGGAATTGTGTAGGATTTGGTTTCTATGGGAAAAATTCCTATACATGTTGTTTGATTCATAGGAACCTATCATATAGAAAAAATTCCTATAGGAATCTTGTAGTGTAATTCCTATAGGAAGAAAGCATTAGCTCATACCTCATGAAAAAATTCCTTTGCTACAATCAAACAAACTTCATCTTCCTATAGGTTTCTAGTAGACATGCCATTCCAATCCTATACCTTTCCTATTCCTATGCTTTTCCTATCCTTTAAATCAAAGGAGCCCTAAAGGAGATACAAGCGATGTCCAGGCTTCACGGCGGCGTTTCCTTCCGTCACGACTGGCGCAACCTAAACGAGGAGGCGCACAAGCTGGCTCGCCTTGGAACGACGCTGCACACGGGACGCCATGTCTGGTTTGATTCCCTGCCTGTGGGGCTAAACTTTCCTGTAAACATTGTTTCAGTTGAATAAAAGGGTCGGAAAGTTTTCAAAAAAAAACTTCATGTGCTTTTTCCTCTTAGTTTCTTTTACGTGGCTTCAACTTCTTAAAATATATTCATGTTGAAGCAAAAGGTTTTGTCTACCAGGTTCATTTTAACGTGTTTGCAACACGCATGCCCACACACTTGACTACAAAATTAGCTAACTCATATATGTGAGTGTACTAACTAAATGCACGACGGTGATGGTGCACTCGGGTAAACTAACCTTCAACCCACCATGTGCAAACTGGAAAAAATCCCAGTTGCAATCCAGATGCAACTAAGAAAATCTTAGTTACGATTCATGTGAAACCAGAAAAATCTCGTTTGTAACCTATGTGTAACTAGAAAATCTTAGTTATAACCAACATGCAAGTGAATAGCTCAGTTGCAACCGCTGCGAAGTTATAAAAATCTCTGTTGCAGCCCATGTGCAATTATAATAATCTCGGTAGCAACCTATGTGTGATTGGAAAATCTCAGTTCCAACCCATATACGATCTGAAAAGTCTCACTTTCAACCCATGTGCAACTGGAAATAAATATCAGTTGCAACCGTGCGAAACCAAAAAGATCATGGTTGCAACTCATGTGCAACTTAAAAATTCTCAGTTACAGTCCATGTACAACCATAAAATTCTACGTATATGCAATCGAAAAATATCAGTTGCAACCCACGTGTAAGTGAAAAGCTCTTAGTTGCAACTGGTCTGCACTTACAAATATCTAGATTGCAATGCATGTGAAACTATTAGAAAAACTCGGTTGCAAGTTATGCACAATCTCAAGAAGAAAATACTTCAGTTGCAATCCATCTGCAACTGAGAAAATATCAGTTACAACCCACACGCAACAAAAAAATTCTTAGTTACAACCTATGTGCAACTGAAGAAATCTCTGTTGCAGCCGGTGACAAGGGATTAACTTATCAATGCCTACGGGTTGTAGACTAGAGTTTAGTTAGAAGTAGAGGGCAAGTAGATCTCGAAGGTTTCAGCCGAAAAGTACTCGACGATATGAAAACTAGGGTTTGTGAGACAATGATTTGATGCTTTCTTTGTCCCTCGATTCCCCCTTATATAGGAGGTGGAGCCGAGGGATTCGTGATGTACAAGTTACAGAGTTCGGGAAGGTTTCCAACTTCTCTCGTAATATTACAAGTGTTCTCCCCTAATACAACTCTAGCTTTCCTTAACTAGCAAATTGGGCTTCCGAATTCTTCTTATTCTTCGGGTTGTGGGCCTTCAATAAACCCCGGGTACTATCTTCGGCAGGCCCATTGGGGATGCCTATGTCAGTAGCCCCCGAGATTTTGCTTGAATCGTAGAGTCAGGGAAAATCTCCACCTTTATATTTATTCAATAACTCTGAACTTCACCACATATTTTTTGCATATGAACTTCTATATTGTACAGGGATAATGGTAGTTGGAGCTAGTTCATCTGATGGATCAGGTACTAGTTAACTGCTCTAGTGGTAATCCGCAAAAACCTACTTCAAGATCACGTCCCTGGACATGATCTCGGGATACTGGTGTAAACTTCGACAGGTGTCGCTTGAGGTCTCACCATTCTGTCGAGTCCCAGTCATATTTATCGGGTACCTAACGCGTCCGTTAGGATTTTTCTTCGTATCTGTTGATACGGAAAAAAGTAGCAAACCGACGTCAGAGACGGCGCCACGCCACACAGAACGGATCTGTGGTCTTACCTTCACAAAGTTTTGCGGCATTCAGAAATTGTTCGCCACTTTGGCGTTCTGAGAATATATTGTCGAGTGCTTACTCGGCTGTTGGAATAGCACATTTTATTGAGTCAACGGATGACTTTTATTGCTCTCCCGATGGGAGTATATGTAGAGTTATTTATATAACTCGAAATATACTCTCTTGTTCTTCTTTCTTTCTTTCTTTCTTTTTTTTTATAATTTTATCGGGCACGCGAACAGCGTTCCCGATGGGAGTAGCCCCCGAGGCTACAGCCAAGGACTTGTGCTTGGGTGTAGGCTCCACGCTTTATGTCGCTATATTTTTCATATGTCGCATAGTTTTTCAAATCTCTCGGGTGCGCGAACAGCGCTCCCGATGGGAGTAGCCCCCGAGGCTATGAGCAAATATTTGTATTTGATCATAGACTCTCGTCATTTCTATTTTGTATTTCTCGAATTTTTCATTTTTCCAAAGTAGCCCCCGAGCATTTGATCAAAAACTGGTATTTGATCAAAGGCTCTCAAAATCATCCATAATCTTCTACTGTCGCCTTTTTTATGAAGCTGTTGAGTCGGGATTTTCTCTTGCCAAAGTGACATCATTGCTGACGATAGCCACGATCGCTGTTCCTGGAAAACGCGAGAAGTTCTCTCTCGCTGCCTTGCGGGCCCAACTTACGCACCGTATTGACACGTCGTGCAAGTGGGGGACACACGTCCTCCACTTTTCTCGGCGCACGTCTCGTAGCTCATGTGCTTTCGCGCCTGTATGAAATTACTTTTTACCCCTTGTCCACGTGTACACCATCTGTCCCGTAATCTCTCAATCCAACGGCGCGTCGATTCACCGCACCTCTATAAAAAGGTATAATCTTCCTCCTTCAGTCTTTTCGCACGCGCCGCACCTCTTTTTCTCCTCTGCCAAATCCTCCATTGCTCCCAGTGCTTCAAGCTCACAACCACACTCACACCCTCCGCCGCCAAGTTCATTGATGCATCCTCGCATCCGTTTGACAAGGCACAACACTCCGGAATCAAGAATGGCGACGGCGGATCTAGGAAGCGCAGAGTGAGAAAGATCCAAGATCTCTGCCCAAGACATCAATCTGCTGAAGAAGATGGGGTTCAACAAGAAGGAAAACTCGCTCCTCTTCCCCAAGGAGGAGAGCTACCCCAAGCCTCCAATCGAGTATCGGGTCAGTTTTGTTGAACACCTCATCCGAGGTCTTTCTCCCTCAATCCACGAGTTTCTTCGGGGTCTTTTGTTTGTCTATGGGCTTCAACTGCATCAGTTGACGCCCAACTCCATTCTCCACGTGTCGATCTTTATCACATTGTGTGAGTGTTTCCTCGGGGTCCAACCTAATTGGGCTCTGTGGAAACGTATTTTCTGCCTCCGCCGTAATGGCTCCCACAACGTCGCCTACAACATTGGCGGCGTTGTTATCTGTGTTCGTTCTGACGTCGAGTATTTCGACGTCAAATTCCCCGACTCTGTCTAAGGTTGGCGAAAGAAGTGGCTATATATCCACGAAGAAAGCTCCAATCCAGTGGAGGAAAACATCACCCCTTTTGACGGAGAAACCAAAATCCTTCGCCGCCGTTCCTGGGATGCTGAAGCTACCGAAGCAGAGAAGTTGGCGACATAAGCGCTGATGACTCGCATCCACAAGCTTCAAAACACTCGCGGCAAGGAACTTTCGGGCATTGAGATTACTGCTTATTTCCTTAGGATTAGGGTGCAACCTCTCCAGGCTCGCAAAAATCCCCTCTGGAAGTATCTTTGGTGAAGAAGATGTCAACAGGCTCTCAAAAGACCTTCCTCTGAAGGATTTTGAAAAGCTTATCCGTAAAATCTCATCGCTCAACAAGAAGGATCCAATTCCATCCTCTTGCCGCATTATGCCATATAGTAGCGCCAATCCTCTCCCCGAGGTAATTTTTCTTTTAATTGCTATATTGCCATTCCCGAGTTTTAATATTTATCGACTACTATCTTGCTGGCTTCCTCTGCATAACTTCTTTTTGTCGACACTTTTTTTCTCAGAACCACCCTATTCTCGCTTCTCTTCCTCCTCTTCCTGAGGGTGGAGAAGTTGAAGACCGCATTGTTGTCGATGATGACAACCAAGGCACCTCGCGTCCTGAAAGTGAAGTCGCGGGTTCGCACAAATCCGCGGCTTCTTCTGAAAAAGACGCTGATTCTGAGGCCACTGCCTCGACACATTCTCTTCCTCGTGCTGTTTCCCCAAGGAACAAGAGGAAAAGGGACGAAGTCGAAGATTCCGGCACCTCCAAAGCCGAAGAAGCTGCTCCTTCAAATCGGAAGGCAGCTTTCGATCCATACCTTGATGACCTCATCAGCTCGTAAGTTACCCCTTGCGTCTTACTGTTTTGCTTTTTTGAAGTTTTTTCTCTATCTTGCTTCTTATACTGTCGCCATTTGACTGTAGTGGTGACGAGGAAGAAACACCAGCTATTGACGCGACTGCTCGAATAAGTACGTCGCGTACTTTAGTTGTTTCTGAAGTGCAAGTTGAAGGAGAAGAATCTTCGCCTCCTCAACAAAACACCGACGAACCTTCTCCTCCTGCAAGCCCCCATGTCCCTTCGCCAAAAAGGGCGAGGGTTGAATCAATCACGGAGCCTGCCATACAATTGGGTAGCTCCTCGACTCCTCTTTTGGATGATGTAAGTCCCTGAATACTTTCTGATGCTATCGATGTTTTCATTGTTTGCTTCTTTTCACTTTGTGATGTCGAGCTTTTTACTATACTGACGCTTTCTTTCTCTATCTTTCTTTATCAGCCTTTGATTAAGGAATTCATCCGCTTCGGTGCCCAATTCGTTGGGTACCGTGAATATGCTAGCAAGGCTGAAGGTGATTTTTTTCTGCTTCTCCTGGCCCATGACTTCTTACTTCTTTCTTGTCGTGATTTTGACTGGTTTTGGATACTTTGGCAGAAAAACTCGCGGAAGCCAACAAACGTGCCGATACACTTGCTCAAAAATTGGAGCAAAGTGAAAAGGATCGTAAGAAGGCCGAATCAAATGCTAATAAGGCCAAGGCAGATGCTGAAAAGGCCAAGGCAGATGCTGCTGGTGTTGAAGATCTTCGGAAGAGGCTTCACGACGCCGAGACTGCTTTGAGCGACAAAATAGCTGAGCAAGCTGCTCGAGAGGGAAAAATCCTCAATCGCTTGGAGTCACAGAGTCGACGTTTTGTTAGTAAGTACTCGAATCCTTGTGCATATCCTCGGGTTACTTCACATTTTCCAAGCATTCCTTATCGACGAACTACCCTTTACTTATTTTCAGGGAGAACTCATCAAGAGTACGTGGTGGATGGTCCTGTAGGTGACGAGCTTCTTGACGCGCTGAGCCTTCTCGAAATCCATGGAGATGAAGCACGCGAAGGCCTTACTGATGCTGAAACAGGTCTGTCGAAGCTTTTCCCCTACTTCTTCCCGAAGAAAGAGGAGCCCGACACTTTTGTTGCTCTTGCCAAAAGCTTCAACGTGCCAGAAGATCTGGGGCTTAAACTTCGTCAAGAAGTCCTGAAGGTTGGAGTAGAAAGCACCATCGCGATGATTGCTGATAGCAAGCAAAATGTCGACTGGACCAAGGTTGGCGACATAGGGCAGATGGAAACGAAGAAGTGGCAATCTCTCATTAGAGCTGCCAAACCTTCCTCAAAGCCAATCCTCGCCTATCTTGGCGTTAAACCAACTCCTGCTCCAAGCGCATCCAAGCCGGAGGTCAAGTAGACCACCCTTTCTTTCTTTTCTTGTTTCTTTTGATGCTGTCGCCAAAGTAGCTTTGGCGACGCCTACCACCTTAGTTTGTTAAGGCTTTCTCCATTGTAATATCTTGTAAGCACTCCAAAAAATCAATGGAATTCTATCTTGCTTGATGATTGATGCCGAGCCTTTTCTTTCAGTTGACGTTCGATAACTATACTCCAACTCCTGCTCCTTCCGACGTTTTGCCCACTTCGTCTCGCTCAAAGAAAGCGCTGGTGACTAATGTCCCTGATGAAGATTCCTCGGGTAGAGCATTATCGCAAGACTTGGAAGAACTTCGTCGACAGCTTCAACATGCGAAGAAGCAAACACTTGTGATGATGGAGCAATCCCGCAAAGCATCCGAAAGAGAGAAAATTGCCCTTCAACAAGCTCGAGAAGCCATAGCTGCCAAGGAAGCTGCTGTTTCTGAAGCTGAAAAGGCAACCACTCGAGAGAATAGTATGCTCGAGCTAATGAATGAAGCCAGTGTGGATATGTCAGGTATGCTTTTTCAACCAAAAGCTTCTTCCATCTTTGTGCTGTATCCTTTTTTGAATTTCTCGTGCCAACGCCAAATAGGTTCCTTTCTCGACGCTGCTGCTGAAGATGAACGGGTAAACGTGAGGACAAATCTTCTCGTTAACCTTTCTCTTGACCACAGTTCTCTATTCTGGGCCACTCCAGAGCGGACCCGACAGATTGTCAGGTTTCAAGACCGCGCTTGTCAGGTTCGCGAGTTCCTTGATTTCTGCACTAGAACATTGTCCCTTGTTTACAAGACGATGTTTCCTCGAGATGAGGCTCCCGACACTCTTCTCGGTTTGATGGAAAAGTTTTGGGATGCCCCTCGTATTCATAACTTTGTACGAGCTCAGTTGACTGCTGGAGCAAGATTCGCCATGATCATGATACAGATCTGCCATCCAAAATTAGATCTAACGAAGATTGTCTCGAAGTGCCTGGCCAAGAAATCGCAGCGAAAAAGTAACGTCGACGAAATTTATGACGTTGTGACTCCTGTAGCCGAAGAAATGATGGATGAACTTCTTCGGATGGATTCTGAATTCTTTGTCAAGGGGAGCTATGCTGATCATAAGACGACTGCTGCAAATAACAAAGGTCTATCCATAGATAGTATATTAGGCATTGACTGAGTTGTACTATATTGCGAAAAATTATGTCTATATTTTTCGTCGAATTCTTTGTATTGATGAAGTTGTCTATATTGTGAAGTGTAATCTATATTGCGAAGCCCCCGAGCCTTTGGCTGAAGCTTATACTATTTTTTCGTCTCGAAGAATTTACTGTTTTGCAAGAATATATCTATTTTGCTGTCGTGGGTTATGAACCCCCGAGCCTGTCGACGAAAAAGATGTATGTCATCAATATCTTTTACTATATTGCAGCACCGCGAGCCCGCCTCATTAAAAACCTTTCCAGCCCCACTCGGTGCCCTGAAAAGGAAAAGAGTACATCTGAAAACTCACGGGCGTTTCAGTACATTGTATTTTTACAAAGGAGGACTATATTTCGACTCTAAGCATAGAACCGCCTGAGTTGCGCCACGTTCCAGGGATTTTTCTCTGGAACCCCTGTCTTCTTGTCCTTGATCCTGTATGCTCTTCCTTCGATTACTTCTGTGACGATGTAAGGGCCCAGCCATGGCGACTCGAGTTTTTCAGTACTCTGCTGATTGAGCCGTAGGACTAAATCTCCAACCTAAAAGGATCTTGGCCGCAGTCATCGACTGTGGTAATTTTTCAGGTCTTGCTGGTACTTGGTGACCCGTGATAGTACTTCGTCTCGAGCTTCATCGAGTGCATCTACATCATCCTCTAATGCTCTTCTTGAAGGTGAAGGGGAAGGTGAAGGGGAAGGTGAAGAAGAGGCACGTGATGATCCCGTTGATGATCTTGGTCGGACCATTGCTGATGCACGGAGAAGCTGCGAAACTGAAAAGGAGAGGGAGAATTTGGATCGCATGTTAGAGGATCACAAAAAGTCGTTGTACCCCGGATGAGATAATGGTCTGAAAAAGCTGGGCTGCACACTCTGGATTTGCTGAAATGGAAGGCACAGGAAGGTGTAGTCGACTCGGGATTTGAAAACTTGCTGAAAATATTGAAGAATATGTTTCCAAAGAATAACGAGTTGCCCGCCGGTACGTACGAAGCAAAGAAGGTTGTCTCGCCCTCTAGGTTTAGAGGTTACGAAGATACATGCATGCATCAACGACCGCATCCTCTACCGCGGTGAATACGAAAATTTGAATGAATGCCCGGTATGCACTTGCATTGCGTTATAAGATCGAGGCGATGACCTTGGTGACGATGTTGAGGGCCGGAAACCCGGGAAGAGGGTTCCCGCCAAGGTGATGTGGTATGCTCCTATAATACCACGGTTGAAACGTCTGTTCGGGAACAAAGAGCATGCCAAGTTGTTGCGATGGCACAAAGAGGACCGTAAGTCGGACGGGGAGTTGAGACACCCCGCAGATGGAACGCAATGGAGAAAGATCGACGAGAGAGTTCAAAGATTTTGCAGCTGACGCAAGGAACATAAGATTTGGTCTAAGTACGGATGGCATGAATCCTTTTGGCGAGCGAGCTCCAGCCATAGTACACGGCCCGTGACTCTATGCATCTACAACCTTCCTCCTTGGTTGTGCATGAAGCGGAAGTTCATTATGATGCCGGTGCTCATCCAAGGTCCGAAGCAACCCGGCAACGACATCGATGTGTACCTAAGGCCATTAGTTGATGAACTTTTACAGGCTGTGGGGCAGACCTGGTGTCCGTGTGTGGGATGAGCACAAAGAAGAGGAATTTGACCTACGAGCGTTGCTTTTCGTAACCATCAACGATTGGCCTGCTCTTAGTAACCTTTCGGGACTCGTCAAATAAGGGATACAATGCATGCACGCACTGCTTACATGAGGCTGAAAGTGTACATTTGCCAAATTGTAAGAAGAACATGTACCTTGGGCATCGTCGATTTCTTCCGAAAGGTCATCCGAGTAAGAAAGAAAGGCAAGCATTACAACGGCAAGGCAGATCACCGGCCGAAGCCTGCGGAACACTACCTGGTGCTGAGGTATTTGATATGGTCAAGGATTTGAAAGTCATCTTTGGAAAGGGTCTGGCGGACAATCGGTTCCGAAGGGAGCTGACGGGCACGTAGCCATGTGGAAGAAGAAATCTATATTACGGGAGCTAGAATATTGGAAAGTCCTAGAAGTCCGCTCTGCAATCGACGTGATGCACGTTACGAAGAATATTTGCGTGAACATCCTAAGCTTCTTGGGCGTGTATGGGAAGTCAAATGATACAAAGGAAGCACGGCAGGACCAAGCAAAGTTTGAAAGACCACGATGACCGGCATCCGGAACGGTTTCAAGGTCGTGCCAGCTACGCTCTGACCAAAGAAGAGAAGGTCATCTTTTTTGAATGCCTGAGCAGTATGAAGGCCCCGTCAGGATTCTCGTCCAATATAAAGGGAATAATAAACATGGCGGAGAAAAAGTTCCAAAACCTGAAGTCTCACGACTGCCACGTGATTATGACGCAATTGCTTCCGATTGCTTTGAGGGGCTCCTGCCGGAAAATGTTCGAGTAGCCATTGTGAAGCTATGTGCATTCCTCAATGCAATCTCTCGGAAGGTAATCAATCCAGAAGTTCTACCACGGTTACGAACGATGTGATCCAATGTCTTGTCGGTTTCGAGTTGGTGTTCCCGCCATCCTTCTTCAATATTATGACGCACCTCCTGGTTCACCTAGTCGATGAGATTTCCATTCTCGGTCCTGTATTTCTACACAATATGTTCCCCTTCGAGAGGTTCATGGGAATATTAAAGAAATATGTTCGTAACCGTGCTAGGCCGGAAGGAAGCATCGCCAAGGGCTATGGAAATGAGGAGGTAATTGAGTTTTGTGTTGACTTTGTTCCCGACCTTAAGCCGATTGGTCTTCCTCAATCGCGGCACGAGGGGAGACTAAGTGGAAAAGGCACGATCGGAAGGAAATCAACGATATGTATGGATGGCCATTCTCCGACCGAAGCACACCACACGGTTCGACCAATTCCAGCTTGGTGGCTCCGTACTTTGAGAAACACAAGAATATTTTACGCTCGGACAACCACGAGAAGCTCGAATCCTGGATTAGGAAGGCCCACATGGAGACTTTCGGCGGTTGGTTGAGAAAACATTTAATGAGTGACGAGCATGTTGTAGATCAGCTCGTACATGTTGGCCAAGACACCATCTTCGACTATAACGACTTTCCAAGGGTACGAGATAAATGGGAATACATTTTACACGATCGCCCAAGATAAAAAGAGCACCAACCAAAGCAGTGGTGTCCGCTTTGATGCAGCAACCGAGAATGGGCAAAAGGTCACATATTATGGTTACATAGAGGAGATATGGGAACTTGACTATGGACCCTCCTTTAGGGTCCCTTTGTTCCGGTGCAAATGGTTCAAGCTAACAGGAGGTGGGGTAAAGGTGGACCAGCAATACGGAATGACAATGGTGGATTTCAACAATCTTGGTTACCTTGACGAACCATTCGTCCTAGCGAAAGATGTCGCTCAGGTTTTCTATGTGAAGGACATGAGTAGCAAACCGAGGAAACGAAAAGATAAGAAAACGATCGGTACATCATGCGATGATCCAAAGCGCCACATTGTTCTTTCGGGGAAAAGAAACATCGTGGGAGTGGAGGACAAGACAGACATGTCGGAAGA
The DNA here is from genome assembly GCF_022539505.1 of Lolium rigidum. Lineage (NCBI taxonomy): Eukaryota > Viridiplantae > Streptophyta > Magnoliopsida > Poales > Poaceae > Lolium > Lolium rigidum. Next base: position 23,338,526 of record NC_061512.1, on the reverse strand, counting down.
TTATAATATGTTTGCTGAAATTCCGCCCTTCAAAGTGAACACCGACCCAAGCATTAAGTTAAATGATGAGGATGCTCCATGGATACGGCACAATCGTAAGCAAGCGGGGACACAAGGGAAAAAATGATGTGTAATAATTTATTGTACCAAACTTTGTTGAATGAATCATGTGAATTATATTACCCGTGATGTGTTTAGTGTCCATTTTCGAATGATTCAATTGACTCGAGATAGCACCGATGATACATGAAATTTGGAGTGACTAAGTCATACTCCTGCATACATGAAATTTGGAGTGACTAAGTCATACTCCTGCATATAGGAAATTTGGAGTGACTAAGTCATACTCCCGCATACATGAAATTTGGAGTGATTTAGTCATACTCCTGCCTAGGCGTATAATATGCATACTCGTAGTCTTCATAGCCGCCGCCGTTGTACCGGTAGTCGTCGCCTTCTAAGTTGCCGGCGTCGTCGTCGCCTGCTTGTCGTCGGCGTCGTCGGGCGGCGCTCGTGGCTCGAAGCGAGGGTAGCGCGGGCGGGGGATATCGCCGACCGTGATGTAGTCCATGACGCTCGCAGAGTCCGGCCGTACCACCATAGCCGACGGCCGGCCTCGTGGAAGTTTCCGGGAGGCGGACCGTCCTCCTCATACACGGCGAGCGCCCTCTCACGCCGATTGATGAAGAAGGCGTCCCAAGTATGCTCGGTTATCGGGATGCCGGCGGGGATTCATCCGCTGCTCCGGCGTGAGGTCGAGGTAGTAGTGGTTCGTGATGGCCGCCGGCGCGCAGTACCCGAGGGACGGGAGGGACCGGCACGCCGCCGGCGCTTAGGCTCCCGAGACGGTAGGGACGCGGTAGCCGGAGGGCAAGGGTAGTTCGAGGCGCAAAGCTCCTCCACCTCGCTGGTAGGTTAGAGTGGGTGCGGTGGAAGCCATGAGAGAGTGATGAGAGATTGTAGAGATGTGATGTTGGCCAAGCCGGGCTACCTATATGTAGTGACAAATGGCGGGAAAAATGGGAGCGGGAAGACGAGGAGGCGGGAAGAAAGAGGCGGGGAGGGGAGAAAGTGGCGGGAAGAAATTGGCGGGAAAAAATTGGCGGGAAGAAAGAGGCCGGAAGAAATTGGCGGGAAACAATTGGCGGGAAGAAAGAGGCGGGAAGACGGGGAAGAAATGGCGGGAAGACGAGGAGGGAAGAGGGGGTCGGCGGAAAGAGGCGGGAAGAGGGGGCCAACGAACTTTTGAATTGAATTAGTTGTATTTTTATGAATTTTTTGATATATTATATGTATTTTAAACATTTTGAATTGAATTAGTTTTATTTTTCTTAATTTTTTGATATATTATTTGTATTTTTAACATATTGAAATGAATTAGTTTTATTTGAATTAGTTTTATTTTTCTGAATTTTTTGATATATTATTTCTATTTTTAAGATTTTGAATTGAATTAGTTTTATTTTTCTGAATTTTTTGATATATTATTTCTATTTTTAAGATTTTGAATTGAATTAGTTTTATTTTTCTGAATTTTTGATATATTATTTGTATTTTTAAGATTTTGAATTGAATTAGTTTTATTTTTCTGAATTTTTTGATATATTATTTGTATTTTTAAGATTTTGAATTGAATTAGTTTTTTTTTCCGAATGTTTTGATATATTATTTGTATTTTTAAGATTTTGAATTGAATTAGTTTTTTTTCTGATTTAGAAATGAATTCGAAAAAGGCCTTTAGTCGCGGTTGGCCAGGCCAACCGCGACCAAAGGGTCTTTTCCGCGGGAAGCCAAAAACCGCCCAAAAATGAGCTTTGGTCGCGGTTGGGGACCCCAACCGCGACCAAAGGCCCACGCCTATAAATACGCGCGGGCGGCGCGCACTGATCTCTTCTTCCTCTCCTCGTCTTCGCCGATCGATCTGCCGCGCCTCTTCATCGTCTCCGCCGAACTGCCTCCGCCGCGTGCAAGTCCTCGCCGACCGCCGCCCTCGTCGCCGTACGTCGTCGTCCCCTGCACACGCCGCCGCCGAACACCCCCGGCCCCTGCACACGCGCGCGCGCCGCGCGCGAGATCGAACCCGGGGCCGCCACGCACACGCCGCCGCCGCGCGCCGCGCGCGCGCCGCCGCCGAACACCCCGGCCCCTGCACACGCGCGCGCGCCGCCGATCGAACCCGGGGCCGCCCGCACACGCCGCCGCCGCCGCGCCGCGCGCCGCGCCGCCGCTGCGACAGTCGCCGCCGCCGCAGTACGCGCCCTCGCAGCGACCGCCCTCGCCCGCCCGGCCTCAACGGCGCCGCCTCGCCCGCCCACGCGCGCGCGGCCGGCCGGTGCCGGCGAGATCGACGAAGGGGCCGTGGCCGGCGCCGGCCCCTTTTTTTGTTTTTTTTGTTTTTATTAATTATCTCACATTTTGTTAATTAAAATTGTACACTAAAATTTGACTTAAAAAAAGATTGTGTAAAGAAAAGTAAAATTTGACTTAAAAAAACTAAAATTTGACTTAAAAAAGATTGTGTAAAAACTAAAAGATCTTTCGGTCACTTCGTCCCGTGCCTCCGCCCCGTATGGTCCCACCTACGTCACCGTCTTCCCCTCCATCTTTTTTTTCTGGCCCGGCAATCTCATCCCCAAATCGAGCCGCCGCCAACCCGGCGGTGCGTCGAGCCATAGCGCGCCACTCCGCCTCTCCTGCATCCCGAACCCACCTACACGCGATTCAAAATTTTAACTTAAGAAAAATTTAACTTAACAAAATTTAGACTTAATGATCAAAATTTTAACTTAACAAAATTTTATTTGGGATCGAGAGGGGGCGGCGAGGGTTATGTGTCCTCGGCACCGCCACCGCCCTCTCGGTCACCGCCACACCGGTCTCTCGGTCACGCGGTCACTGCGTCCCCCTTTCGCCACCGCCACCGGTCTCTCGGTCACGCGGTCCACTGCGTCCCCCTTTCGCCACCACCACTTGTTCTCTCGGTCACGCGATCACTGCGTCCCCCTCTCGCCTCCCTCGTCGCTCTCTCTCTTTATATGTAGAAGAGATATGATAATGCTGGCATATACACAATTAATTTGTTTTGACTACATGTTTTCGGGATCGACATATGGCGGACGATAGAGCTGACCCGATTACGGACAACTATGATCCGGAAGCTGAAGGCCATATGTTCGGCATCATAAAAGGCGATATTCTATATGTGCCGACCGGAGAAGAAGAAGATGATATCTCTTCTTATCTGAACCTTGAGGGTGAAGATGAAGGGCGCCGTCAGCAAGCAGATGATGCCGAAGAAACGTCGATAAACGACGATCTTCAATTGGAAGTAGCAACCACCTCCGGCGCCGAGGTATATATATATACATATTGAGCGTCTGGTGATACAAACTAAATGATTTGAATAAATGTGTGTGTACTAACGCGCGCGACTCTCTTTCTTATTTTAGCCCTCGGCCGGATCGTCGAAAAAATCGAGTACGTCGTCAAAGCGTGGCGCAACCAAGACGATGAAACCAAACGAAACATGCACCATCGATGTTGTCGATGAACAAACCGGCAGGCCGCTGGAGCCCAGCAAGAACGCCACCAAGTTTGTCAGCCAATGCGGAGCCGTTGTTAGAGACAACGTCTCGATCACCGTCCAGGAGTGGAATGAGCCAAATAAGGCACGTCTTGGTTTCACTTTTGTCGATAAGAGAACAAAAAAGATTGCTTCAAGAAGCTTATGGAACATTTCGTTCTACCTCCGGAATACCGCGGATACGATGAGGCGGGTAACAAGATTCAGGAAAACAAGGAGAGGTGCAAGCTAGTCAAACAGTTCGCTCTTTCTAGGATGGCCAACGCATTCCGGAAATACAAGCAAAATCTAGCCCATGACTTTGTCAAGCTGGGCATAACTCCGGATTTCACGAGGACAATATGAGAAACCGCAACATGATTGGCCAGAATTTGTGAAGCAAAAGAAATCGGAGCAGTTCCTTGAAATATCGAAAAAAATAAGGAGAATGCGGCCAAGAAGGAGTACAATCATATTATGGGGCCGAGGAGGGTATCGCTTTTGGCAGCCTAAGTGGGAGAAGATGGAGAACGAGCTGAGGGCGCGAGGAATCCGTCCGGGTACGGAGGGATGGGACCCAAGGGCCAAAAGCTGGTGGTACGGGCATGGGGGATCGGCGAACCCGGAGACGAGGGAGTGTGTTTATCGGGGCAAAATAATTACACCCACCCAAAAGCTTATTGAGGCAATGAGGGAAGCTCAAGAGGGGAGGATCAAGTTCAACGGAGAGAACGACGCCCGACAAAAGCCCTCGGGAATCCCGAACACGGAGGACGTATACGAGGCATGGGGCCCATTCCGTGGAAAGTAGGGTTCCCCGAACGATGACCCGTACGGTTACGAAGCCGTAAGAGAAAGATGGATCGGGATGCGGATGTTGTGGCGAAGTTGGTAACGGAAATGGATGTGATGAAGAAAACCGTGAGTGTACTAGTCGCCGAAAGAGATGCGGCTCGGGCGCAGCATGAAGATCATCCAATGGATCTCGGAAGCCGGCAGCGGAGAAGAAGCAGCGTGGCTTCCACGGAGGCCTCACCGGCTGGTGCACCGACGATCGAAATTACTGCACCGGAGCCTCGCGGTGGTCGAAATTACTGCACCGGAGCCTCCTCGCTACCCCGTGGACGATATAAAGGAGATGAAAGCATGTCATCCGTATTATCCTATCGGGAACATGTCCATGAAGGTAGCCATCGGCGGTGCTTTGCCACCTGGAGGACTCCACCACAACAACCCCATTCAAGATGGCTATGCTCGTGTCACGGTGGAGGAGATAGTCCAAGGGTTTGAGGACCCGGACATTGACATTGCTACACCTGAAGGGGTGAAAAGACTTGGAGATGTCAAGCGCCAGTTCATTCTATGGCAGAAGAAATTTATCAAGTTTCCAGGCGAGGCGCCAACAAGTCCACCCCTGTACGGTGGTGGTGGTGGCGGTGGCGGTGGCGGTGACGGTGGCGGTGGTGGTGGTGGTGGTGGTGCTTCACCTAATACACCTCATTCACGTCAGCCGACGCCGCCCCCCAGTCCTCGTCCGGCGGGTGATCAGACACCGGTACCGCCCCCAATCCACCTCCGGCGAAGAAGCGAAGCGAGTCCTGGGTTATTAACCCGGACCCTTATGTACCTAGAACCACAAAGATACCAGAGCCATCACTGAAGCCTCTCATCCCGAGGCCTTGGGAACTTAGTGTCGAGGAAAATGTAGCGGCCGTGGCTGCTCAGCATGAGAAATGGAAGGAGGAGTGCAAGAAGAAAAGAGAGGGCGAGCCCAAGCCAGTATATTCGACAAGCAAAAGCGAGTGGGCTAAGTCATTTTTGAACACACCGTCCCAAGCCGCGAAGAATCTGCTCGACGACTATTTACGTGAACTTCGTAGGCAAGCACTCGCGTTCAAGAACGAGGAACCAAGAGTTGGCGGAGAAGAAAGCCTTGGAGGACGAGGCCGAGACAAAATTAGAAAGGGGAAAGAAGTTGCCCAGCTCGGGGAACAAAGTAAACAATCGATCGCCCCGCTCATAGTGCAAGCCGCCGGTCCGGATGCCCCCGATATCATAGCAGCTGCGGCAGCACATGGATTGACCGTAACGAGTGCCGGAGAACAAGCGGCCGACTTAGGTATCACTCTTCGTGCACTCGTTAGGCCTTGATGAGGCGCCAATGAAGGACGTAGTATTTACATATGTGAAGAATGGCCCTCTCATCGAGCCTGCGCAGGAAGAGGATCTACCTCGACAAATGAAAGGTCTGCTAAATTGGTACAATGGTTACATAAAACATAAAAACGCCAAAGACTATATTTATGCGGAAGTTAGATATGAGCATCACTTCAAACATTACTATGTACAAATTCATCCGAGTGAATTGTTCCAGCTGTTCAATCTGCGCGACCTCGACAAATCTATCATCGGTTGCTACGTTACGTAAGTGATTTATTAATTTCTACCCCATCATCTCGTTCATTGCCTGCACTATATATATATATTGTCCTAACTATCTTGTTGTGTACGCTATTATGCAGAATGAAGAAGCGGGAAATGCGAATAAGGAACATCCATGATGTTGGGTTCATTGACCCACAAATCGTTAATTCATATGTGTTAGAACACCACCCCGCCGACGTGGAGGATGACTCGTGGCGGTTTATTAGAAAACAGCAACATAAAAGTGATATTCTATTTCCTTACCATTTTGGGTGAGTGTTTCTGTCTTGAGCACATTCTCTTTTGTTTACTCCATGCATGGTATGTGGCTAATCGATGAGTTATGCATGACTGTGCATGTATCGTGTCCGCGGGTTCCACCGGATTCTTATGGTAATTCAAGTTCGGACCTCCTCGGTTCTCGTCCACGACTCTCCGAATATGGATCCGGCGCTTTGGGGCGACATGAGAAAAATGATGCAAAAGTAATTATTTTCATTCATTTGCGCTCTATATCGATCGGCCTATTTCGTTCATCATTTCCTAATATCAAGTAACTAATTAATAACTCTCTTGTTTATTTAATTTTCTTTGCCTCGTAGGGTTTGGAGACGGTTCGTAGATACCAAGGTCGGTGAATTCAAAAAAGAGCTACATTTTAAAATGGCAGGTGCGGACGATCGGGGATATTCAGCCACCGGGGACCAATCTATGTGGATACTATGTTTGTGAGAGGATCCGGAGATATCGCAATGAGCGGGACCGAAGTGTGAGAACAACATCCCGAGGAATAACCTCCGGAAGACGCTTAGTCCGAAGCTCGCTTCCGACCACTTCAAGAGGAACTAGGCTGGATGGTTGGCGAGGGAAGTCATCGATCCTAGAGGAGAACACTATTACGATGACGTAGAACTTTATATGCACCAGAATTTGTAACTAACTTGTTCAAAATTGTATATGGTCATCCGATATTGAATATATATTGTATATGGTCATCCGATATTGAATATATATTGTATATTCCTCTTGAATTCTTTTTGGTTCTAATTTCAAATTTGTTTGAAATTGTACATTCATATGCATGTATGTAGTACCGTAGAATATGTGAAACTCCTTCAAAATTAAAACCCAAAAGAAATAAAATAATATAAATTAAAAAGAAACCAGATTTAGGGGAGGGGGGCTAAACCCTAAACCTCGCGGAGGCCTTTAGTCGCGGTTGGCCGGAAGAACCGCGACTAAAGGTCCTCCGCCCTGGCGCTCGCCTCGCGGCCCACGTGGACGGGCCTTTAGTCGCGGTTCGTAAGGAACCGCGACTAAAGAGGGGCCTTTAGTCGCGCTACTTTGGTCGCGGTTGCGCCACCGCGACTAATGGCAGTTGCCAACCGCGACCAAAGCCCCTTTTTCCACCAGTGGGTGTGTAACCGAAAAGAATATCAGTTAATATTTTATCAACTAGCAAAATGAAAATTCAAAAAGGAACAAGAAAACTAAAATATGTTTCTTATGAGTCATTGTGTTAGAAGATGTGCACACACACTTTTGTCTTTTTTTACCGCAAGCCTGTGGGGTCACTGGCTTGCGGTAAAAAAAGACAAAAGTGTGTGTGTACATGTGCATGTGCATGTACTTTACTCATGTAATTCGGAGCAAGCAAGAATTAACACAGTCTTTTTTCTTAGAGATGACAGTTACTATTGAATATTAATCGAGTGGTACACCTAGAAAAAGAAAGCCCATGGCGCAAGAAACAACAACAGCGGGCCCAAACAAGACACCCCACGTACTCCACAGCCCCTGAGCAGAAAAAAACAAAGAAACACAGATCTTCAAGCATTCCATCGTATGGTTCTGAACGTGACTGAGATTTATTAAAATCTATTAGCGTTGGGATTAGTTAGCTGTAGCAGAAGCATACTAGGCACTTGTGAAAATTTGGGTGAAAAAAGGGACAAAAGTAGGCACGGATGCCCTGCTCAGTGACAAGCAGACATATTCAAGTTGTAGTCCATGATATGTACAAAAATGTCTCCTTTTTAGGTACACACCTTGAACCTCCAAATGATGTCCTAAGTGAGTGACCTAAATATAATAATAAACCACGTGGGTTATCTGTTATGTGTTGCGATCTATGGTCCAAATTACCGGTTACCTTTTACTTCCGGCATGAACTTTTCGTGATTCTGTTCATGATTTTCATTTAAACACAAGCCATAGCAGCTTCTTATTTGTGTGATTTTTTAGCTAGTTCCGCTTCCCTCATACTAAGATTGCCCCCCCTATACTTTATTTCTGGCTCCATCCCTGACTGGCTTGCCGTAAAAAAGACAAAAGTGTGTGTGTGCATGTGCTTCACTCATGCAATTCGGAGCAAGCAAGAATTAACACAGTGTTTTTTCTTAGACTGAATATTAATCGAGTGGTACACCTAGAAAAAGAAAGCCCATGGCGCAAAATATAGCCAACACGGACAGAAACACAAGAAACAACCACAGCGGGCCCAAACAACACACCCCACGTACTCCACAGCCCCTGACCCTGACGTGAGCAGAAAAAAAACCAAAGAAACACAGATCTTGAAGCATTCCATCGTATGGTTCTGAACGTGACCGAGATTTATTAAAATCTATTAGTGGTGGGATTAGTTAGCTGTAGCAGAAGCATACTAGGCACTTGTGAAATTTGGGTGAAAAAAGGGACAAAAGTAGGCACGGATGCCCTGCTCAGTGACAAGCAGACATATTCAAGTTGTAGTCTCTGATATGTACAAAAATGTCTCCTTTTTAGGTACACACCTTGAACCTCCAAATGATGGATTTTTTTTCCTAAGTCAGTGACCTAATTTAATAAACCACGAGGATTATCCATTATGTGTTGCGATCTATGGTCCAAATTACCGGTTACCTTTTACTTCCGGCATGAACTTTTCGTGATTCTGCTCATTATTCCTTTGTTTAAGGTTTTATTCCTTCTAAAGGAGCGTAGATATCTTCTTATACACACTTTAGAGATAACTATCTATACTCGTTTATTGTTCAACAACGTGTATATTAGACGTGTGCGTTTCTGGTTGGAGTATCACCAATGTAATTGTGATATGTTGAGATCTCCACGATACATTTCCATGTATAGTTGACTTGAGGATCAAGGAAAATATCTAACCTTATCAATATTGTAATCTCTACTGATATAAACATGCACGCCTCCCTGCCGAGATGAATATGGTTAACCCTAATTGGCATATGGTACCACAACCATTTTCTTTGTAAACACATCGACAACTCTCCTCCATCCAAGTCATCCTAATTTGATGCGCCGACCGAGAATCTTATCGGTGAGGCGGTGCATGAGGACCTCATCTCACGAGGGAAAACTATCTCGTGTGGAAGGTGGCTGTCCTTCTTGCGGTTCTTGGAGCTTGTATCTACAAGTTGGATGTGTCTTCCCCTTCAAAACCAATTACATGTGTCCTATAAGGTGTTCAACATTATACTACTCAAATATGTAACTTGTGGCATAATTAACCACGTGCAATCCTTACAAACATCAGCAAGATTCACCTAGCATTGATGTGGATAGCATATTGTATAATGGGTTTCACATTGGTCCACAACTAGCCTCCCAATGACACCAACAACATTATGAGTGGGCTACATCAGCGTGGATGGAAAAACAATTACTTTTGCGTATTTTGCATTCGGAATCCAGGAACACCTGGGCACCTTCTTGTGAAATGCCACTGGTCAAGAGAGGTTTGGTCGGAAGTTGCAAGTTGCAACAAATTGCTGGCCTTGATGCCCTCTTCTTGGACCGACGTTTCAACCAGTGGCGGAGCCACGGCCCGACATGCTCGGGCAGCTGCCCGAGCTAAGCTGGTGCATTCCCTTGTAATATTAGCATGCACTGATGATTAAAGTAGAAACCTTGTTGGCTAACGCTACTTAATGAAAATGCATGAAGACTTTGCGCAGGCTCCAAGTTTGAGCTAGCTCCGCCACTGGTTTCAACGGTGGCAGATTTAATATCTTTTTCAAATATCCACATACCGGCTGATAAAAGAAAGGGCACACAATCCCTCCTATTGCTAACTGGATGGGAGATTTAGCACAAGCGAAATAGACGTTTTTTTTAGCAGTGAATGCACTTATTATTCCCACTCGAGATGAAGTGGCCATATGAAGCATGGCAGGAGCAACCATCCCTTTTGACCTAGCTTGCCTTTTTTTTTTTGTAACAACCCTTGATTTTCCTTCTTTCTCTTGGACGACTTGGGTTTTGTTCATGTTTTCTCGTCCTTTTTGTTGTATGTAGTATATTGTTCGAGCATACCTTAACCTTCTATCTAATCAAATAATTTAGTAGTTCTCGTGCTGATAAAAAAAATTGTGAGTGGGCTGCTTCACGTATCTTCCGAGTTGCAGCCCATAAACCGTGTGTCTATGTCCGTGTTTGTGCTACGCTGAACTCCTCAAGGTTCTGGTGACAGCGAGCGCGTGCTTCAGACCGGAGTGTCCGCTGAGACGCCGACCACCGTCGCCGCCTATCCAATCCGGTTTCTGCTCGGCCACCTCCGACGAGATCGACCACCCGCGACGGACTATTAAATCTCCCCTTCGCCGTCACTGGAGACTTCGCCACCGCCGCCACTCCAGAGTCCAGACCATAATCCCCTCCACCGTCATTCCGGTCTCCCGCTCCGCCCCTCCCGCGGTTCCTTGGTTCTCCATTCCCCTAACCCTAGCAGGGAGGCGTGGGAATCCCGGCGCTAACGGGACACCCGTCCTGCCCGTCGCCGGCGGCGTGCAGCAGCAGGCGTTCCAAGCCTTCAATGGCGGCCAGGGCGTTCGTGCCCATGTGTTATATTGTGATCCAAATTCCAAGAAGAGGCTAACTTCTGACGAGCGGAGCGAGGCCCGTCGCCGGTAGGCTTGGGCCGAGAAGAGGCTAACTTCTGACGAGCGGATCGTTGCCACCGTCTATATATATTCCCTGTAAGCCGCCGCTAGGGTTTCGTCGCATCATTGTACACCCACGGCGTTTGTAAACACCACCGAAATAGTGAAGTTTTTGCTGGCTGGCGCCCGTGGTTTTTCCCTTGTGTGTTGCAAGGATTTTCCACGTTAAAATCTCGTGTCCCCCACAGTGTTTTACTTTTCGTTTATCGTTTATTGTGCATCTCGATTATAACACCATGGACCTGCGGTGCCTTAGGACGCTCGATCCCCGCCCGACGACCTGGACCCGCTGGGCCGCACCAACCACACCCCTCCTCAAGAAGCCGTCCAAGTGCGCCAGCAAGAAGGCCTTTGTGATGCGGGTTGAGGAGGAAGACGACCCGGAAGACGACCCGGAAGACGATCAAGATGATAACAGGGATGCATGGGGACACCCGGGCCATCGTGACCACCGAAGCGAGGTTCTCCTGTAATGATCTTTAACTGAGTTCTGAAGAATCAGGGGATGAATTGGATTCCAGCACTACACCATACCACTTGCTGGAGAGAAGGAGCCCAGATGAGAAGAGCGTTCTACTTGCGCTGGAACGAGTGCACCGTCTCAAGATTCAGGAGGAAGTCAGAAGCAAGCTATCTTCATTGGACATCCAAAGTGAGATGCAGAGAACGATTTCTGTATCTGCTCGAATTGAGAAATACGCAGAATCACGAAAGGAGTTAGATAGAAGGCTAGATGTCCAGTTTGGGAGGAAAATTGCGCAAGTACTCGATGAACACCTCTCTATGGTCCAAAGTGATCATGAACAGAGATCCCAGATTGTGGAACGTGGGATAAGAGATGATGCTGCAGTTGTTGAAGAAGCTAAAAGAAGGGACCAATCTATGAAGGAAGAAGAATTAAAGCAAGAAAGGATCGGGCAAGAAGCAGAGGCCAGGCAGAAGGCAGCAGCTGCAAAATTAGCAACTCAAGCAGAGAAAGCAGAATATGAGGCTGCTAAAAACGAAGCTGTAGAAAATGAAGCTGCTAAATCGAGGGAGAAGCAGTTTCCGCATCCAGCCAAATTTCCCAGAATGCAACAATGGTAGACAGTATTTTGATCAGATCAGAATTACTACCAGGATCAAAGTTTATGCTGATAGTTCTGCATTACAAGGGGAATCGCGGAGGCGTGCGTTACATGACCAAGTGCCGCCAAACGTTTACCTCAGCAAGGAGTACAGCCGATATGATCGACAGATCGGAAAGTCTATTGGTAAACTTATGCCAACTACTGACAGCGTCAAAGCCAGGGCCAGTGAGCTTATTGCAGCTTTAGATGGACAAGATTGTCCTCATCCGATCGCTTGTCCCATATTTGGGGACAAGATGGTTTCGATGGCCAGTCAAGAGTCGAAATCCAAAGGACAAAACCTTTGAAAAGTTGGCCTTCTCTTGTGGACATGTCATGCTAGTCACTGTCTCACTGATCAGGTACCGGATGCAATGGATTACCTTCTGGCCGAGTTCCACAAAGTCTGCATGTACACCGTTCCAAAGCATCTGCACGCTTTAAGTGAACAAGCACGGAACACAGATTACTTCAGGCTTATTTTGGCTACCAGGAGGAAGATGGAAAACTTGAGAGCACCCAGGTAAATGTTGTTGCATACGTCAAGCTGTACGCAGCCATGATTCAGACAGACATCAAGGGTGTGCGGCATGCACATGGCTTAGCTGAGGGATGGAAATGGCTTGCGATGTTCCTCAATACTCTTCCAGCCACCACGGGCACTGCTTTTGCCATCCATGCTTTCCTCAAGATGGCTGGGTTTGCACTTCACAGGAGATATGGACCGCAGTTCATGAAAATTCTAGATGTGATCTCGCGGGGGGGGGGGGGGGGAGTATAAGCACAAAAAATTGGTCTCACAACACAGTAAAATTTAATAGGTCTACATAATAAAAAATATGTGTTTTTCCTGAAATATAAATGAAGTTACATATCTATCAATTTAAACTCGGCTTTACGAGCACAAAGATCAAAAGTCTCAATAATTTTTTCAACACTAAACTTTTCTGCTATTTCCCTCTCTATGTAGACTATGAGATAATGGCGAAGAAAATCATCTCCCAACTTAGTGCGAAGACGTGTCTTGACTAGTTTCATAACAGAAAAGGCTCGCTCTGCTGTTGCAGTTGACACCGGAAGAGTGATCACTAACCGTAATAACCTCTCAACCATTGGATAATCAGATGATTTGCCAGTCTTAATTATTCCTTTTGTCAATTCAGCAAATGATTTGCAATTTTTGATCTTTGGATGGTTGCATGTATCAAGCTGGAAATGTGGAAGCTCACACTCCAACCTATCCCTCTCTTGACTAGAAAATCAGCAGGATAGAATTTTTCTACTAGTCTGCATATCTTGGACTTGTCAAAATTATCATATCTAGGATTCAAAGATGTACAGAGATCTAGAAGCTCAGTTACTTGAGAACTAAATCGATGATTCAACTCTGTCAGTTGTTGATCTGTTGCAGCATTAAACACATCTACTTTGTAGTGATGGAATACTGTGGTGTTATCATGCTTATTTCGAGATTTCTTCACATCAACATACCTAAAGTTGCAACAAATATTAAAGAAATGTAAATCAGTTTCACTATTTAGACACTAATGAGTACGTTTATAAATGGGTAAGTGACTATTGGAAAAGATACTTACTTTTGATTCATATCCGGTATATTAATCTCATGCTTCAAACAAAAGGCGCCCACCTCTTCTATAAGACTATCCCATCCACCTTCTCTCAATTCAGCCATCTGCTCTTTCTTAGACTCATCTCGAGAGTCATCAACTGTTATAAACGCGACAAGCAAATAACGAAGAACGAAACAAGAATACACGCAGGGGACACAAGATTTAACGTGGAAAACCCCTTCCAACACAGAAGGGAAAAAACCACGGGCGCCAACCAACAAAACTTCACTATATCGGGGAGTGTTTACAAACGCCGTGGGTTATCTTATAATCTGATAAACCCTAGGCGACGGCTTACAAGATGTATATATAGGCGGTGCCAACGATCCGTACCGTACTGCGGCTGCCGCCCCCCTCACCCCCCTTCACAGGCGTCCCTGCAAGGCACGACGTATGGGCTAACTTCAGACTCCGCTATGCTTCGGTCCAAGCCTACCCGGCGACGGGCCTTGCTCCGCTCGTCAGAAGTTAGCCTCCCTTTAATATATGAATTTGGATCACAATATAACATCAACCATGATAGTAAACTTGCTATCAGCAATCTCTTCTGAAATGTGATTTTGCACTTTCCGGGCAAATATACCAGCAATTTCCTTCTGAATAGTTGGTGATGTGTACTTAGCATTTCTTGGAGCATTTTTAATAACTTCCCCCACCTCCTTATTATAAGAACCCACAAGCTTCAAAATTTCCTTGAAATTTTCTTGGTTTGTGGAATCTTCAGATTCATCATTCCCTCTAAAGGGACATGCTTGGCGCATTAACAACCTGATGCAATATGAAAATTTGTTAGATATCATGCAACAAAGAAATTCTAATAACTTGAAAATGAACAATTCTTACTTACATAATAACATCAATGGAAGCCGTAAGCCTTAGTCTTGCATCAGCAACCCGTTTCTTGCATTGCTTTTTAATCACCTTGTATGTGTCTGAACCACACTTACCAATTGACTTTTTTGGAAAGAGAAAACAAGGCAAGCAATAGGCACAATTTTTATAAGGTGAATATTCCAACCAGGAAAAATTTGTTAACCAAGCACTCTGAAATCGGCGACGGCTAGAACCGGTTCCAGTAAAATCATACTCATCCAATTTTGGTTGATAGGGACCCTCAGTTATATAAAAACGCCTAGCATCATCTTGCTTATCTGAAGGGAGTTCACAGATTGAAAGACGTCTACCTGGGTCTCGTTCATATTTTGTGGTTATAATTGGTCGCTTGTTCTGACTCAGTGAACTAAACGTATGTCAGCTAGCGATCTGGCTACCGATTTCCAACGTACGAGCGAGTTGTTGGGGGGGGGGGGGGGGGGACGCCCCCTTCCCTACAAACTACAAAGGTATCTGGAAGGGCAGTATCTTGCCCAGCAGCTTCTGTCTAAAGGTTTCATGTGAAGATCAGCACCGGCACGGCACGGAGCTACCAGCTATGCTGTATGGACGCCGGCCAGTTCATTAGACACCCGCAGCTGCCAGCTTGTGCTCCATGGCTTCCGAAAGGCATTCAATATCAAGTTGCACGGTTATGACTATGGAGAGAAGGCTAAAACCGTCTTGAAGATGAAAACTACTGTAATAGACTTCATGTATCTTCTTGAAGATTATTTTAGACATACTTCATGCATGTCTTGAAGATTATTCAAGACAGACTTCATGTCATCCCTCTTTTCGCTCACGGGTTCCTTATATTTTCATGTGGCGAGTGTCTTCCCTTATATTTGCGTGTGGCTCGTGTGTTGTTGAACCTAAATGAGGATAAGTGGAGGTCATGTTTGCACTGTATGTCTGTATCGTGAGGGGAAGTTTTTTTTTATCAGTTCTGAAGTCACAAGGTTATTTTTCTGAATGTAAAAAAACCTAGCATATCTTCCAGTCCTATTCAAGAACTTATAGGTGGTTCTTTGAGTGGCGCTAATGGTGGTTTTGGAAGTGGTTTCAGAAGTTGTTGTGCTAGATTATTTGGCTTGGAGGCAGTTCTTTTAGTCCCACCATGACATGTGTTTTACTGTGTACCATAAACTAATCTGAGGCAGGGCAAAGATTTCAGCGCATGATGCTAAATAAAATGTCACGATGACAGTCGATAGGAGCTCATGGCTGATCAGGGTGCACCGCCTTGGCTTTCTGAATTTACATATTTTTGGAAATTCTAGTGGTGTCTGAACCAAAAAAATCTACTCTCATGTAGTAATTTATTACTTTGCCGACACAAACTTCAAATACGAAAAAAACACAATAAATAAACAGAATGCACATGCAAGCCATACACGAATAGCACCTAATAATCATAACTCAACTTTAAATATTTATTCCTGTTGATAAATCATAGCTACCACGACGTAGTACATATGATGATACTCAAATTGAAAATATTAGGTGTAACAAAAAATAGTACAAAGTACGCTTGCTACCACAACAGACTTGGCCATCACTGCCACCCGAAATACATTAGCTTATTATTGTCGTCATTAATAGACAACCAAAGTAACTTCCACCTGTGGTTTGATCATCAGTCAGTAGCAACCTTCTTGTTCGGCTCAAAGACATACTTAATCAAAGCATCCTTAATGGATAGTAGCTCAGGGAACTCAGACTTCAGCTTCGATGCATCCATTTCATTGTTGCTTCTTTGTGCAACTATAACCTTGGCCTGCTCTTCAAGTGTGAAATTGCTCCACTTGAAGTTTGGATTGATGTACTTCCTGTACATCTCCAGAATCTCGTTGTGACTGACAACCCCAGGGTTGGTGAAGTTCCATATGCCCCTACAATCTCTCTTAGCCATCTCAACAGAGATAGGCAAGAGTTCATCTAAAATGGTCATACTATTGGGAATGTTCACCACCTTCTCGTAGCGAGCTATCTTTGTGATGAAGTTACGAGGATTGCTTAGATCCGATGATATGGGCATTCTGACTCTAAGAGTACAGACATTTTCATAGTCCTTCAATAACTCCTCCACCTGCATTTTGTTTCAAAGCATATGCGTTAGTTTGCAGGAGAAGTAAAAGGGGAAATGATAATGTCATAAAGTAAAGACCTGAACTTACAATGGCCTTAGTTTTAGAATAGAAGGAACCTATGAAGTTGGGTGTGTCTTCCTCTTTAAAACCAATTCCAGATCCTTCAGGGTGACCAGCATTATACTCAAATATGCAACCTGTGGCATAATTGATCATGAGCAAGCCCTTCTCACGACAGACATCAGCAAGATTCAAGGTGCCTACAACATTGGTACGGATAGTATCTTGTTTATGGGTCTCACACCAGTCCACATTTGGTCTTCCAGTGACACCAGCAGCATTGAAAACATGAGTGGGCTTCACTTTTGTTATGTCCTCCAAAAGTTGAGAACGCTCCTGCAGGCGTCCCTTCCCATATTCATATGGTATTCCTTGCTTATCACATATCTTCCCTAGTAGACCACCAATCCATCCAGTCTTACCATATATCAAGAACTTGTAGTTGGTATTTTGAGTGCCACTGCTGGTGCTCTTGGAAGTGGTTGTAGGAGTTATTGTGCTAGGTTCCTTAGCTTCGCTCGGTGAGGAAGCAAGAGATTTTATTTCCTCAATCCAGTTATTCCCTTCAATTCCAGGCGTCATCGGCATATTTGGATGAGGGAGCAATGCACCGGCAACATCCCCCCAGTAATCAGGATTGTTGGTGTACCATTCAACTGTTTTCTTCAAACCCTCTTCCCATGATGTGCTCTCTGACCATCCCAACTTCTTCAATTTCTGATTATCCAGAAAGTACCTCTGATCATTGAAGGGCCTATTCTCAACAAACCTGATGAATTTTTTGGTGTCCAAGCTAAAAAGCTTGCATATTTCACTGGCCACATCAATCACCCTCCTCTCCTTCAAAGTACCAATGTTATACACTTGCCCAACCTCTCCTTTATGAAGAACTGCCTCAAAAGCTTCAGCAACATCCTCACAATAAAGATAGCTCCTGACATTAGAGCCATCACCATGAATTGGAAGGGACAAACCTCTCATGGCCAAAAGAATAAATTTGGGGATGAGCTTCTCAGGAAACTGATTTAGCCCATACACATTGTTGCCTCGAGTTGTAATCACAGGAAGACCATAAGACTTTCCATAAGCCATCACAAGCATTTCAGCACCAGCTTTTGTAGCTGCATATGGATTTGTGGGAAGCAACTGTGAGGCCTCATGGTTACCAACCAGAGCATCCTCATCAGTTTCTCCGTACACCTCATCAGTACTCACATGAATAAATCTTTTGATCTGGCCAGTAACCTTGCATGCCTCAAGGAGAACGTGGGTACCATATATGTTGTTCTTTGTGAACTCAAAGGAATTGCCAAATGAATTATCCACGTGAGTCTGAGCGGCAAAGTGCATGATGGTGTCAATTGACTCACTGATGAGAAGGAAGTTCACCAGATCAGCACTTGCAATGTCGCCTTTGACAAACTTGAAATTTGGCGATGATCGGGAAGGGCTGAGGTTTTTCAGGTTGGAGCAGTAGTCAATCTTGTCGAGGACAACAATCTTATAGTGAGGGTAGCTCCTAACCAGACGGTTCGCCACATGGGACGCAATGAAACCCGCAGCACCAGTTATGAGGATGTTCTTGGGCTCATAAGTCACCATGTTCGCCTGCAAATATCCAACATGATATGTGTCAAGAATGATGTCAGTAGGAGTGATTATTCTCACAAACATGCCTTCAAAGTTATTGGTAAAACAAGAAAGCGTATCTATTTCCTCCATCAAGTAAAATTACATGAAACATTATAGAACAACCAGGTAGTGAGAAGAACATAGAACCGATGAGAAATGATTCGGACACCCGGGGCTCGTATTCTCTTTTATGTTCCATTTGCCAAAAAGTATATATTCCCCGATTACATTGTGTCACCCTGTCACCTATTCACCACACTTTTCATCCTTTCCTCTCAGTTCCCGCAACCTCTCCTCTCCTCAATATCGGATAAGTATTAACAAATTACAAGTTTTAGGGTGATTGACATTTTTAATAACCGCTCATCTGCCCCGATCTAACGGTGACAATTAGACAGAACCAAACTGACGGAACCAAAATTGGGGGACCGGAACCCAATTCGGTGGGACCAGAACCACACATATATTTTGCAAATATTATACCTTTTAAGTGACCAAATCATCTAATGATACTACACAAATCTTAAAGCAACAAAAAATTCTAGCAGCAGCAAGCGATCAGAGTATCAAACAGTAGGATCATATATATGTTCTTTCCCTCCGTTCGGCGAGACTTATTTGAGGGCCGGCGGATATGCATCGGCTGATTCTCCATTGATCAATCAGAATCAGGACGGTAGTCTACCAGATAGAGAAGTAGGCGTTGATTTTCAGAATAGATCCTTGGTCTCGGTGGCGAGGCTGTCTGCGCCCGTAGCCGCCAATTTCCCCTCGTCCGGCTCCAATCACTCTCTTCCTTGTTATAGGACATAGCTGCCTGAGCTCCTCACGTGGACAAGCGCTCGAAATCGCGACTGCATCATGTACGAATCAGCGGCGCAGATCGGGGACACTTAGAATCGCTGCTGCGGCTAATACGAATCGCTTGCCGGTTTCACGACGCACTGAAGAATTGCCAAAAGAGGACATGTTTCCGGACGATACAGGAACGAATTTAACGATGGGGGAAAAGAAACAACAAAGAAGGAACATCGAATAGATAGATATAGATTATGATTTGATAAGTTGACCTTCAAAACATCCGTTTAGAATTATTAAAGTATTATAAAAGTTATACACCGATTTAATCAACGGCTACGAAAAATTACATTAGACGGAACCCAGATTCAGTTAGACGGAGCCAAAGTTTCGTGCCAATCACTGTAAAAGAGCTCTTAACATATATTTGCATTTAAGATTTTTTAATTTCAGTTTTTAATCGGTGAAACTAATGGAAATTAGGTATATTTATATTGTTGCACACACATTTTTATTTTATTCCATGAGAATTGTGCTCTTCTCCGCAAGCTTACAAAGTGTTTTGGGGTTCTCGGTATATCGACATACTGTGTTTGCACTACAAATCATTTTTATGAAATATGAGCACTATCATGTAGTTGGCGAATAGTGTGTTCCTGTGCACATTAATACCTTAGTGCAGGTCATTGTTTATTTGTACATAATAATAGTTTACACCGAAAACATGTCACAAACTCCCTGATGTTATACTACTTAATCGTGTTTTAGCCAGGGTGGCTATGTACCCTCACGACGGTCATGTTCCATGACGATCGCGAGGGGGTGTTACAGCCTTAGGCCGGTTCCCCTCTAATTATCTGGCCAAACTATCCTCTTTTTAATTAATATAAATAGCAAGTATTTTTCCTTGTTTTTTAAAAAATATTCAAACATAATAGTATCTATGATCAAACCTACTCCACAAAACTATGTGTTCATAAAAGGATTTGAATCTTGGACTAATGGCATGAATTAAAATGCATGATGTTGATATTGTTCTTCTGCTATTACTTATGTCGAGAATGACTTGATTCAGATATTTATTTCCTTATCTATGGTGTTGACTGTCCCTTGCTTAAATGCAGGCAACCGAGACGAAACTGTTGCTACAAATTTGTTGGTGCTATGACAACTATTGCCAATAAATTATTGTGTTTGACTTGCTGTTATCACGTACTTGGTAGCTAGGAGAGGAGCGCATTATCAATAGTTAAGAAATTTGCATATTCGTGACGATGGGCATTTACACCGCATACAATTTACTAGGTAAATATCTGTAGTATAAGGCTTGAATTCTATATATTTTTAGAAATATTTCTAAGTTTCGGTGAAACTGGATAAACTTTTTTTTTCGATAATGGGCGCTTTATTACTTAAACAAGCAATCTGGATGATGCATAACATGATCAATCTGGATGTAACTGCATAAGAATATGTCGACAAAACGCTTGTGGTACTCAGTAAGCACCATGAAACATTTGGGGAAACTGGGTTACGCAGACTCTAGTAATAGACACGAAACAAGTTTTATCATTTGTATTGTTTCATGGTTTCATAAAGATTTACCGATCCTAACATTCCATAAACATTTTATATCAGCAACAATGTATCGACTATGCCATCCAATATAGGAGCAGGTAGACGGGAGGAGCGCCTTACCAACTGGATCACGCGGCGCGCGTGGTAGGAGGTGAGCGGCGGCGCCCAGGATCAGAGGAGAGATGCTTGAGCCTTGAACCCTTGAGGGATTGAAGAAAATCCCTCGTTAGGAGAAGGCAGCAAGGAGTACACACACGAGCTTAGAAGTGTGTAACGGGTGGAGGAGTACAGTTTGTCTTAAATAGTCTTTACTAACGCTTAGTACTTCAACATCTGGTCACCCTGGTCCTACAGCTGCTTAAGTCTGAAGTAATTTTTTACTGATTCGTAGCGGAGTATACATTCTTGTGTTAGCAAGCAAAGTGCACACTATTTTTTTTAGATGAGCAAAGTGCACACTATGCTTTATCTTGAAGCGTTTCTGCAAGACTCGGAGAACGGAAGCCATGGGCTTTTTTTTTCGATAAAGAAGAAGCCATGGGCTTGCATGCATAGCATTGTCTTTTCTGGTTATGAAACGAAAAATGTTTCTATAAACTTGACCAAACTTAAATAAGTTCTGAGTTAGACTAAACCTCGAACTTTAATTAATCTGGGGCAGGTATCTGAAAATATTATCCAGGAATTGTCATAAAAAACAATTGTGTCACATCCCCTGTAGCACCTCATCGTCTCCGATCACCGGCACACGGATATAATTTGGGTTCATCCCCATAGCACGAGGAAGCCTTGGGCATCAGCCCCGGGCATGGCGGTGGTGGCCTGCTTCTTTACCGGAGTTGTCGGGTGGCTGAATAAAGGCGGTGATTCTAGGATTACTCTTGCACCAAGATGAAGACTTGCTTGATGTTTGCCTGAATTGATCTGATCGGATTGTTGAGCTCGGAAGGGTCCGCCGAAGAACTTCATTGGGTGCATCATGTTTGGAGATTGCTGGATCGGAGTGAATTCGGTCGTACACACCCGTGTTTTTTACGACTGCTTGGTTTCGGGAGGAAGTGTCGCTAAGCCCTGCTATATGTTACCATCATAGCACATGTTTTATACGTTCCATGACGAATTCATAGGCGCAGAGGTGAAGCTAGCAAAATAAATCAATGGGTTCATCTCTACAAATCTACGATATATAACTAAGTGATAAATAGTGCTAAGTAAGAAAATTGGTCTAGATTAGCACAAATCCGTTGAGTTCACTTGAACCCAACTCTTACATGCTAGCTCCGCCATTGCAGAGGCGAAGAATGTTATTGAAGCCAAGATCTGAGGATTAGTAATGGAGGTTCGAGTTTTTTGCTGAGATGAGAAATTTGCTTGGTGATTTGGGATTTGTAGCAGCAGTATACAAGTGGGGGTGATAGCACATGAAAAGTTCATATTTTCAGGTGAAAATCCAAGGTCTGTTCTTGATTGGTTGTGCCTATCAATAGATTTGTTGAAGATATTATTTTGACAGTGTGAACTTTCTCTAGGATGAAAACCTATAATCTATGATTGAGCGACAACGGCGGCTGTGCACTATTTTGTTCTTGGAGGGCTCATTTTTGGAGAATTTGAATTTCAGATGTTGTCTTAGTATTGTTTGTACTACTGCTACAAGGTCCAGATCTAAGCGGGATTTTTTTTAGTTTCCCTTTTTTAGCTGTGTGCATCCGTAGTGTTATTAGAATTGTGTGGTGTTGCAGATGCTAAGTGTAATTGATATCTTCGTGATATTACAACATTTCATTTATCTAAAAAAAAATAGTGTAATTTTGATAGATTTGAAAAAGTGATCAAAACCATATATTAATATCATTCATGAAACAACAACTTCAGAAGTATTTGGCCTCTTTTGAAGCTTTGCTATTTGCTCTTTGGCCTCTTGTGGAATGGTGGCCTGGCGAGTATTGGTAGTGTAGAGAGAAACAAGAACTTAATCGCGTCAGTAATTCGCAGCGTTAGTGCAATCATCATTGTTTAACCTTTCACGTTGCAGTGCGGTGTGCGTACGTAGGATCCACCGGCTCAGTGTAAGGTCGTGTTGCGTCTGTTATTAGTTCGGATGCTGCTTTGCGTGAAGCTGAATGTTGACTTGGGTAACAGAGCCACCATGTGGTTATTTGTTCGATCGGAATCGGATGCTACTTTGCGTAAAAAGTACAGTAGTATCAAGCAGGAGCGAGGCTTGACTTGCAGCTGGCCGATGACTTGGGCTAGTGCATCGTCTTCGTGCAATGGAAATATGTTACAGAACCGGAACTTACGGTTGGTGTGCTTGGCCAAATGGGCATACGTAGCCTTGTGAACCTAAAGCAGTGGCCAAATGGACTTTCCTCTTACGGGGTCTATCAGTGTCTACTGAACGTTTAGTCCAGCGCTTAGCCAGCCTATGTTGCTGAAGGGAGGAGAAAAACTCTCCCTTATAAGCTGGTCATAGTCTCTTTACATAGGCTAGTAGGATTGTTTTTGAATGGTGAGATTGTTCGGTGTTTAATCTCACCTAGCCTACGAAAAAGAGGTTGCGGCTAGCTTATAAGCGAGAGTTTCCCTCCTCTCTCCAGTCTAGACTTTTGGAATGAAGTGGGCTTTTCTTTTATAGTTGCCCCGTATGCCCATAAACATTCGAATATAGGCTGAGTGCTAGGCTAAACATAAGTGAGCGCCAACAAAGTCAGGCATGCAGGTTTGTGTAATCAAAATCGAACATGTGTAGTCAAATATACATATTTATATGAACTTCTTATTATTTTTTGCATGATTTCTCCCTGTATAATTAAAAAAAAGGTGTGTAGTCAATTGAATACATGACTTGTGTGTGGCTCTGCATCAAACCACATAATTCCTTTGTGCGCTTGAGGGGGTGTCCATTGTTCGACCCTTCGCACATTCAGTCAAGCTAAGGTTAGCGACAAATTAGATGGTTTGTTTGAATTGTTGTTGAGGTTTGTTGCGTGATTCAAGGGATTCTTTGGTTTATTCAAACATCTGTTTTTCACTCCATGTCCACCATATTATGCCTGCATCCGCTTTCGTATTTGTTTCTGGGGTCTATGTATTCATTTCTACTTTCCCACCATCACCATATTATGCCTCCATGTCCACCAGAATAATTTCTATATTTTTTTAAGTAAGAATACAAGATAAAGAGCAGCAAGCCGCCTCATTAAAAACCTTCCAGTCCCCTTCGGTATCCTGGTAAGGAAAAGAGTGCGTAAGAAACTTGCTACCCTGAGAGTTTACATAGTGTTCCTACGGTCTAAATTGACCAACGCACGAACGCAGTCGGGGGTTGAATCAAACATAATATCTGAGAGACCAGATTTGCCTAACTAAGCTAACACATGGGCTACACCATTGTTCACACGATCTACCTTAAGTATAGAGATGTCCTGGAAGATCTTCAGAAGCTCTCGGGCCTCCAGGATTAGAGCCCAACTTGCAGAATGCTCCTCAGAAGTGCTTGATTTGCATGCACCGCCCTCAAACAATCTGACTCCAAGGACGCCGGCCACCTTCGGAGCGAGGTCAGTCGGCTTCCTCCACACTTCCACAAGACGGAATGAACCTCCATTCAGCTAGGAGGGCTGAACCCAGATGATCTCGGATAATTATGCCAATACCTGCACGTTTTGTAGTTGAGTCCCAGCCGGCATCAACGTGTGCTTTGACAGCGCCGACAGCCGGGGCTGTCCAAGAAGGCGCGATACTAGCCCCCGGTCCTTCGCCTATAAACGACCGATGATAATTTACCAAGTAGGGGACTGACACCGAAATCGACGCCTTTCCGTCGCCATGGACGATGTTGTTACAATAATGCCAAACGCGCCAGAGCAAGAATATTATCTTAGGTCTTTGATCCTTCACTGCATTGCCTAAGAGTACAAACAGCCAGTCCTTGTTGCTTCCTCTAAATGCCACTTCATCTGGGAGGGACCAATGTTCGCGCATCTCCTTGCGAAGAGCCCGAGCAAGCGTGCAGCTGATAAGGGCGTGGTGTACATCTTGTGGTTCTTGTCCACATATAGTGCATATAGGTGTGATTGTGTGAATACGCCTGTTCAAATTCCGACGAACACTTAGGGAGTCTGAGGCAGCTCTCCAAGCAAAAATACTCAATTTCGGAGGGGCGTTTAATTTCCAAATTAGATCCCAAACCTTCCGATCACCAGTAGGATCAGAGCTAGATTGTCCTCCACTTAGTTCCAACAATTTAGGCTAGATCCCAATGCGATAAGCCGAGCGTACACTAAAGAGGCCATTGTGTTCTCCACTCCAAGCCACAAAATCATCCCCTGACCGCGGTGCAAGTTTGATAGCGAGGATTACTGAGGCATCATTGATACGTCTCAAATGTATCTATAATTTCTTATGTTCCATGCTACTTTTATGACAATACTCACATATTTTATACACACTTTACATAATTTATATGCATTTTCCGCTACTAAACTATTGATAAGATGCCGAAGCGCCAGTTCCTGTTTTCTGCTGTTTTTGGTTTCAGAAATCCTACAAAGGAAATATTCTCGGAATTGGACGAAATCAACGCCCAGGGTCTTATTTTTCCACGGAGCTTCCAGAAGACCGAAGAGCATACGAAGTGGGGCCACGAGGTGGCCAGACCACAGGGCGGCGCGGCCAAGGAGGGGCCCGCGCCGGCCTGTGGTGTGGGCCCCTCGCGCGCCTCACGACTCTGCCCTTCCGCCTACTTAAACTCTCCGTCGCGAAAACCCTATTACCGAGAGCCATGATACAGAAAAAGTTCCAGAGACGCCGCCGCCACCAATCCCATCTCGGGGGATTCAGGAGATCGCCTCCGGCACCCTGCCGGAGAGGGGAATCATCTCCCGGAGGACTCGACATCACCATGATTGCCTCCGGACTGATGTGTGAGTAGTTCATCCTTGGACTATGGGTCCATAGCAGTAGCTAGATGGTTGTCTTCTCCTCATTGTGCTATCATGTTAAATCTTGTGAGCTGCCTATCATGATCAAGATCATCTATTTGTAATGCTACATGTTGTGTTTATTGGGATCCGATGAATATGGAATACTATGTCAAGTTGATTATCAATCTATCATATATGTGTTGTTTATGTTCTTGCATGCTCTCCGTTGCTAGTAGAGGCTCTGGCCAAGTTGATACTTGTGACTCCAAGAGGGAATATTTATGCTCGATAGTGGGTTCATGCCTCCATTGAATCTGTGATGATGATGAAAGTTCTAAGGTTGTGGATGTGCTTGTTGCCACTAGGGATAAAACATCAATGCTTTGTCTAAGGATATTTGTGTTGATTACATTACGCACCATACTTAATGCAATTGTCACGTTGTTTGCAACTTAATACCTGGAAGGGGTGCGGATGCTAACCCGAAGGTGAACTTTTAGGCATAGATGCATGCTTGGATAGCGATCTATGTACTTTGTCGTAATGCCCTGATTAAATCTCATAGTAGTCATCGTGATATGTATGTGCATTGTTATGCCCTCTCTATTTGTCAATTGTCCAACTGTAATTTGTTCACCCAACATGCTATTTCTTATCGGAGAGACACCACTAGTGAACTGTGGACCCCGGTCCATTCTTTTACATCTGAAATACAATCAACTGCAATCTCTGTTCTCTGTTGTTCTTCACAAGCAAACATCATTTTCCACACCATACGTTTAATCCTTTGTTTACAGCAAGCCGGTGAGATTGACAACCTCACTGTTAAGTTGGGGCAAAGTATTTTGATTGTGTTATGCAGGTTCCACGTTGGCGCCGGAATCCCTGGTGTTGCGCCGCACTACACTCCGTCACCAACAACCTTCACGTGGCCCTTGACTCCTACTGGTTCGATAACCTTGGTTTCTTACAGAGGCAAAACTTGCTGCTGTACGCATCACACCTTCCTCTTGGGGTTCCCAACGGACGTGTGCTTCACGCGTTATCAAGCTCTTTTTCTGGCGCCGTTGCCGGGGACGTGAAGGAAAATTACACCACAGAGATTTCTAACTCCCACGTCAACTGCACGCCAGCAGCTCTTTTTCTGGCGCCATTGCCGGGGAGATCAAGACACGCTGCAAGGGGAGTCTCCCACATCCAATCTCTTTACTTTGTTTTTGTCTTGCTTTACTTTACTTTATTTACTGCTTTGTTTGCTTTCTCTATATGAAAAATACAAAAAAAAATTAGTTACTTGCATTTACTTTATTTACTGTCTTGTTTGCGTTCTCTATATCAAAAATACAAAAAAATTAGTTACTTGCATTTACTTTATTTTGTTTCATCATGCTTCCCCCTAAGTTCACTTTGAAAGATATACCGGTAGGGCGTGGGTCTATCATTGGAAGAGATAATATAGAGGAATTTTTCACTCATGTTAGTACGGTTAAAGATTTTGAAGATAGACACTTGGTAGAACTTGCCCCTACTTATGAAATTGCTACTGCCTCTTTAGTGCACATGTTGGAAGCTAGGTTTGTTAATCTTAATCCTATAATGCAACATATGTTTCTTACACTTTCTGATATGGAAGAAGGAGAGAAGAAAGATTTTGTTTTAGAAATCCTTCTTAGAGAATTTGGTGATATAGCTAAAGAAGCTAGAAAAGTTTTTATTAAGCATAAGAGGCTTGACTTTTGTACCGATTTTGCAAAAACACTTGAAAAGATGGACATGGATAGATTAAAGTACACTAATAACGTCAATGGTGAGGGGGAGATTAAAATACCAATACCTAGTAAGCTCCTAGGAATGCATGAAGCTCTAGAAAATAACTATGCTTGGCTTGTTCGTGTAAATTTGTTTGATGAGAATAGTAAGCCTAAAAGTAATGAAAGGGGAGCCTCTGAAACTTACATAGACAATATACAATGCATTGTTGAGAAAACTCCCAACTATGATGTTGATGCTTCATCTCTTGATAATACTTGATTCACACTTTCTGCGCCTAGCTGAAAGGCGTTAAAGAAAAGCGCTTATGGGAGACAACCCATTATTTTACTTCTGCACTTTTATTTTATATTTGAGTCTTGGAAGTTGTTACTACTGTAGCAACCTCTCCTTATCTTTATTTTATTATATTGTTGTGCCAAGTAAAGTCTTTGATAGTAAGGTTAATACTAGACTTGGATTACTGCGCAGAAACAGATTTCTTGCTGTCACGAAATTGAGTAGCCCCGTCTGTAGGTAACTCAAAAATATCTGCCAATTTACGTGTGTGATCCTCAGCTATGTACGCAACTTTCATTCAATTTGAGCTTTTTCATCTGAGCAAGTTAAGTGCCCCTGAAAAAATCGTCTTTACGGACTGTTCTGTTTTGACAGATTCTGCCTTTTATTTCGCATTGCCTGTTTTGCTATGTTGAATGGATTTCTTTGTTCCATTAACTTTCAGTAGCTTTGTGCAATGTCCAGAAGTGTTAAGAATGATTATGTCACCTCTGAATATGTGAATTTTTGATTATGCACTAACCCTCTAATGAGTTTGTTTTGAGTTTGGTGTGGAGGAAGTTTTCAAGGATCAAGAGAGGAGGATGATACAATAGGATCAAGAAGATTGAAAAGTCTAAGCTTGGGGATGCCCCCGTGGTTCATCCCTGCATATTTCAAGAAGACTCAAGCATCTAAGCTTGGGGATGCCCAAGGCATCCCCTTCTTCATCGACAACTTATCAGGTCACCTCTAGTGAAACTATATTTTTATTCCGTCACATCTTATGTGCTTTACTTGGAGCGTCTGTATGTTTTTGTTTTGTTTTTGTTTGAATAAAATCGGATCCTAGCATTCTTTGTTTGAGAGAGAGACACGCTCCGCTCGTTCATATGAACACTGGTGTTCTTCGCTTTACTTTTAATGTTCATGGCGAAGGTTGAAACTGCTTCGTTCATTGTTATATGGTTGGAAACAGAAAATGCTTCATGTGGTAATTGGTATAGTGTCTTGAATAATTTGATACTTGGCAATTGTTGTGCTCAAATAGATCATGTTTAAGCTCTTGCATCATGTACTTTGTACCTATTAATGAAGAACTACCATAGAGCTTGTTGAAATTTGGTTTGCATGATTGGTCTCTCTAAAAGTCTAGATATTTTCCGGTAAAAGTGTTTGAACAACAAGGAGACAGTGTAGAGTCTTATAATGCTTGCAATATGTTCTTATGTAAGTTTTGCTGTACCGGTTCATACTTGTGTTTGCTTCAAACAACATTGCTAGCCAAAGCCTTGTATTGAGAGGGAATACTTCTCGTGCATCCAAATCCTTGAGCCAAAAACTATGCCATTTGTGTCCACCATACCTACCTACTACATGGTATTTCTCTGCCATTCCAAAGTAAATTACTTGAGTACTACCTTTAAAATTTCACTCCTTGTCTTTGCAATATATAGCTCATGGGAAAATAGCTTAAAAAACTATTGTGGTATTGAATATGTTACTTATGTATCTTATTTCTTATAAGTTGCTTGTTGAGCGGTAACCATGTTTCTGGGGACGCCATCAACTATTTCACCTTTGTTGAATATCATGTGAGTTGCTATGCATGTTCGTCTTGTCCGAAGTAAGGGTGATTTATCATGATCAAATGGTTTGAGTATGCATATTGTTAGAGAAGAACATTGGGCCGCTAACTAAAGCCATGAATCATGGTGGAAGTTTCAGTTTGGACATCAATCCTCAATCTCTTATGAGAATATTATCTGTTGTTGAATGGTTATGCATTAAAGAGGAGTCCATTATCTGTTGTCTATGTTGTCCCGGTATGGATGTCCTAAGTTGAGATCTATCAAAAACGAGAAATCAAATGCGATCTATCTCCTTGGACCTTTGTACATGCGGCATAGAGGTATCCCTTTGTGACACTTGGTTGAAACATATGTTATGCAATGATAATCCATGTAAATCCAAGCTAATTAGGACAAGGTGCGAGCACTATTGGTATTCTATGCACGAGGCTTGTAACTTATAGGATGTCTTATGCATAACACATATGAATTATTACTACCGTTGACAAAATTGTTTCTATGTTTTCAAAATAAAAGCTCTAGCACAAAAAAATAGTAATCCATGCTTCCCTCTGCGAAGGGCCTTTCTTTTACTTTATGTTGAGTCAGTTTACCTATTTCCTTCTATCTTAGGAGCAAACACTTGTGTCAACTGTGTGCATTGATTCCTACATACTTGCTTATTTGCATTCATCATATTACTTTGTGTTGACAATTATCCATGAGATAAACATGCTGAAGTTGAAAGCAACTGCTGAAACTTATATCTTCCTTTGTGTTGCTTCAAAACTTTCTACTAAGAATTTATTGCTTTATGAGTTAACTCCTGTGCAAGTCTTACGGATGCTTGTCTTGAAAGTACTATTCATGAAAAGTCTTTGCTATATGATTCAGTTGTTTAATCATTGTCTTTACCATTGCTTCGAATCACTTCATTCATCTCATATGCTTTACAATAGTATTGATCAAGATTATGATAGCATGTCACTTCAGAAATTATCCTTGTTATCGTTTACCTACTCGAGGGCGAGTAGGAACTAAGCTTGGGGATGCTTGATACGTCTCAAACGTATCTATAATTTCTTATATTCCATGCTACTTTTAGGACAATACTCACATGTTTTATACACACTTTACATCATTTATATGCATTTTCCGGCACTAACATATTGACAAGATGCTGAAGCGCCAGTTCCTGTTTTTTGCTGTTTTTGGTTTCAGAAATCCTACAAAGGAAATATTCTCGGAATTGGACGAAATCAACGCCCAGGGTCTTATTTTTCCACGGAGCTTCCAGAAGACCGACGAGAATACGAAGTGGGGCCACGAGGTGGCCAGACCACAGGGCGGCGCGACCAAGAAGGGGCCCGCGCCGGCCTGTGGTGTGGGCCCCTCGCGCGCCTCCCGACTCTGCCATTCCGCCTACTTAAACTCTCCGTCGCGAAAACCCTATTACAGAGAGCCACGATACGGAAAAAGTTCCAGAGACGCCGCCGCCGCCAATCCCATCTCGGGGGATTCAGGAGATCGCCTCCGGCACCCTGCCGGAGAGGGGAATCATCTCCCGGAGGACTCTACATCACCATGATTGCCTCCGGACTGATGTGTGAGTAGTTCATCCTTGGACTATGGGTCCATAGCAGTAGCTAGATGGTTGTCTTCTCCTCATTGTGCTATCATGTTAGATCTTGTGAGCTGCCTATCATGATCAAGATCATCTATTTGTAATGCTACATGTTGTGTTTGTTGGGATCCGATGAATATGGAATACTATGTCAAGTTGACTATCAATCTATCATATATGTGTTGTTTATGTTCTTGCATGCTCTCCGTTGCTAGTAGAGGCTCTGGCCAAGTTGATACTTGTGACTCCAAGAGGGAGTATTTATGCTCGATAGTGGGTTCATGCCTCCATTGAATGCAGGACGATGTGACGAAAGTTCTAAGGTTGTGGATATGCTTGTTGCCACTAGGGATAAAACATCAATGCTTTGTCTAAGGATATTTGTGTTGATTACATTACGCACCATACTTAATGCAATTGTCTCGTTGTTTGCAACTTAATACCGGAAGGGGTGCGGATGCTAACCCGAAGGTGGACTTTTTAGGCATAGATGCATGCTGGATAGCGGTCTATGTACTTTGTCGTAATGCCCTGATTAAATCTCATAGTAGTCATCGTGATATGTATGTGCATTGTTATGCCCTCTCTATTTGTCAATTGTCCAACTGTAATTTGTTCACCCAACATGCTATTTCTTATCGGAGAGACACCGCTAGTGAACTGTGGACCCCGGTCCATTCTTTTACATCTGAAATACAATCAACTGCAATCTCTGTTCTATGTTGTTCTTCACAAGCAAACATCATTTTCCACACCATACGTTTAATCCTTTGTTTACAGCAAGCCGGTGAGATTGACAACCTCACTGTTAAGTTGGGGCAAAGTATTTTGATTGTGTTATGCAGGTTCCACGTTGGCGCCGGAATCCCTGGTGTTGCGCCGCACTACACTCCGTCACCAACAACCTTCACGTGGCCCTTGACTCCTACTGGTTCGATAACCTTGGTTTCTTACTGAGGGAAAACTTGCTGTTGTACGCATCACACCTTCCTCTTGGGGTTCCCAACGGACGTGTGCTTCGCGTGTTATCAAGCTCTTTTTCTGGCGCCGTTGCCGGGGATGTGAAGGAAAATTACACCACAGAGATTTCTAACTCCCACGTCAACTGCACGCCAGCAATCATGAGGGAAGCAGCATTCACACACAACATTTTCATTCCAAGTCCTAGAATCATGATCAATAAGCTCTGAAACCCATTTGCGCCTTGAATTACCTTGCTTCCCATCTACCTGCAGTGCTCCGGACCTAGGTAGCCAATTATCTCGATAGATTTTCACACTTGATAAATTGCCGATCCGCCAAATAATTTCCTTTTTCAGTAATTCGAGTCCATGAACAATACCTTGCCAAGTCCGAGATTGGTTCTGAATAAAAGCCGTATCCAGCAAGTGCCCGGATGGGTAGTACCTTGCTTTGAGGAGACGAGTAGAGAGGCTATCCAGGTACTGTAACAGGCGCCATGCCTGTCTGGCCAAGAATGCCTGATTGAAAATACGCTCGAAAACCAGTACCGCCATGAGATTTAGGTCTTGCAACTTTGTCCCAGGCTAACCACTAAACCTTCCGTTTATTAACCTCATCACCCCACCAGAAGTTGCGGATAATTTGCTCCAGCTCGTCAACTAGCCCAACGGGGAATCTAAACACCCCCATAGCATATGTGGAGACAGATTGCAGGACAGATTTAATGAGAATATCCTTTGCTCCCGACGACATATATTTTTCCGACCAATCACTCGCATGTTTCGAGAATTTGCTTTTAGTTGATTTGAATTTTTCTTTTGTCAACCTTCCTTCAGGGACCGGCAGGCCTAAATATTTTTCTTCAAAGCAACTAGTATCATACTTCAGGATTTCCTTGATTTCATCTTGTACATCAACCGTGCACTGATCTCCATACATGATAAGAGCATCTGCCAAGGCTCACCAGCTGTCCAGTACCTCGTTCATAGCGGTCAAGGATAGATTTGATTACCCTTGCTTGATCCACCGAGCCTTCAAAGAAGAGAAGGCTATCGTCCGCGAATAAGAGGTGTGAGATGCCAGGGGCACGCCGGCATATGTGAAGCTCACGAAGCGCATTATTTTTCAATTTCCTTCTGAATAAGACATGAGAGACCATCAGCAACAAACAAGAAAAGGTACGGCGAGAGGGGATCACCTTGGCGAATGCCGGAGAAGGAGTGAAGGAGTCCAACATATTTCTGTTAAAGCGAACTGTATATCGAACGGTGGTCACACAGGCCATCACCCACCGAATCCATTGACTATGAAAGCCCAATTTCGCTAAAACCCCTTCCAAAAACCTCCAATCTACACGGTCATAATCTTTGGCCATGTCCAACTTGTACACACAAAATTTCTTCCGAGCTACTGAACCAGTCTGGATAGAGTGAATGCATTCAAAGGCCATTAGCGCATTGTCAGTAATAAGCCGCCCAGGAATAAACGCACTCTGTGTCGGAGAGATGATATCTTGGAGAAAAGGCCTCAACCTATTCACCAAGCATTTCGAGACGACTTTGAAAATAACATTGCACAGGCTAATAGGGCGAAAGTCCTTCGGATCATTTTTCTTGGGTATTAAGACAATCGCCGTGTCATTAACCTCATCAGGCATGACACCGGTATCAAAGAAAAGCTTCACCGCCCGTACCACCTCCTCCTTCATGAGATCCCAATTTCGTTGTAGAAAGCGTGCTGGAAATCCATCCGGACCAGGGGCTTTTAAAGGCCCAATTTGGAATAGGGCGTCACTGATTTCTTTCTCCGTGAAAGGAGCACATAGCTTCTCATTAGTCTCATCTTCTACACACCTCCGCATGGCATCAAGGACAAGAGCTGGTTTAGTAGCATCTTCTCGTGAGTAAAGATTTTGGAAAAACTCCCTTGTCATATTATCCATCTCCCTGTGTCAGATGTCCAAGTGCCATCTGGTCGCCTGAGTCGACGAACTCTATTCTTCCGTCGCCTGAGCCCGGGTCAGCGTTGAGGTTTAAGGTCCTCCTAGCCCCCGCCCCAACATCAGTCTCAATAGTATCACTGGGCTTGACTGGGCTGGATGCATCGTCCTTCAAATCCGCAGCATCATCAAGCTCAGCGTCTTGCGACGAACGTTTCCGTGGCATGCCCTGAGGTGAACCACGCCCAGTCCTGCCTCGGCCACGCCCAACAAAGGATCTAGGTTCCACCACCGTTGTAGCACGTCGAGTTGCGAACATAAAATCCCCATATTGCAAATCCTTAGCACCCCAAACTCCATCGCCGCATTCCTCATGATTATGGCCAATTATCCCACAATGTTTACAGAAAAAGGAACCTTCTCATACTTCACATAGAGACGTTTCTTCCCCTCCCCATCAATGTTCAGAGAAACTACCCGCTTCAACGGATTATTTAGTTCAAGCAAGACCCTGATTCTGACATAGTTGCCTTCATAGAAAAGCTTTGGAGACATTTGTACGTCTTTGGTTTTCCCAACCCGGTGGGCTAGATCATCCACAATCCAAGGCTTCCTATAGAGCTCCGGGGTGCCATGGATTTGTGCCTAGACGTGAAGTCCACCGAATACGAAGTGCGCCGGATCTTCCTTACCATCGTAATCCTCAATCAGAACAGCCCACCCTCGGAACGTCCAAGGACCTTGGTGTACTACCTTTTTCCAATCTCCTAGACAGTGCAACTGGATGACAAACAGATTTTCCCCAGCCTCTCTGCAAATCGGGTCTCTGGATAGGTTCCATACTGCCTTCATCTTCCCAATAAAAGCATCAGAGTTGAACGATCTCGAAGTGTGAACTCTGGCTATCGCTAGCCAGCGAGCATCCTTCTGAATTTTTGTTACCTCGTCTGCCCCAATCACGACGTCCTCAAGCTCATCCTCGCGGAGATCCAGGTGAGCCAGCAGATCGTCAATCTCCTTCTGGGGGTTCTTCACCGCATCACCCGCAGTTTCCCCAGAACTCGAAGACATGTCTTCCAAACCCTAGATGAACCACAGCGGAACAGAGAGCTCCGCACAACACGAAGGTGGTCACGGAGGCGGATTGGAAAAATAAGCTGAAACGGATCGGAATCGGAGCGAGCAAGAGAAGATCTCACGGGGCGCCTATGCGCCGCCGGAGCACTTAAACCCTAACGAAGGGGTACATCTGCCACATTGTTAATTTTTTAAGCAGAATAATTTCAACAGCACAAATGGTAAATTACCTTAACTTTCTAGTCTAAATATATGCAGTCGTTGCTCACATAGCATGGGCGAATAAAGTAAGAGTAGGTTTGGGTAGAGAGAATGTATAAGTTAATAGCACCCGTTGATGCTATCCTGAAACCAGAGAGCGCTATATGTGAGTTATGTTTAGAAAATGAAAATAGAAATGGTTCTGGTTTTCATGATGGAGTATTTAGAAATGTCTGCTCTTATCCTGAGTCTGTCTCTGAAGATGAGAACAATGATAAAGATTTCAATTTTTCTAATGTGGATTTAGATAGTTTGCGCTACAAAATCGCAGGTGTTACCTGATACTTTTAAATGTCGAGGCGGACGCCTAAAGGTCACAATTGAGCTACGGTGGTATTTACAAACAGCTAGGGATAATTGCGTTAGAATAGTGTACGTCCAACATCTTTTTCCACAGCACATAGTGCGTCGCCGAGCTAGTTGTGGTGCGGCAGATGCGGCGAGGGCCACAGGAACATTACTGGGAAGCACATACATATTAGGTATCGTGGCAGGTGTGTGTATGTTGACAGTATTTGGTGTTTGCCTTTGTACTTCACTACACAACACAAACTAGAGCCCCTCATGATATTGTCCAGCGCAATATTTTATTCTGTAATTTACCTATTCACGGTTCGTATAAATACTATAAAATCATAGAAAATCATAACATATATCACATATAATGCTTCCAAACATCCTAGCACAAGCTCAAATATATCATATAACATAATATCAAACTTATATATCGTAGTACCATAAAGTCAAAAGCGATCCTAATCAGTTTTAACACATCCATGACCTACGTTTTTAGGAAGTTTTCCCTCGACCACAAGGAAAACTATTCTGCCCATGGTAATAAGTCCTACGATGAAGTGTTGATTGCTTAGCCTTTAGTTCCCTCTACGGCAAACTCCTGACTGAGGAAGAAAATGAACTGTAAACTGCTTTGCTTCAGTGGAAAAAGATGATTAGTACCATCAAACTTAGACACAGTCTTACTAGTACCGAGGAGCTCCATCTTCCTTCGTGACCTACAAGTCAATAGATGGCATATGTTAGGATATGCATTTGGTAAATTTGAAACCGGGGTTTTTTATTCAGATACATTTACAAATGGACAAGCAAAACAATGATAAAGAGATTGACCCATTTTCTATAGAGATTTCTGTTTTCGTGCCATCTGGTCCTTAGTTGTGCTCAGTTTTCTCCAGTCGCTTAGTTTTTCCTCAGTTTTGCCTAAGCCCTTGTCTGAAACCCCCACAAGGAGCTCGGACGGGAGGAATCCCGTTTAGTTGACCGTTGGTTGGTGCTGGCAAATGTGACCGCTGTTGGTGCTCCGCAGTGGACACGTCTCCACTTATCCAGATCATCATGGGACCCACAACTTGTCCACGTTAGCGCGTCGGACCCACAGATTACCCAGGTGACCGTTGCAGAATGGGAGCCCGAGCCAGCCCCGCGCCCGTGCCCGTGCCATTGATTCCCCTTTCTTTTCCCGCGCCTATTGTTCTTCTTCTCCGCCAGCGGTAGCCCTTCTCCGGCAGGCGGGTGATGTCTAGTTTCTCTTCGACATCCTGTTCTTCATGGCCGCAGTATGGACCCGTGCCTTTGACAATATGCCCTGACTGCCCATGCCAAGATCCTCTGAAGCGGTTGATCTGTAAGACGAACGACAACGGCAACCGTGGACGTGAGTTCCTTTCATGCGAAAGCTTGTCATATAGAGAGGGGATAAGGTTAGATCTTGCTCCAATTGCTCTGTTTTCTCTCGATTTTCTTGTTATTCCCTCGAATTTAGGATTTAGGGTTTAGGGTTCACGTTGTTGTTTTCAGATCCTGAAGAAATGCAGGCATTTCGAGTGGATCGATGTGTACCTTCAGAGGCTTCAATTGAAGGAATTAATTGGCGCTATTGGGGAGCGCAATTTGGGAGGGGGGGGACTTGTTGTAGAGAATGCGGCGGAGAGAGGAGCCGTTCCGATTATGCCTAATGCTCCCAATGCAGAACTGGTGGAAGTGAAGGGAGAACTGAAGAAAATGAACAAGCAGTTAAGGTAGCTGATCAAGTTGAAGAAGCAAGCTAATCCGATGGATGGTTGTTTTTTTGTTGTATAATTGTGATCGGATTCTTATCATTTCTCATCAGGCGCTAGAAGTTATTGCAAGGGATCCCTTGTTACAAATCCATTATTCAGTTACATGTACTTGTAATTGTTTTCAAAGTTAGTGTGTACATTCACCGAAATTACAAAAAAAAAGTCTTAGGGAATATAGGAATGCTAAAGATAGTTGATAATTGTTAGAGCAGTGACAAATAATGCATTCACCGAAATCCCACAAATATGTATGTCTCATGTTTATACCAAAATTATACCACTTTTGGGATGTTTCAAATAACCAAAACTATATCCCAAACTTCCCTAAAAGAAAAGGAATGATAAAGAAAGTTGATAATTGTTAGAGGGGTGATAAATAATCCATTCACTGAAATCCCCCAAATATAACAAATATGTATGTCTCATGTTTCTACCAAAATTATACCACTTTTGGGCCGTTTCAAATTACCAAAACTATATTCCCTAAAAGAAAGGAATGCTAAAGATAGTTGAAAATTGTTAGAGGGGTGATAAATAATCCATTCACCAAAATCCCTCAAATATGTATGCCTCATGTTTATTATACCACTTTTGGGCCGTTTCAAATTACCAAAACTATATCCCAAACTATATTCCCTAAAAGAAAAGGAATGCTAAAGAGTTAGAGTTGATAATTGTTAGACGGGTAACAAATAATGCATTCACCGAAATCCGCAAATATGTATGTCTCTTGTTTACACCAAAACTATACCACTTTTCAGTTTAACATTTTTAGATCGTGGAAAATAATGCATAAATAGAGGGAATATAGCTACGTGGCAAACTCGTTATTGCACATAAATAGAGGGGTGTCACTGTTCACCGACAGAGAGAGAGGGGTGGCCACGAACAGAGAGAGAGAGGGGTCGCCACGAACAAAGAGAGAGGGGTGGCCACGAAGAGACGGAGAGAGGTATACTGCCTGTTAGATCAGTGGATCAACAGTTGGTGGAGTCGATCCGTGCGACAATTGCTCAACCAATCAGGATAAGTTTGGGCTTCTGTGAGCATTTGTAACAGTACTTGAGGGCAAAACTCAATAGTACTAAGAAACCAAGGGCACGTAAATAGTAAATAGAATAAGAGATTCAAACAAAAGAATTACAAAATAAAAAATGCGTGTTTTGTACAATATAATTCATATTGGGATACATTAAATTATTTGCAATTCAAATATACACGAGTGTGACAATTATGGCCTCATTTAGGCAAACTATGTTTTGGGGAAGATGTTTTGCAAAGGGGTTTGAGTGGAAAACCATGCATCTTCATAGCTACTAGTGATTCTGAGAAGTGGCAATTTATGATAAAACATGATTTATCTATGTTCGTTAAGGTTTCCTAGGTGGCAGGTTGCGTAGGAAGACTCCATGAGTAGGTGCCACTATGTTTTTTTTTGGATTTTTTTGCGCATGTCAATTAGCTATGTCAATCTCATTTGTTGACTCTCTGTTGACCAGCTACCTGAGGGTAAAACTGAGTATATTGCATAGTCTAAGTACTCGAGGGGAAAACTGAGTACAAATAAAATTTATGTATAAGGCCCGAGGTTATAACTGAGTACACCAAATATCCCAGGGTTAGCCTTGTGTCGCGGTGCATGCTGCAGCCATGCATAGCGGACGCGTGTTGCGGTACACGCCACCTTCGTCTTTATAGAGCCCCTCTTTCTCTCCCTCGACGCTCGTCCACTCTCTCATTCTCACTGCAACCGCCTCTCCTGTCCCATCATCTTCTCCACAACCGAAGAAAAAACCCCGAAGAAAACCGTCGGCGATGGAGAAGAATGAGATGCCCATTGTCGGCGCTTCCGACGTAGCCGCCGACGCATCGGCTGCCGCCCCCATCCAGGCCCCCGTCGCTGCTTCCAACGTAGCCACCAGCACATTAGCCGCCGGTGCATCGGCCCCCGCCCCCGTCCAGGCCCCCGTCGCTTGGGACCCGTACGAACCAGTGTCGTACATTGCGCCAGAGAACCCCTACGACACCAGCATCGTCGAAGACGAGCTGGAGGTAACCCTTTGTTCCCTTGTTCTTATCCCATTTCAATCCTTTTGTGTTAGATCTAGCGTTATTAGGGTTCGTCTGTTCCTAGTTCAATCCTTTCATGTTAGATCTTGCGTTATTAGGATTCGCCTGTTCCTAGTTCAATCCTTTCGTGTTAGATCTTGCGTTATTAGGGTCCGTCTGTTCCTAGTTCTGGATCTTGCGTTATTAATGTTTGTGATCTGCTTTTGTTTAAGATTCAATTAAATTATGTGAGTAATCTATCTCATCCGGTTAATTTGTGCCGATGATGATGAATATTTGGACACAAATTGATTCAGGGTTTGGTTAGTGAACAATTGGTGTGTACAAATTTGTTATGCATGATCTTTGGTTCACTGACTCAAAACCTGGATATAAGTGTGTCCAATGTAACTGAGACTACCTCTTTTTTCCGTGCCCATATTATCATGCATGATCTTTTGTTCACTCTCTGTTCCATCATCGTTGCAATTGACTCCGTGTTTTTTGCACGATCTTTGGTGCTACGTGACACGTGCAGAGCAGCGATGTCGACAATAACGACGAGTCCTTCCACACCAAGACTCGTCATGTCCTCAGGAGGCTGTAGTCCGGCCATTACGATGGCCACTTTGCTCTAGGCGTTTACAGGTGCCCCTTCTGCAACACGAAGCTCCGAGCCACCAACTTCAACTGCCTGGTGAACCATGCTGAATCCATTGGCAGATGCGGCGCTAGAGTTGGAACGACCGTGAACGTGCATGCGTTCATGGCCCAACACAAAGCACTTGGGATTCACCTGCGCAGCGTCCAAGCGAGTCACATGTGCTACCTGGAGGCGTTGAATGTGCCTACTGCACTCTCTGTATGTGACTACTCTTTCTGTAGAGCAGCTTAAATTCATGTAAAATGTAGCTTATATTGGATCTATCGGTGGTACTGTTGGATCTGTCGTGAATATATTTATGCTATGTTGACTGCTGTATGCAACTTATCCTATATTTTCTCTGGATTTGTGTCCTAGATTTCCTACTAAAAATGAAGGCATAAAGAAATGAATGGCGTTAAAAAACAGAAGGAGAAGCGGCTCTAGATTTGCTACCAATTTTGGCAATCAATAATGAATGAGATCGAGCGAGAGATAGGAAAAATGTGCATTGAAAACTGCTAATCTGGGCGAAAGAGACAAAAACCACTCGTGCCCACGTCTCGGACCCACACGGCTCCACACGCTACGGCCCCCGCTCCGCTCGTATGACTAATGTCTACGTGTGCTTCTATTCTTGTAGACAGTGTTGGGCCTCCGAGAGCATAGGTTTGTAGAACAGCAGCAAGTTTCCCTTAAGTGGATCACCCAAGGTTTATCGAACTCAGGGAGGTAGAGGTCAAAGATAGTCCTCTCAAGCAACCCTGCAATTAAGATACAAGAAGTCTCTTGTGTCCCCAACACACCTAATACACTTGTCAGATGTATAGGCGCACTAGTTCGGCGAAGAGATAGTAAAACACAGATGGTATAGATGAATATGAGTGGTAATAACAATCTGAAATAAATATGGCAGCGAGTAAACATGCAGTGGAACAGTAAGTAAGCGGTGTTTGCAGTATTGGAAACAAGGCCTAGGGATCATACTTTCACTAGTGGACACTCTCAACATTGATCACATAATAAATTAATAACTTCTCCTCACTTGTGCTACATACACTCTTTTGTTGGATGACAAACACCATTCATTGTGTAGGGCTACAAGAGCTCCCTCAAGCCGGAGTTAACAAGCGCCACAACATTCAGCATTCATATTTAAGTAACCTTATAGCATAATAGATCTTTGCAATTTAGACCGAGTACTAACATAGCATACACACTGTCACCATTACACTATGAAAGGGGGAATAGATCACATCAATACTAGCATAGTAATAATTAACTCCATAATCTACAAGAGATTATGATCATAACCTATGCCAAGTACTACATGATGCACACACTGTCACCATTACATCATGGAGGAGGAATAGACTACTTTAATAACATCACAAGAGTAGCACATAGACTAATAGCGATACAAAGCTCATCATATGGATCTCAATCATGCAAAGCAATTCATGAGATCATTGTATTGGGGTACATGAGAGAGAGATTAACCACATAGCTACCGGTAGAGCCCTTAGCCTCGGGGGAGAACTACTCCCTCCTCATCATGGGAGCAGCAGCGTTGATGGAGATGGCGGTGGTGTCGATGGAGATGCCTTCCGGGGGCACTTCCCCATCCCGGCGGCGGCTCTGGAACTTTTCTCGTATCGTGGCTTATCTTTTTAGGGTTTTCGAGGCGGAGACAATATATAGGCGGAAGGGCAGCCTCGGAGGGGACCTGGTGGTCCCACACCATAGGCTGGCGCGCCCAGGGTCCAGGCCGCGCCGCCCTGTGGGGTGGGGCCCCCAGGGCTCCCCTCTGGTGCCTCTCTGGCTCTCTGGAAGCTTCCGGGGAAAATAAGGTCCTGGGCGTTGATTTCGTCCAATTCCGAGAATATTTCCTTTGTAGGATTTCTGGAACCAAAAACAGCAGAAAACAGGAACTGGCACTTCGGCATCTTGTTAATAGGTTAGTTCCGGAAAATGCATCAAAACATTATAAAGTGTGAACAAAACATGTAGGTATTGTCATAAAACTTAGCATGGAACATAAGAAATTATAGATACGTTGGAGACGTATCAATGACCAAACACGGTCCCGTCCTGTCCCACGCGGTCCCTTTCTACCAACCCCACACGACGCGGCCCCACTCATCAGCATGGAACGGTCAACTGAACGGGATTCCTCCCGTCCGAGCTCCTTGTGATGGTTTCAGACAAGGCTTGGAGAAACTGAGGAAAAACTAAGGAGCTGGGGAAAACTAAGTACAACTAAGGACCCGAGGGCACGAAAATACAAATCCCTTTTCTATATCTTTTCGACTGTCCTAAGAAATGCCAGATGCTTCGCCAGCAAAACATTTGTGGTGACACAAAATTTTGGGTTGACTGGCAATCAAAACAAATATGTATACATGACATGCCATGCCGCATGAAAGGAACTTGCCATGATTCCCCATGATTATGTCATGCCAGAAAACCATAATCGCAAGAGGGGCCCATTGATCTATGATGAACTAGGAGAGGGAATGTACGAGAGTACACGGTTCAGGGGACCAGGAGCAAGGAGCATAAACTTGTCAGCCCAGGAGCATGGTATGCCATCCCAAGGTCCCACCAATGGCCTCCAACAGATGGCAATGGTCCCCACCATGATTGGGTTCCACGGAAGGAATAGCTCCTAAGGTCCCCACCATCATGAGCGTGCACCTCACCGACGGGGTGTAGGAGGTGCTCACTTTTGGCGCGCCCTCTATGGTAGCTCCTAATGACCCCCTCACATGCCAGATAGCGCTATATGAAACCCACTAAGACACTCTTCACGAAGCACTTAACCTGCTAAAGAAGGTGGAGTGGCCATACAAGTCACCGGGAGGGAGATATGATAATAAAAAACACCCTCATGGGCATCTATGTAATAAGTACTATACCAAACTTGTTAGGGGTGCTTAGTGTAAATACATGAGATAAGGTAGAGGGACCAAAAATTAAGCTATGTAGATAAGGTAGCTACATATTTCCCTCCAGGGAGTAGGGAAACAATATTCTATTTCTCATCCCACCAACCACTATATAAAGACACCTCATGAGAAGGCAAGGTGGATTCCCATTAAATAACCCCCACTTTGTTTCAACCCTTTGAGAGAGGAGAGGAGATCTCTCCTCCCCACCTGTCTGTCCACTCCCTCCCAGTGTGGCGATACACGTGCCATGCCAGAAACCGGTCCACCACGCCGGGCACTGGGAGGGAGATCACCTACCTTGCTAGGGAACGATCATGGTACGTCCACCCGGCCAGACCACCACCGGGTCGCCGTCATAGGCCACCCTTTAATTTTTTGTGGATTGGCGTTACATAGGATGAATTGATTCATACAAACATTGTTGCTAAAATCCCACGCCGCTAACAAGACTTTGAGTGGTAGTTATGTCTCTCCCATATTCATCGTTGATCTCAAATGAATATGTGTAAATTTTCTATTCCCTCCGTTGCACCAAAAGTGTCTCAACTTTATCAAAGTTTGGATATATCTTCCTATTATCTCGGAGGGAGTACTATGATTTTCAAGTAGATACAAGAAATATGTCAAGGTTGTTTGATCAATTGTTGTTTATTGTCTGAAGAAGAGTAGGGGGATGGGCCAGGAGCTTGGCTCGCAGGAACGGCTGCGCCGCCAATACCCAAGCGGCAGATCTCGTCATTGCTAGGTGCGTCCCACCGCTCAGTCCGTGCCCTGAGAGCCTCCATCTCCGTCTTGCACTCCTCGAGCCCCATTGCTGCTACTCTCCGTCGTTGTGCTGCCGCCACCTCGCCGGCGGCCTGGTCAAACACCACCTCCCACCCATGCTCCCACGCCCCACTCGCGTCGCACAGCTCCAGCGTCCCGTTACGCCACTCCGTCCCGCTCCACTTGCGGCTCATCAGCTCCACCACACACCTCCCCTCCATGCCGCAAGCCACAGGGCGATGGCATGGCCGACACTTGACCCCGCTGAGGGGGCCATGGCTCCCAATTGATGCCACGGGGATATCAGCACCCCTCGTCGGAAACTTGTACCGGCGGTCGCTCAGTACGCAGAACGGTAGCCGTCGCTCCCTTGCTATCACCTTAGACACATCTAGTTGCGCCTTGAATGCCGCCTCCGAGTTGAGGTTCTTGTACCCGGCCACGCCGAGCCGAGGCAGCATGGAGAGGCGGGACAATGCGACTTCCGAGGCGTTGCGGCTCCCAACACCGAGACGGTCGTTGAGGCCGCCAAACGCAGTGCCCTCCGGTACGACGTAGACAACATCAGAGTGCGGGAAGGCATCGTCGACGGAGAGCGGGGCGTTCCAATATCCGTCGACGCGGGTGCGGAGGATCCACGTGTAGGTGAAGTTGCCTCGCGATTCGC
Organism: Lolium rigidum; assembly: GCF_022539505.1. NCBI lineage: Eukaryota > Viridiplantae > Streptophyta > Magnoliopsida > Poales > Poaceae > Lolium > Lolium rigidum. Next base: position 23,294,267 of record NC_061512.1, on the reverse strand, counting down.
GCTCTCGGATTAGATCCATGCAGCCCTCCACCAGTTGGAAGTACCGGAGAAGACCCTGCAGAATAGTTGCAAATGGACAATACTATATTAATCCAGTTTGATAGCTTAACAAAAATTAGATCAAGCTAATCAAGAGTGATTAGAACTAATTTTCAAATAGTGCTTCGCACGGTCTTTAATGCACGACTTTGACCACTAATATTTACTAAATTATATGGATTGAAACTGTACTAATGTTACAGTTGCCTTTGTCTTGCAAATCTCTTTTATTTCATATTCATTTATGCAAATTTTGTGAATATACTATACATACAAATCATAGTCAAAGCTATAAATTGTAAACCTACAAATTTTAATACTACATACCTGTTTTAACCAGCAGTTTTTCTTTCTTACTAATTTGTTCGTAAAAATCATCTAGTTACACTACTAATATATACTCCATCTATTAAAGTTTGTTTGAAGTCTAATGTTGCAAAGTCTAACTAATTTGTAGAAGAAATTATCAGCATCTGTAATATCAGACCAGCATTGTTAGAATCGTAATAGTTAAAGTATGCTTTAAACTTGAATGAAATGTAACCCTTTATATTTAAATTTGAGTGTTGTCAGAAAAAAGACACGGATGGGATGCCGCCGTGATCCGTTGTAAACAGTGGTGTACGTTTCCATCCGCGGAGAGCAAGAGCAGAGCAGGGAAGAAGACGATGCAAGCGATGTAGGACTGGAGCAGCAAATAAAGCAAGACCTGATCAGCGCGCATGATGCAGCACGGGACGAGTTTCGAACCTGGATGCCGTTGGGGGAGCCATTAGCGGTGAGGACGCGTGCGCGCTCGGGGGTCTCTTCCACGGGCTCCGGCCGGAACACCCGCACGGCGGCCAGCGTGGAGGAGTTGCCCAGGGCGCGCGCGAGGAGGGAGAACTTGTATGCGTCGGCATCAAGCGGGCTGTGCAGGAACACGTCCACGCCGCCGCCGGGGAGGTGGAGCGTCGGCGCGTCCAGGAGGTGCCGCGCGATGGAGGGCCCCGTCAGCTCGAACCGCCGCGCCCCGCCGACCAGGCACACCGCCACGCGCCCGCTTCGCGGAGGCGCCACGGGAGAATGCTTCTGCAGGGGGACGCGCAGCTGGAAATGCATCGGGAGGCGGAGGGCATACGGGAAGGTGAGCGCTGCGGCCACGAAGAGCAGCAGCGGTGCCAGCACCGTGACCAGGGGCCATCGGCACGAGCGCGGCGGCAAGGCGGGGCTGTACTCGACGACCTTGCGCGCTGGCTTCATTGCTGCGCGCGCACGGAGACGAGGAAGATCGAGGAGCTCGGTAGCTTGCGAGCTAGATCATGGCGACCGTACGTAAGGGGGGATGGGAAGCCGGCGGCTGCCGGGAGGATGGCGTTATCGAACTCCTTCGCTGTTGGGGTCGCGGTTCCGATTGGTGCTTTTCTCCGATCACATAGTCATGCAGTGTATATATATACTGATATAGTCCCACGGAAAGTGTGTATCCATAATATAGTGCGCTTGGTTTATGCGAAAGTCTAGCTGTACTAAATATAATCAGATTTATTATGAAAAAATACCTATATCTATAGTAACGAATGCACAGCATATTAAAATATAGCTCATGATGTTTCTAGGCGTATCAATTTGAATTGTAGATGTTAATATCTTTCATGTAAACTTAGTCAAAGTTTACATGGTTTAATTTAAAAAAAAACTAAAACGCACTATATTAAGGCACAGAGGGAGTACTACAGTAATAGTACGTATGCAGAGAAATGCATATCTGGCACAGCGTGTATGTCAGAGACATCCATTTTGATCCATTTGTTTTAAGATTTGGACAGATATAAAATCTTTTGCATGCACACGATACAATAGGTGACAACTTTCTCTACCATTCATTTAGTTTTAAATCCCAGATTTAAGAGTTGGGATAATTACAAAATTAACATTTTTTGAACATGTGAATTTATTTAGATTAAATTATTTTAAACAAACCTAAAATTAAAAAAAAATCAGTATCTAAATTTTGAAATACAATGAAACATTATGATCGGCAATGAAACCCAAAGAAACTTGTTCATCTTGTTTTTCATTATATATTACGGTTTGAACTTTAAGTCAATTGGTAATTATTTTCTCAACTCGGATGAACCAAGTTTTAAAAGCGGCAAAACAAATTGTTTCAAATAAATACTTTTGCCTGGTCTCATAATGTTTTTCTAAGTTTCACTATATTTCAAATTTTGATTTTTAAATGTTGTTTGAAAAATGTATTCAATAGGGGTATTGTTTTGAAGCACTATTCAATAGTAACCCAAATATTCAAACTGGATTTATGGTTTAAAATCTACCAAACTTTCAAGTTGACAATTAGATCCTCTAGAGAGAGAGAGAGAGAGAGAGAGAGAGAGAGAGAGAGAGAGAGAGAGAGAGAGAGAGACTGATATAATTGTGAAGAAATAGAATGAGAGAAAATGGGGTTGTATCCCGTCCACGCTAGTATCGCGGGACTCTACATGGTTTTGCGGGTTGATTTATCTATTTCACCTTCGCAGGAAACTAACAGCGACGATTCTTGTATTGACTCAAGGTGCATTAGTTCTCCCGGCCATGCATGCATGTATACTCATAATGCCGCGTGCACGCATCATCTTCCTTGTGAAAACTGCAAAGTGAAGTCAACATCTTGCTTAGACTTGCACAGATCTTTGATCATATTTCACATCATCTAAAGAAAAGAGTGCTGGTAACGTTGCACAGATCTTTGATCATATTTCACATCATCTAAATAAAAGCTGGAGTAGTAGTAATATCAGAATGTTTTGACTAAGAAGAGGAATAGTAATATCAAGCTGTTGCACTCGACCTGCTCTGATGATTATTAATACGGATTAAGCTCAACCCATTTCAAACAAAAAAGTATCCATTTATGTTTGTTTGGGTCGAACCGCGGACATCAAATTGGCCTCGTTGCTTCGTGTGTTTATTTGGGTCAGGTAGTCCTAGAGGCCCGGCGTATTTTGTTTTCCAACAGCAGTTTTTAATTAATAGAACAGTGGCGGACCTATGAAATTTTCAGAGCCTGGGCACACTTGATGTACCAAGAACCACAAATAGCTCATACCATCCGCCTCGGTTAGTGGACAAGACCAAGAGACGATTGAGCGATTCGATTTCATTTCCGTCTAGCTACCTGAACGTGAGAAATGGCCCAGCTAAAGTGACACACGGTACTTTTCAGTTGAATCTTCTCTGAAACGACAATTTTCAGCTAATTCTTACCGTTCAAGCTATGTACATCGTCTAGGAGGCTCACCGGAGTCCATATAAGCTGCTCCGCCGAGCCCGGGCACGTGCCCAGGATAAATAGTGCTGAAAATTAAATAAAAATACTAGAAAATAAACCCTATCTAACTAGGGTGCACACCATGGCTGCCTACTCGTCTTCGTCGTCGATGAGGTCGACGAAGATCAGAGGCGCCCAAGGGCAAGGCCAGTGCAGAGCCTACTAAGGTGGCGGCGACAGCTGAGCAAGCTAATTGAGCTTGCTTTGGGCGATGGCCATTTTGATCGTCGCCTCTTCCGTGAGGTTTGTTGCCAGGTTTTCGTAATCGTTTTTTTAAAAGGTTTAATTTATTCTGAAAATTATTTCTGCAGCACTCGTAGTTCCAAACCCGGAATAGTGAGTGACAAGCCATAATTTGATACGCTCTGTAGAAATATGTTACTTTGCCCATAAGAGAATTTATCTGTGTTGCCAATCGAGCATGTTATTCTCGTCCACACTTTCTTGGCGTGAGGAGTATAAGATCCAAACCAATCACTTTCCTTCTCCATGATCCCGCATACCCACCCTTTTGTAAACTTCTGGCACGTATTGATTCTCTTATCAGGTTCGTATCAATTTGTTACCGTCCATCGTAGACTGTAGAGCACCCTTCATCTATAAGACGGGGAGCTTAAGGCCCTCCCAACCCATGTGGAACCACACAACTCACATGAAGTCCTACTTCAGATCTTATGGTTAATACAAGATTTACGGCGCAAGAATCACCAGATGACATTTATTGTTAATCTTATATGAATATAAACCCAGATGCAATGGAACCTCCACCATCAAGTCAAACTATGATTCCATTGCCCACCACATAGTCATATTCATAAATCGTAAAGGTAGATATACAATGAGAAGTAGTACTTTGTTTTTTAATCTAGGAATTATATGAATAGTAGTTTGCAAGTAATTTGATGAAATTAAGCAAATGACATGAGCAAGTGATGAACTTATCTTCTTAACTATAAGATTATGTAGGCAAAAGCTTCGATACGGAATAAGTTCAAATTCTTAAATAGCATCATCGTCCGGTAAGGATAATGTTTAAAGAGTTGTTAAAGATGTTATAATGCATAGTATGAGATGCAATCGCTCTAAGCGTAACCTAACCTCAATGAATTAGGACTGGTGAGTTGTAATGATTTCTATGGGTGTATTGAATTTTTAGAGGGGTTCCACAAACAAGGTTCTTATTAGGGTTTGGTTAACTTGGTATCTCTTATTAGTTGTATGCAAGGCATAACAATCATAGTAGCACACAATTTTTAGGGTTCTTATTAGGGTTTGGTTAACTTAGGCATGGTTATCCACATCATGGAACTGAAAATATTGCAACACCCTTTGTGGCTACATGCGGATAAATCCTTTTTGGGTGCCTTCACATATTTTTGTCACAATTTTTAGGACCAACAAGAGCACACTTCAACATCCTTCTCCCTCTGTCCCCTTATTTCACCCCGCGGGCAGCACCGCCATGCCTATTCCCCTTCCAGCAGATCTGCTTTGCTACCTGCTACACACTTTGAGATAGTGCCCGCGCTGCTCCCCTTTCAACAAGGAGAGGACTGCAGGTTGCGTGTGTCGCCGCCGTGTGAGATGGAGGCCGAGCCGGTCAACTCATGAAGGAGGGTCGAGCTAGATTAGGAAGAGCCTCCGTCGAGCGTCGACCTCATCAACCATCTCTCCGACTATATGCTGCACATCATCAGCTCCCTGTGCCCACGAAGTCCGCTGTAAGGACAACCTTGGTATCCAAACGGTGGCACTCCCTCTGGCGCTCCGTCCCAATTAACCTCCTCGTCGACCACACCCTCTTTGACCAGGACAGCGAACGCGTCGCGGCGTTCTCCAGTATCCTTTTCGTCCACCCTGGACCCGCCAGATGCGTATCCATCGGGCCCTTCAGAAGCACATACAAGATCGACACCACGCTCAACAGTTGGTTCTATGTCAACACCCGGATTTTTAAGTCCAGATGCCTATTATGTCATTCATCGCAATCCCAGGAATAATGTTGTTGCGAGACATAACAGTTGATACCATAAGTCATCATTCATTACAACCCATAATTGTCTTACAAAAGGGGATCACATGATCCAATATTACACAAATAGTTGATCTATTGATCAACGAACAACATAGTAGCGGAAGCGTAATAGAAGTGGACTATCTAAATCCACAGGCCAACGCTTGATGTTGGGCGACTCCTAGTTGTTGTAGACGTCTGGCTGACCGTCATCCTCATATTGCTGCTCCTCTTCATATTCTGGCCATTTGAATAGCCAGGGACACGGCCGTGAGTACTTTGAAGTACTCGCAAACTAACACTAATGTAACGATGATCAATTTTAATAAGGGGTGCTAAGCTCTAGTTTTATTTGCATAAAGCCAGTTTTAGTTCATAAGCATTTCATAAAGACTAATCATAATTTAACTAACTCAAGGGGGAACATTAGTGTCATTCCCACAACTTAGTTGTGTTTCAACTTCAAGTCACCACTTCAAATTCAACCATCATTTTCAAGTAAAGTTCTAATGACGGAACAGTATGGCCTTTCCAATTGTCCGTAACCGTGGACACGGCTATTCGAATAGTTTTACACTCTGCAGAGGTTGCACACTTGTGCCACAACATTTGATTACATCCGTCAGAGATAACTCTGAATAATCGTAACTCAGTACGCGGATCATCAACTCTAACCGTTCACTTACACATCCTAGTATAGGCACCTCTCCCCATGAGCTTGGCCTCCCGGTGAAAACAAACCGTCAACCCGGGAACTGCACAGGGCTTGGGCCGGACAATTCACCTCATTCACGTCATTTCACGTCATTTCACCTTTCTCGGAGGCAGCCTCGGCATAACCCCTATGACGCTTGTTTAGAGGGAACCCATACTAAGACATATAAACTTCTAGTTAGACCCTACCCATAATCAGGTATTGTGGGGGTACTTGTATATTGGAAAGGTATCGCATCCGAACCCAACCATTAGTTTTTAGCAATTTCACCAAGTCATTCATTTCATTCCAGTCATATTCACCTTCAAATTCTTCCAAGTCATTTCATTTCACAATGTTCCCAACTAGAGTAGTCACTTTTAGTTATTTAGCACTAGCCACTAGTCATGAGGGGTGCTAACTAGCTTTGATTTCCATAGGCTAACTTTGATGATATTGTTCTACTCTAGACCAAGTGAATCATGAATCAAAAAGTAATTTGATAAAATAAAGCAGTAAAACTTGTAATTAAAAGCTTGTAGTAAATACTGGGATGGCTTAGTAAACATAAAATAAAGTGTGGGGTGCCTTGCTCTTGTAGAGCTTTGCACTTTGCAAGAGTATCAGCTTGCCTTGGGTGGTGCACTGGTCAAAGTGGTCTTCCTCTCCTTGGAAGTAGACCTCCTCCTCCTCGGTGTACTCCTCGGTACTAGCGTCTAAATACGAATATAATACACACAATCACCACACAAAGCTTAAGTACTAGACTAAGCACACACAGGAATCACTCCTACTAAGCTATCATCACAACATGCTTATTATGTGAGTTGACTTAATTTTATTCTTAAGAAAAATAATTTCCTCTCATTATAAATATTAATTAGAGTTTCTATTTATTTCTTGAGAGAAAATAATTTCCTCTCATTGAATCATATTAAGATTTAATTTCCTCAATTAATATCATATGACCTAGGTTGACCAAGGTCAACCTCTTCATAAGTATTAATTGGGAAAATGATTTAAATGAGGTAAATCACCTCATGCCTTTTAATAACTCATGACTAATGATTTAATATCCTCAACTAATTTAATATGAGTTTTAATTGACCATGGCCTCTACCTCATATTAACTTAGTTGAGACAAGATTTAAATGAGAGAGAGGCTCTCATACTTTTTAATTAATTTATGGGCATATTTAAAAAGGACTAGATATAGCCATAGGGCCAATTTTTAAACAAACCCATGATCATACAAACAACTATGCAATATTTTTACATATTTAGATAGATATGGTGAAATATGATTTTTGAGAGTTGGAAACAACTTAATAGCATTTTCATTTAATTTTTAATAATTAATTGAAGTGGAAAAAGGCCCTGCCTTGTTTATTTTGTCACATTTATTCTACAAAGAATTTAGGGTTGGGACCAGTGTAGTCTTGTAGATAATTTAACAAGGTTTCCAAATATATAAAATTTGTCAAATTTGGTTCTGTGGATTTTATTCTATTTAATTTTGAAAACAGCATCAGGGAATAATTAATTAAATTCGAAAATTCAGATTTGAATTGTGGGCTTAGGCGGGAAACGTTAACGGGCTAAGCAGAGGAGGAAGGGAATGGGCCGGCCCAATAGCGCGTCCACGCAACGGGCCACCTGACAGCATGGGGTCCATGCGTCAGTGGGTTTAGGGCAGCGAAACGGTATGGGGAGTGTGAGCCGTAGGATCAGAACGAGATCGAACGGACGACAAGCGTCGTCGTCTCCGGCGAGAAGGGCGAGCACGGGCGGCGGCAGTAGGGGGTCGACGGCTTACCGGCGGCGCGGCGAGGGTCGGCGACGTGCGGCGGCGATGTTGTCGAGGTAGAGGAAGCAGCTGGTAGCAGTGGCGGCTCCAACGGCGGCCTGGATCGACGGCGCCCTTCTCAGCACCTCCGCGGGCTCCGGTCATCAAATTGACTGGCTACGGTGGTGAATCGAGCAAGGGGTGAGGTCGAGGAGCTTGAGAAGAGGGAGGAGAGCAAGATTGGTGTGGAGAGTTGGGCACGGGGAGGTCTCCTTTTATAGCGTCTGGAGGTGGCCGGGGCGGATGGATGAGCTCATCGTCGACGACGGTGCTACAGCGGCGCAGGGGCACTAGCGATGATGCATGCGGGCAGGCGACGTCCTGGCGATGATGTGAAGCGTGATTGCATTGAAAATGAGGCACAGGTGAGCTCGTCATCGTCCTCGCGAGCTGAGTGTCCGTGGCGGACGTCGTCGGCGTGGGCGAGGTGCACGGCGTTCCCGCGGGCCAATGGCCGTGTCTGGGTGGCTCACGGTGTTGTCGTGGAGCGTTTGGCGCAGAGAGGAGAGGCAGGGGTCAACGGAGGCGATGGCGCGACGACGTGGCCGGCGCGTTCTGGAGCGTGCCAGTGCACGCTCTGTCGTGCGCGTGCACGTTCTGGGCGTGCCTGGGCGCGCATGGTCCGGTGCGTGTGGTGCACGATTTGGTCGAGGCTCGTGTACAGGATGATCAGGGGAGTGTGGGGAGCAGGTTTGACACGGTGGTGTATGCTAGGGAGGGCCAGAGAGAGAGAGAGCACAAGCATGTCCATGCCATGCCACGGCATGGCATGTCCTGGTCAAAATGGTGACGGTGGCATGGCTCTCTCCTTGTCTGGGGTGCTTGGCATAGCTAAGTGTGGCCAGAGAGGTACAGAGGATGACCTGGGGTTGATGGTGGAGGCAAAGAACTGCTGGACAAAGCCATGTCTAGGGTTGGCAGCCAGGTGCTCACCACCTGTTCGACCAAATGGCAGCAAGAAGCTTTTTTGCAAATTTTTGGATGAATTTTGGTGGGTTGCATTCATATATTATTTGCAGTAGTTTGGTGGTGCTGGTGGTCAAATTTGAATGGTTTTGCAAAAATTCAAAATGCATATGATCTTAACTTTGTTTCAAAGTCATCACTTTGGTTGATTATATCTTTGAATCCAAGAAGAGTTTGCAGAGGGTTGCATGAGCAAAGTTGTTCACTTTTATGTTGTCTTGGATGAGGTGCAAAGGTTTGGCAAGTTTTAGTTTAGAAAACCTTAAATAACAGGGCTCAAAGAGGGTATCTGGTTATAAATGGCACATGTGACCATATTGCATGCAACTTGAGATTTGAATTGTATTTTCATTTGATTTGAGTTTCTTTGAGTTCAAAGGTGTTTAGTTGTTGTTAGTAACCATTTACAACTAATGGTGCAAGCCATTATGGCCTAGATCAAGTATTTGCAAATTTGGCCAAATTCATATGTGAGTGTGTGTGGGGTTTTTCTCTTTTATTTCTTATTTTATTTTTCTTGAGTTGGATTGATCAAGTGATCATGGGATTAGGGTTTTGGCACATGGGCACACACACAAACAATCATCATGGCAATATGCACACTTAGCACAAAATAAATATGAGTATATGCATAGCACTTGTGTTGTGAAAAAGTTTTTGTTGGTTCTCAAATTTGGGTTTTGGGAATCTCTCTCTTTATCTCTTTATTGAATTTTTGGGATGTTACAAACCCTTCCCCCTTACAAAAGATCTCGTCCCGAGATCTTAAAGAAAAACTAGGTACTAAAGAGATCTGGGTATTCCTTCTTCAGGTCCTCTTCTCACTCCCAGGTGGCTTCCTCTTCGGTGTGATTGCTCCATTGAACCTTCAGAAACTTGATACTCCTGGTGCGTGTGGTTCTATATGCTTCTTCCAGGATGCGAATAGGTACTTCGCGATACGTCAAGTCTGTGTTGATGTCCACCGAGCGGTGATCGATATTCTTGAATACTTCTGTCTTTTCCGGTACTTCCAAGCATTTCCGGAGCAGTGAGATGTGAAACACATTGTGCACAACCGCCATTTCTTCCGGTAGTTCCAGTTGATAAGATACTTCTCCTCGGCGGCTCAGAACTTTGAAGGGTCCGACATATCGGGGCGCGAGCTTTCCTTTCAGCTGGAATCTTTGCATTCCTTTGAGGGGTGACACCTTGAGATAAACAAAATCTCCAATCTCGAAGGTCATTTCTCGGCGTCTCTTGTCGGCGTAGCTCTTCTGTCTTGATTGCGCAGTCTTGAGGTACTCGCAGATCTTGTGAACCTTTTCTTCGGCTTCTCGAAGAACATCCAGTCCAAAGACTTGGCTTTCTCCGACTTCCGACCAATTCAGAGGGGTACGGCACTTTCTTCCGTACAAGGCTTCAAAGGGGGCCATCTGTAAACTGGCTTGGTAACTGTTGTTGTACGAGAATTCTGCATAAGGTAGGCAGTCTTCCCACTTGGATCCATATTCCAGTACACAGGCTCTCAACATGTCCTCGAGTATCTGGTTGACTCTTTCGATCCGTCCGTCGATCCGGGGGTGATAGGCGGTGCTGAAATTCAGCCGGGTTCCAAGTCCTTCATGTACTTTTTGCCAGAATCTTGAGGTGAACTGTGATCCTCTATCTGACACTATTGACTTCGGGGTTCCGTGCAGGGCGACTATTCTTGAGATGTACAACTCCGCTAGCTTCGGGCCTTGATAGGTGGTCTTGACAGGGATAAAATGGGCTACCTTGGTCAATCTGTCTACTACTACCCAAATGGAATCATTTCCTTTGCTAGATTTGGGCAGTCCAGTGATAAAGTCCATTCCGACTGAGTCCCATTTCCATTCCGGAATCTGTAAGGGTTGCAACAGTCCGGCGGGTCGTTGATGTTCTGCCTTGACTCTCTGACAGATATCACACTTGGCGATGTAGCACCCGATTTCGCGCTTCATTCCATGCCACCAAAATTGTTCCTTCAGATCTTGGTACATTTTGGTACCTCCGGGGTGGATAGAGTATAGGGTGTCGTGGGCCTCCTTCAGTATGACTTGCTTTAATTCTGAGTCTGACGGCACACATAGGCGACCGTTGTACCAGAGTACTCCTTCTTCATCTTCGGCGAATCCCGGTGCCTTTCCTGCTGCTATTTGGCTCTTGATTCCGTCAATGCTGGCATTTCCCTTCTGGGCTTCCTTGATCCGGCTAATCAAAGTAGGTTGCAGCTCTATGTCGGCTAGGTATCCTTCACTCACTAGCTCCAATCTAAACTGTTCAAACTCTTCATACAGGCTAGGCTGTTCTGCTGCTATCATGGAGTTCAGCTGACACGGCTGTCTACTCAAAGCATCCGCTACCACATTGGCCTTCCCGGGATGGTAGTGAATTTCCATATCGTAATCCTTGATTAGCTCTAACCATCTTCTTTGCCTCATATTCAGCTCCTTCTGTGTGAAGATATACTTCAGGCTCTTGTGATCCGAATAGATCTCGCATCGATTACCCATGAGGTAATGACGCCAAACTTTCAAGGCTAACACTACGGCTGCAAGCTCGAGGTCATGGGTTGGGTAGTTCTGCTCATGTTGCTTCAACTACCGTGACAGGTAAGATATCACCTTTCCTTCTTGCATCAACACACATCCAAGACCAATCTTAGATGCGTCACAATAGACGTCAAAGGGCTTGGTGATGTCCGGCATGATTAGGATGGGGGCTGTGGTTAGTCTTGTCTTAAGCCGCTGGAAGCTTTCTTCACATTTATCGACCCATTCAAACTTCTTGTCCTTCTTCAACAGTTGTGTCATTGGCCTGGCAATGCTTGAAAATCCTTCAACAAATCTGCGATAATATCCTGCTAATCCAAGAAATGCACGGACCTCGGTCTGTGTGGTTGGGACTTTCCATTCTTCAACGGTTTTGATTTTGGCGGGATCTACAGCAATTCCTCCTGCAGACAAGATGTGTCCCAGGAATCCTACCTCTTTCAACCAAAACTCGCACTTGCTGAACTTGGCATACAACTTGTGATGTCTAATGGTTTCTAGGATAACCTCCAAATGCTGCTCATGTTCCTCCTCGGTTTTGGAGTAGATAAGTATATGTCGTCGATGAAGACAACGACAAACTTGTCCAGAAAGTTCATGAAAATCTTATTCATGAGGTTCATGAAATAAGCAGGGGCATTGGTTAATCCAAACGACATGACATTGTACTCATACAACCCATATCTGGTGGTAAAGGCAGTCTTGGGGATATCCGTTGCACGGATCTTCAGCTTATGATAACTAGTCCTAAGATCAATCTTAGAGAATACGGTGGCACCGGTCAACTGGTCAAACAGGTCTTCTATCTTCGGCAAGGGGTATTTGTTTTTGATGGTGACATCGTTAAGTTTACGATAATCCGTACATAACCGATGGGCACCATCCTTCTTATCCACAAACAAAACTGATCTCCAAGGCGACGCACTTGGTCGAATCAGACCTTTGAACAACATATCATCTAGTTGCTTCTTCCGCTCTACTAACTCCGCTGGGTTCATACTATAGGCTCTCTGGGCTATAGGTCCTGTTCCAGGGATTAACTCGATGATAAACTCGATATCCCGATCTGGGGGCATACCGGGTAGATCATCCGGGAACACATCAGGGTATCGACAGACGACCATGATCTGATCCAAAGTTGGTTTGGCTATACTTTTGTTGCAGGTGAAATTTCTGGGCAGTTTCTCAGACACATGTTCTATTTTTATTCCGGTGCTACTAGTCATGGTGATGGCCTTCTTGGCGCAGTCTATCAATCCATGATGTTTCGCCATCCAATCCATACCCGCACTACTTCCAATCCTTTTGTTCCCGAACAATCAAGTTTGCATAAAAATCTATTTCATGAATTCGATGGGTACTTCTTTGCAAAATTTTCTAGCTTTAGTTGTTGATCCAGGTATTTGAACTATCATGACATGTTTCAAGCTGATTGGTTGAATCTTACTAGTGCACACAAAATCTTCCGTAACAAATGAATGCGATGCTCCCGAATCAAACAACACTCTTGCGGTATTGAGTTAACAGAGAACATACCCAAGCACCACATCTCGGTGCTTCCTGGGCTTCCTCGGCGTTCATGTGGTAGAGGCGACCTCCGCGGTTGTTGGGGTTGTTGGGGGTGAACTTCTTGCTAGTGGTGACACGACGCTGCTCCTGAGCTGGTGCGGAGGTGTTGGCGACGATCTTGGCTAGCCTCTTGGGGCACTCATTGGAGTAGTGTCCCACTATGCCACATTCATAACAGGTGATGGTGGCCTTGTCCTTGGGGGTGACGGGGATAGCATTGCTCCCGGTCCTTGGGGCTGTGTTGGAGTTATTGGGGTGGTTGTTGGCGGGGGCTCTCGGCGGAGCGCGGTTGAAGTTGCCGTTGTGGTGCACATAGGAGTTGTTGTTGTGGTTGTTGTGGTGGGGGCCTCCCGGCCTTGGGTTTCCTCCACTCCGGTTTTGAAAACCGGGGCGCGACATCTGGTTCTGGGGCTTGGTGTTTCTGGGGTTGAAACCACCGCTTGAGCTGGGGCGATACCGTGGGGTATTGTTGGGCCCGCTTTGGTGCATCATGCGGCGTTTGCGGTTCTCATTTGCCTGGTGCAGTTTGCCTTCCATCTGGATAGCGGAATCTACTAAAGCTTCAAGGTCGGCGAAGGGGATGTTGACTAAGACTGTCTGCATCTCATCGTGCAGACCGTTGAGGAATCTCTCCTTTCTTTTCTCCGTGGTGTCCGTTTCATCAGGGGCGTACCTTGACAGGGTAAGGAACATGTCGCGGTATTCTACCACCGACATCCATCCTTGCTTCAGTTCACGGAATTCATCTCTCATTTTCTTGATCAAACCTGGTGGCACATGGTACTTGCTAAACTTGAGCTTGAAGTCAGCCCAAGTCATCATTTGTCCGGCATTTAATGCACGGGCGCTTGTCCACCAAGCTCTTGCTGGTCCGCGAGGTAGTGCGTAGCAAACAAGCACTTTCTCATTCTCATCCACTCCAGCCTACTTCCAAGTTGTTTTCCATCGTTTGCAGCCAATCATCCGCATCTAAGGGCTCTTCCGTCTTGTCGAAGACAAGTGGGTTGGTGTTTTGGAAATTCTTAAGTTTGGATCCCGGATGATCATGGTTTCCATGGCCCCGATTGGCGATCCGCTGCAGTTGCCGCTATGTTGGCTTGCCTTTCAGCCCATTCATCTTCTCTGTCGGCCAAAAGTGTTTGCAGCAATTGCATCATTGCATCTTGATTGCGATTCGGAGGGGCCATCTGAACAGGTAGATAGATCATGAAATAAGAGGGAATTTTTCTATGGCTTATTTTGGGTTAATTTTAAACTCAAAACTTGAAGTCTTTTGGTGATGAACATAACACACATTTATTCATTCATGACAAACATCACACATTACAAGTGAAAACACTAAGGGTTTTAAGAACCCTTCTTCTCCAAGCTACGATACATGGTGCGGGATACAACTCACACCTACATAAGTGAAGCTAGTGCAACTACTCCTCATCATCTTCATCCACATCGATGGGAATGATCCCATCCTCTCCGGACTCTAGAAACTCATAGTCCTCCTCATCAGTGAACTCATCCTCCTCAAAGTCGTTGTCGTCACTCAGGAAGTCCTCGCCTCCCTGAATATCCTCTCCATCCTCCTCCATCTCCTCGGATCTGGTCCTCGCTGGGCCCTGACAAGTTGCCTCCAAGGTGCGTATCTTCTCGCGAAGGCGCGCGATAGTAGCGTCCTTCTTGGCGCGCTGCAGGCGGAGTGACCTGCGGTCCTTGGCGAGTAGCCCGATGGCGTCGGCATGATGAGCCAAAGCCATCCGAGCACGGTGGGCGTGGACACGCGTCATTGCTCCAGCATCCTTCCGGGTCTCATGAAGCATAAAGTCCAGATGCTCCACATGATGCTTGAGCACCGGGTGCGAAGAGAGTGCCATGGGCTCTCCCATGGTGTCATGCCTCGCGAAGTGGGCGAAGCGGGTCCCCCGGAGTGCAGCGATGTTCTGTCCGCACACACGAGCAAGTCCCTCCTGAAGGGCATGAGCAAGCCCGTCCACCCAGTTGCTTGCCTTGAAGGAGAAAAGGATCCTCTCCGACATGGGAGGCTCCGTCCTTCCCTTCAAGTCAGAGGTAATCATCCACTACGGTTCCCCTCCGGGAGTGTTGTGGATCCGGACTCCGTGAAACTCGGGAGGTGGGCGTTCAAGCTCCTCGGACACCAAGTCCAAGTCTCGCTCGAAAACCAAACTCCCTCCATTTCCCAGCTGGTAGGACTCCGTCTGGGCGTAATGCTCCATCCGAAAGTGAAATGGATGAGTAAGTTAGAGAAGTGAACGAGTGTGGCAAAATTTTAATGTATATTGTAAGAGGAGAACATGAACTTATCATTTTGCAAAAGATCTCAAGAGTAAGAAAGTGAATAATATTTTTATAAATATTTACTTCTATTTGTTTTTTAAATCTAAAGGTTTCAGACGTCCATTCTAAACTAGGGGCTCCTAAGGTCAAACAATGGCTCTGATACCAACTTGTCAACACCCGGATTTTTATGTCATTCATCGCAATCCCAGGAATAATGTTGTTGCGAGACATAACAGTTGATATCATAAGTCATCATTCATTACAACCCATAATTGTCTTACAAAAGGGGATCACATGATCCAATATTAAACAAATAGGTTATCTATTGATCAACGAACAACATAGTAGCGGAAGCGTAATAAAAGTGGACTATCTAGTTCCACAGGCCAACGCTTGACGTTAGGCGACTCCTAATTATTGTAGACGTCCTGCTGACCGTCATCTTTATATTGTCTGCTCCTCTTCATATTCTGGCCATTTGAATAGCCAGGGACTACGGCCGTGAGTACTTTGAAGTACTCGCAAACTAACACTAATGTAACTATGATCAATTTTAATAAGGGGTGCTAAGCTCTAGTTTTATTTGCATAAAGCCAGCTTTAGTTCATAAGCATTTCATAAAGACTAATCATAATTTAACTAACTCAAGTGGGAACATTAGTGTCATTCCCACAACTTAGTTGTGTTTCAAACTTCAAGTCACCACTTCAAATTCAACCATCCTTTTCAAGTAAAGTTCTAATGACGGAACAAGTATGGCCTTTCCAATTGTCCGTAACCGTGGACACGGCTATTCGAATAGTTTTACACTCGCAGAGGTTGCACACTTGTGCCACAACATTTGATTACATCCGTCGAGATAACTCTGAATAATCGTAACTCAAGACGCGGATCATCAACTCTAACCTTTCACTTACACATCCTAGTATAGGCACCTCTCCCCATGAGCTTGGCCTCCCAGTGAAAACAAACCGTCAACCCGGAACCGCACAGGGCTTGGGCCGGACAATTCACCTCATTCACGTCATTTCACGTCATTTCACCTTTCGGAGGCAGCCTCGGCATAACCCCTATGACGCTTGTTTAGAGGGAACCCATACTAAGACATATAAACTTCTAGTTAGACCCTACCCATAATCAGGTATTGTGGGGGTACTTGTATATTGGAAAGGTATCGCATCCGAACCCAACCATTAGTTTTTAGCAATTTCACCAAGTCATTCATTTCATTCAAGTCATATTCACCTTCAAATTCTTCCAAAGTCATTTCATTTCACAATGTTCCCATCTAGAGTAGTCACTTTTAGTTATTTAGCACTAGCCACTAGTCATGAGGGGTGCTAACTAGCTTTGATTGCCATAGGCTAACTTTGATGATATTGTTCTACTCTAGACCAAGTGAATCATGAATCAAAAAGTACTTTGATAAAATAAAGCAGTAAAACTTGTAAGTAAAAGCTTGTAGTAAATACTCGGGATGGGCTTAGTAAACATAAAGTAAAGTGTGGGGTGCTTTGCTCTTGGAGAGCTTTGCACTTTGCAAGAGTATTAGCTTGCCTTGGGTGGTGTACTGGTCAAAGTGGTCTTCCTCTCCTTGGAAGTAGACCTCCTCCTCCTCGGTGTACTCCTCGGTACTAGCGTCTATATACGAATATAATACACACAATCACCACACAAAGCTTAAGTACTAGACTAAGCACACACATGAATCACTCCTACTAAGCTATCATCACAACATGCTTATTATGTGAGTTGACTTAATTTTATTCTTAAGAAAAATAATTTCCTCTCATTATAAATATTAATTAGAGTTTCTATTTATTTCTTGAGAGAAAATAATTTCCTCTCATTGAATCTTATTAAGATTTAATTTCCTCAATTAATATCATATGACCTAGGTTGACCAAGGTCAACCTCTTCATAAGTATTAATTGGGAAAATGATTTAAATGAGGTAAATCACCTCATGCCTTTTAATAACTCATGACTAATGATTTAATATCCTCAACTAATTTAATATGAGTTTTAATTGACCATGGCCTCTACCTCATATTAACTTAGTTGAGACAAGATTTAAATGAGAGAGAGGCTCTCATACTTTTTAATTAATTTATGGGCATATTTAAAAAGGACTAGATATAGCCATAGGGCCAATTTTTTAAAAAAGCCATGATCATACAAACAACTATGTAATATTTTTACATATTTAGATAGATATGGTGAAATATGATTTTTGAGAGTTGGAAACAACTTAATAGCATTTTTATTTAATTTTTAATAATTAATTGAAGTGGAAAAAGGCCCTGCCTTGTTTATTTTGTCACATTTATTCTACAAACAATCTAGGGTTGGGACCAGTGTAGTCTTGTAGATAATTTAACAAGGTTTCCAAATATATAAAATTTGTCAAATTTGGTTTAGTGGATTTTATTCTATTTAATTTTGAAAACAGCATCAGGGAATAATTAATTAAATTCGAAAATTCAGATTTGAATTGTGGGCTTAGGTGGGAAACGTTAACGGGCTAAGCAGAGGAGGAAGGGAATGGGCCGGCCTAATAGCGCGTCCACGCAACGGGCCGCCTGACAGCGTGGGGTCCACGCATCAGTGGGTTTAGAGCAGCGAAACGGTATGGGGAGTGTGAGCCGTAGGATCAGAACGAGATCGAACGGACGACAAGCGTCGTCGTCTCCGGCGAGAAGGGCGAGCACGGGCGGCGGCAGTAGGGGGTCGACGGCTTACCGGCGGCGCGGCGAGGGCCGGCGACGTGCGGCGGCGACGTTGTCGAGGTAGAGGAAGCAGCTGGTAGCAGTGGCGGCTCCAACGGCGGCCTGGATCGACGGCGCCCTTCTCAGCACCTCTGCGGGCTCCGGTGATCAAATTTACTGGCTACGGTGGTGAATCGAACAAGGGGTGAGGTCGAGGAGCTTGAGAAGAGGGAGGAGAGCAAGATTGGTGTGGAGAGTTGGGCACGGGGAGGTCTCCTTTTATAGCGTCTGGAGGTGGCCGGGGCGCATGGATGAGCTCATCGTCGACGACGGTGCTACAGCGGCGCAGGGGCACTGGCGATGATGCACGCGGGCAGGAGACGTCCTGGCGATGACGTGAAGCGTGATTGCGTTGAAAATGAGGCACAGGTGAGCTCGTCATCGTCCTCGCGAGCTGAGTGTCTGTGGCGGACGTCGTCGGCGTGGGCGAGGTGCACGGTGTTCCCGCGGGCCAATGGTCGTGTCTGGGTGGCTCACGGTGTCGTCGTGGAGCGTTTGGCGCAGAGAGGAGAGGCAGGGGTCAACGGAGGCGATGGCGCGACGACGTGGCCGGCGCTGCTCCGGAGCGTGCCGCTGCACGCCTCCGTCGTGCGCGTGCACGTTCCGGGCGTGCCCGGGCGCGCATGGTCC
>NC_061512.1:23234565-23275482 GCF_022539505.1 Lolium rigidum | reverse complement strand
TGTTCTTTTCCTTTTATTCATCATCATGCATCATGCATCATATCATTCACACGATTTTATCAAATAAAAATTATTTTACATAAAAACTATTTTGTTTCTTCCTCTCATATGGTTTATTTAATAAACCCTCCTCTATTCTTATTTTAAATAAAACTAAATAAAATTTGTGGGAAAAGTTTGCAAAATGTTTCTAAACTAAAGTCCAGGTTTCACAGATGTTTAAAAACAGTGTTTCAAAAATCCTTTTCCAAAGTCCTTCCTTTTCTCTATACGTTTCAGCAAGAAAAGAAAATAAGGGAGAAGTTTTTCGGAAGAAGCAGAAAGATGCAGGGAACCAACACGTTCAGACACCTTGCTCGTCTCACTGTCCCTCCTCCACGCTATCTCTCTTTCTCTCCTCCTAGCATGGTCCTCCACCTTATCTTCTGGATGTGGTGCGCTCCAGCTCCACCTGCTCCCTTTCTTTCCTCCTCTCCAAGCCAACATTCAAAGACCACCATCAGCGAATTCAGTTTCAGACACCGTGAAACCCATCTCCAACCTCTCGCCGTCGATCCGCCAACTCCGGCCACCCCGGATGATCCGAGAGCACCAGCAGCTTCGCCTCCCTCTCCTCGTTCTCCTCATGCAAGAAATCGAGCCAGGGAGCCCCTATATCGACGTCCACATCATCGTTCTCCGCTCCGGCCGCCACGCATCGGCGAGATTTCCGACCACCTCCAACCCCCTCCGCCCTTTCCGATCCCATCGCGCGCGTTCCTGGTGAGGCCCTCTTTGTTTTCCTTCCGTTCCCCGTTGCATACGACCACTTCTTTGTGTCGCCTAAATCCGACGGTTTTGGTCGCTGTTCGACCGAGATTTTCTCGCCGGAGAAACCTCGTCGTCATGTCGCCTCCGATGTCCTCTTTTTCGTCCGAGCGCTCGGGATGGCTACACCGCACCAAGGACGTCTTCCTCGCCGAAGAACCAAGTCGGGAGACGCTCATGATCCTCGTCAACGTCAAGGTCTCCCTCCCGCAGCACATTACGTGCTTGCCGTCGTTATTCTCTTCACAACGCCGACGTCTCCGTCTCCTCCGACTCGTACGACTACAGCAAGCAACCTCCCGGTGAGCTAACCATCCCTTTCATCCTCATCCCGGTTCAGCTACCTCCGTCGTTTCCGTGATCGGCATGATCTTTCACGTCCGCACACGCGCTGTCAAAGTTCGGCTAGCAAGTGTCGATTTCTTCGACTAATTCAGTTAACTGCTCATCCTCCAGATCTTCTTCAAAAATCACGGCCGTGCCTGACCCGGAGCGTATCACTCACGATCAACCACAACCTCATGCCCCTCGCTCGTTTCTGTAGCTGTAGCTTCGCCATCGTCTTAATCGTTCACCACGCTGAGCCTTGCTTTGTTCCCTGACAGTAAATCCTTTGGTCACCAGTTGTTTGTTCACTGCCGTTCGACACGTACGATCAGAAGTTCTACACCTTTCTCAGCTAGCACACACATGGTTATACCAATCGATCCAGCTGCCTGCTTGCCTGCATGGTTAGGTGCTAGCTAATCTTTCTGTTTGTGTCCGTGGCTCTGACTCGTTATGGCTTCGCTTCGTCGACCAAGGCACCACCGCCCAGTTTTCCTTCAGTCTACTCTGTTCCATCTATTTCAAATTGCAAACATGTTTATTTTATTTTTTCTAATCTATGGTTCAAAATTAAAAGTGTTCTATATGAATTTTGATCAGAAAAATGTGAAGAACATGAATATGCCATCCATCATCTCGCATCATGTCATGACGGTTGTAGTTTGCATCGCACCTAATAATTAAATGCGGAGTATTTTGGAATTACCGGATACGGTTTTCCCCGCTCCGTTTAATATTGATGTAGCTCACCCATGCCATGTTATGCTATGCTAACCAACACTTAAATTTGCCGGTAGAAATGCAACTCCAACTCTAATTTGATTGTCCGGGGTTCCGACTCCGCTTAATATGGATAAGTTGCTTTGCACCATCTCTGCCATGTCATGCATGCCTGCATCTTGCTCATGCTGGTTCTTTATCCGTAGTAGTAATACTCGCATGCATTGTGTGTTCCAGCTTTTGCTTCTTCCCGGATAGGATCACGAAGTGGTGATGTGAGGTACGACGAGTGCTGCGACAAGTTTTTCTGCAGCTTTTCACAGGCGAGCCCTCTCTCTTCACCTACTCTCCCTCGCATTGCTATCCTTATGTTGCGCTTCTTTATCGAGTCACGTCTCCTATTCCACTGGTTTACCATAAGAATCCTATATATATCATTCCTTAACCATAGCCGTTGCTTGATGTTTGAGCCTTGCGAGTCGTAGGCGTGTTTAGGCTTTGTTGTTTATCTCGATCTGTTATCGGGATATGTTGGGTTGTTGGGAGGTTATCACATGCTATATCTGTTGGAGATATTCACACTTTACTTTATTGTTAACAACTAAAATTGTAAGCGAGAGGCATCTCGTGAGCCCCTTTGCGAAAGCATCGGAACTTTGACTCGCTAATGTCCCCTAGGACCCGAGTTCTTGTTATCCGTTCCGAGACCGAGCGCTCTAACCACACGTGGGTATGCTTACTGGGTCTCCCTCGACCACCTGCCGGAATCTACAGCTTTGTCCAAGTGGCCACAATTAGTTTGAATGTTTGCTTGCTTCTCCCGGGCGTGCAAGCTTGTTTCTTTGTGGTCGGATGATATGATATTACTTTTGGGGAAGCCGTGAGTGCCTTGTAACCCCGTTGTCTCTTGCACGCTCGTAGGTGCGGTCCGCATTGTTAAGAGGTCATCCTCTAGTGGGCTCGATCCTCTTAGCCGTTCTCGCAACGGCTAAGTCCGCTTCGGAGCACGGCCGGACTTCGATACGGGTTAACTTAGTTAGGTGGCTTCCTGGACATTGTTGTAGTGAAGGAGAGTGCGTGTCGTGATATCCACCTGTCGTAAGTGGGTTGAGCGTGCGTGTGGCTACATTTGGGCACCCCCGCAGTGGTTAAATCTTATCGATAAGCCGTGTCCGCGGTTATGGACGACTTGGAATTGTATAGCTCGATCATAGAACAACTTACACCTTTATGTTGTTGATAATAATTTGCTAATAACTTGATTAGTAATATAGCATTACTACAACGGTTACCTAATAAAACTTGTCCACCGTTGAGTGCCTTTTACATTGCCTCTTCGCTTTGTTGAAGGGGATATGTGTAATTGGCTGGGTTATGTTTGTGTAGTATTTATCTGTTACCTTATGCGCTCTCTTATCTTATCTGAGTAGACGGATGTTGTAGTGTGTCTCTATTGGTTATAGTTTTGCTGCCGCTAAACCTACCATATAGCCCCGAGCGATATATATATATACTCGCCCGGCGAGCATAGCCATTTCTAGTCCCGCTAAGTACGTGCCGGAGTTCGTTCCTTGGTACTTACTCTCGCCTTTTCCCCTTTCTCTTTTGCTTCCTCCCTTTTGTCGGCAACCGATGGCCCGACTTTGGCAGGTACGAGATGACGACGTTAGCAAGGTTACCCTTCCGGCTTGGCCTGGGCAGGGTTATGGACGCCATCGTTTATCTTCAGGACTCTTAGTCCAATTTGTATCTTGTCCGTACTCGGACGTATTTGATCTTCTGTATGATTCGGATCTTTGTATGTATCTATTTGTATCTTGACTCGTTGGAGTCGTTGTTGTAATATATGTTTCTTGTGGGCTCTATTGTAATCCTGTTGTAATGTTACCGCTCGTGTTAATTCCTCTGGCATCACGTGTGTGATTCTTCGCGCACGTCGTGTCGGAGGGCGTCTCTGAATCGATATCGTGCGGATTTCGGCGGGATCGCTGGAATCCTCATGGTACCGGTTCCGGGGCGTCACAAGTTGGTATCAGAGCTCAGGTTGACGGTACCCCACTAGTCCAGCCTGTAGGATAACCTTGCCAACGACGTTGTTTAGAGTGTCAAAACTATTTTCTAAAATTCGTTGGATAGATCTGATTAGCTCTGATTTTACTTCTTATCTCTATTCTTTCTCCTCTTACCTATCCGAGTTTTAAGTCTTCTCTCTTATCTTCTTCTCTGAGTCTTAGGTTCCGACGCGGGTTGGACGATCTTTGCCTTGTCCTAATAGGTCCGATCTCTGAAGATTTCCGACGTAAGAACATCCACGGCGGATAACCTTGTCTCTCCGTTTCCATCATCTTTGTCTCCGTTATCTCTCTTCAATTCTCTGTGCTTTGAACCGTCAAACCTTCGCTGTCAATGATTGATAATGATCACCAATCTGGATTCCAGGAGTTGGTTACGTGATTCTCTTATTCATGTGCAGAGTAATACTTTGAGTGCGGGATGGACTGATCACCATACCGACTACTCTTATTATTCGCTTTTGTTACGCTGAATAGGTGGATCCATGTGACTATTACTCCCTCCTTTGTTTCTCCGGAGTTATCCTCGTCGACGTGAGCAACAACCCTTGTTAGTGGTGTCGATCGTTCTACATGGAGCAAGAATTATTGTTAGTGGTGTCGAGGAGATCGACACGTCGCCTGAAGACCCGATAGTTCACCTCTCTCCCCCGTACCATGGCGTGGAACCTCGGGGCGAGGTTCCTTGTTAGTGGTGTCGATTGTAACGACCCCGGGTAACACCCCTGCTAGATATGCTTGTTCTTTTCCTTTTATTCATCATCATGCATCATGCATCATATCATTCACACGATTTTATCAAATAAAAATTATTTTACATAAAAACTATTTTGTTTCTTCCTCTCATATGGTTTATTTAATAAACCCTCCTCTATTCTTATTTTAAATAAAACTAAATAAAATTTGTGGGAAAAGTTTGCAAAATGTTTCTAAACTAAAGTCCAGGTTTCACAGATGTTTAAAAACAGTGTTTCAAAAATCCTTTTCCAAAGTCCTTCCTTTTCTCTATACGTTTCAGCAAGAAAAGAAAATAAGGGAGAAGTTTTTCGGAAGAAGCAGAAAGATGCAGTCAACCAACACGTTCAGACACCTTGCTCGTCTCACTGTCCCTCCTCCACGCTATCTCTCTTTCTCTCCTCCTAGCATGGTCCTCCACCTTATCTTCTGGATGTGGTGCGCTTCTTCTCCACGCCAAGTCTCCAGCTCCACCTGCTCCCTTTCTTTCCTCCTCTCCAAGCCAACATTCAAAGACCACCATCAGCGAATTCAGTTTCAGACACCGTGAAACCCATCTCCAACCTCTCGCCGTCGATCCGCCAACTCCGGCCACCCCCAGATGATCTGAGAGCACCAGCAGCTTCGCCTCCCTCTCCTCGTTCTCCTCATGCAAGAAATCGAGCCAGGGAGCCCCTATATCGACGTCCACATCATCGTTCTCCGCTCCGGCCGCCACGCATCGGCGAGATTTCCGACCACCTCCAACCCCCTCCGCCCTTTCCGATCCCATCAGCGCGTTCCTGGTGAGGCCCTCTTTGTTTTCCTTCCGTTCCCCGTTGCATACGACCACTTCTTTGTGTCGCCTAAATCTGACGGTTTTGGTCGCTGTTCTGACCGAGATTTTCTGCCGGAGAAACCTCGTCGTCATGTCGCCTCCGATGTCCTCTTTTTCGTCTGAGCGCTGGGATGGCTACACCGCACCAAGGACGTCTTCCTCGCCGAAGAACCAAGTCGGGAGACGCTCATGATCCTCGTCAACGTCAAGGTCTCCCTCCCAGAGCACATTACGTGCTTGCCGTCGTTATTCTCTTCACAACGCCGACGTCTCCGTCTCCTCCGACTCGTACGACTACAGCAGCAACCTCCCGGTGAGCTAACCATCCCTTTCATCCTCATCCCGGTTCAGCTACCTCCGTCGTTTCCGTGATCGGCATGATCTTTCACGTCCGCACACGCGCTGTCAAAGTTCAGCTAGCAAGTGTCGATTTCTTCAGTTAATTCAGTTAACTGCTCATCCTCCAGATCTTCTTCAAAAATCACGGCCGTGCCTGACCCGGAGCGTATCACTCACGATCAACCACAACCTCATGCCCCTCGCTCGTTTTTGTAGCTGTAGCTTCGCCATCGTCTTAATCGTTCACCACGCTGAGCCTTGCTTTGTTCCCTGACAGTAAATCCTTTGGTCACCAGTTGTTTGTTCACTGCCGTTCGACACGTACGATCAGAAGTTCTACACCTTTCTCGGCTAGCACACACATGGTTATACCAATCGATCCAACTGCCTGCTTGCCTCGCATGGTTAGGTGCTAGCTAATCTTTCTGTTTGTGTCCGTGGCCTGTCTCCGTTATGGCTTCGGCTTCGTCGCCAAGGCACCACCGCCCGATTTTCCTTCGCCTACTCTGTTCCATCTATTTCAAATTGCAAACATGTTTATTTTATTTTTTCTAATCTATGGTTCAAAATTAAAAGTGTTCTATATGAATTTTGATCGGAAAAATGTGAAGAACATGAATATGCCATCCATCATCTCGCATCATGTCATGACGGTTGTAGTTTGCATCGCACCTAATAATTAAATGCGGAGTATTTTGGAATTACCGGATACGGTTTTCCCCGCTCCGTTTAATATTGATGTAGCTCACCCATGCCATGTTATGCTATGCTAACCAACACTTAAATTTGCCGGTAGAAATGCAACTCCAACTCTAATTTGATTGTCCGGGGTTCCGACTCCGCTTAATATGGATAAGTTGCTTTGCACCATCTCTGCCATGTCATGCATGCCTGCATCTTGCTCATGCTGGTTCTTTATCCGTAGTAGTAATACTCGCATGCATTGTGTGTTCCAGCTTTTGCTTCTTCCCGGATAGGATCACGAAGTGGTGATGTGAGGTACGACGAGTGCTGCGACAAGTTTTTCTGCAGCTTTTCACAGGCGAGCCCTCTCTCTTCACCTACTCTCCCTCGCATTGCTATCCTTATGTTGCGCTTCTTTATCGAGTCACGTCTCCTATTCCACTCGGTTTACCATAAGAATCCTATATATATCATTCCTTAACCATAGCCGTTGCTTGATGTTTGAGCCTTGCGAGTCGTAGGCGTGTTTAGGCTTTGTTGTTTATCTCGATCTGTTATCGGGATATGTTGGGTTGTTGGGAGGTTATCACATGCTATATCAGTTGTTGGAGATATTCACACTTTACTTTATTGTTAACAACTAAAATTGTAAGCCAGAGGCATCTGTGAGCCCCTTTGCGAAAGCATCGGAACTTTGACTCGCTAATGTCCCCTAGGACCCGAGTTCTTGTTATCTGTTCCGAGACTGAGCGCTCTAACCACACGTGGGTATGCTTACTGGGTCTCCCCTCGACCACTGCCGGAATCTACAGCTTTGTCCAGTGGCCACAATTAGTTTGAATGTTTGCTTGCTTCTCCCGGGCGTGCAAGCTTGTTTCTTTGTGGTCAGATGATATGATATTACTTTTGGGGAAGCCGTGAGTGCCTTATAACCCCGTTGTCTCTTGCACGCTCGTAGGTGCGGTCCGCATTGTTAAGAGGTCATCCTCTAGTGGGCTCTGATCCTCTTAGCCGTTCTCGCAACAGCTAAGTCCGCTTCGGAGCACGGCCGGACTTCGATACGGGTTAACTTAGTTAGGTGGCTTCCTGGACATTGTTGTAGTGAAGGAGAGTGCGTGTCGTGATATCCACCTGTCGTAAGTGGGTTGAGCGTGCGTGTGGCTACATTTGGGCACCCCTGCAGGGTTAAATCTTATCGATAAGCCGTGTCCGCGGTTATGGACGACTTGGAATTGTATAGCTCGATCATAGAACAACTTACACCTTT
Organism: Lolium rigidum; assembly: GCF_022539505.1. Lineage (NCBI taxonomy): Eukaryota > Viridiplantae > Streptophyta > Magnoliopsida > Poales > Poaceae > Lolium > Lolium rigidum. The sequence goes on along the minus strand of NC_061512.1, from coordinate 23,267,714 downwards.
ATGTTGTTGATAATAATTTGCTAATAACTTGATTAGTAATATAGCATTACTACAACGGTTACCTAATAAAACTTGTCCACCGTTGAGTGCCTTTTACATTGCCTCTTCGCTTTGTTGAAGGGGATATGTGTAATTGGTCGGGTTATGTTTGTGTAGTATTTATCCGTTACCTTATGCGCTCTCTTATCTTATCTGAGTAGACGGATGTTGTAGTGTGTCTCTATTGGTTATAGTTTTGCTGCCGCTAAACCTACCATATAGCCCCAGGCGATATATATATATACTCGCCCGGCGAGCATAGCCATTTCTAGTCCCGCTAAGTACGTGCCGGAGTTCGTTCCTTGGTACTTACTCTCGCCTTTTCCCCTTTCTCTTTTGCTTCCTCCCTTTTGTCGGCAACCGATGGCCCGACTTTGGCAGGTACGAGATGACGACGTTAGCAAGGTTACCCTTCCGGGTTGGCCTGGGCAGGGTTATGGACGCCACTGGTTATCTTCAGGACTCTTAGTCCAATTTGTATCTTGTCCGTACTCGGACGTATTTGATCTTCTCGTATGATTCGGATCTTTGTATGTATCTATTTGTATCTTGACTCGTTGGAGTCGTTGTTGTAATATATGTTTCTTGTGGGCTCTATTGTAATCCTGTTGTAATGTTACCGCTCGTGTTAATTCCTCTGGCATCACGTGTGTGATTCTTCGCGCACGTCGTGTCGGAGGGCGTCTCCGAATCGATATCGTGCGGATTTCGGCGGGATCGCTGGAATCCTCATGGTACCGGTTCCGGGCGTCACAAGTTGGTATCAGAGCTCAGGTTGACGGTACCCCACTAGTCCAGCCTGTAGGATAACCTTGCCAACGACGTTGTTTAGAGTGTCAAAACTATTTTCTAAAATTCGTTGGATAGATCTGATTAGCTCTGATTTTACTTCTTATCTCTATTCTTTCTCCTCTTACCTATCCGAGTTTTAAGTCTTCTCTCTTATCTTCTTCTCTGAGTCTTAGGTTCCGACGCGGGTTGGACGATCTTTGCCTTGTCCTAATAGGTCCGATCTCTGAAGATTTCCGACAGAAGAACATCCACGGCGGATAACCTTGTCTCTCCGTTTCCATCATCTTTGTCTCCGTTATCTCTCTTCAATTCTCTGTGCTTTGAACCGTCAAACCTTCGCTGTCAATGATTGATAATGATCACCAATCTGGATTCCAGGAGTTGGTTACGTGATTCTCTTATTCATGTGCAGAGTAATACTTTGAGTGCGGGATGGACTGATCACCATACCGACTACTCTTATTATTCGCTTTTGTTACGTTGAATAGGTGGATCCATGTGACTATTACTCCCTCCTTTGTTTCTCCGGAGTTATCCTCGTCGACGTGAGCAACAACCCTTGTTAGTGGTGTCGATCGTTCTACATGGAGCAAGAATTATTGTTAGTGGTGTCGAGGAGATCGACACGTCGCCTGAAGACCCGATAGTTCACCTCTCTCCCCGTACCATGGCGTGGAACCTCGGGGCGAGGTTCCTTGTTAGTGGTGTCGATTGTAACGACCCCGGGTAACACCCCTGCTAGATATGCTTGTTCTTTTCCTTTTATTCATCATCATGCATCATGCATCATATCATTCACACGATTTTATCAAATAAAAATTATTTTACATAAAAACTATTTTGTTTCTTCCTCTCATATGGTTTATTTAATAAACCCTCCTCTATTCTTATTTTAAATAAAACTAAATAAAATTTGTGGGAAAAGTTTGCAAAATGTTTCTAAACTAAAGTCCAGGTTTCACAGATGTTTAAAAACAGTGTTTCAAAAATCCTTTTCCAAAGTCCTTCCTTTTCTCTATACGTTTCAGCAAGAAAAGAAAATAAGGGAGAAGTTTTTCGGAAGAAGCAGAAAGATGCAGGGAACCAACACGTTCAGACACCTTGCTCGTCTCACTGTCCCTCCTCCACGCTATCTCTCTTTCTCTCCTCCTAGCATGGTCCTCCACCTTATCTTCTGGATGTGGTGCGCTTCTTCTCCACGCCTAGTCTCCAGCTCCACCTGCTCCCTTTCTTTCCTCCTCTCCAAGCCAACATTCAAAGACCACCATCAGCGAATTCAGTTTCGGTACACCGTGAAACCCATCTCCAACCTCTCGCCGTCGATCCGCCAACTCCGGCCACCCCCGGATGATCCGAGAGCACCGGCAGCTTCGCCTCCCTCTCCTCGTTCTCCTCATGCAAGAAATCGAGCCGGGGAGCCCCTATATCGACGTCCACATCATCGTTCTCCGCTCCGGCCGCCACGCATCGGCGAGATTTCCGACCACCTCCAACCCCTCCGCCCTTTCCGATCCCATCGGCGCGTTCCTGGTGAGGCCCTCTTTGTTTTCCTTCCGTTCCCCGTTGCATACGACCACTTCTTTGTGTCGCCTAAATCCGACGGTTTTGGTCGCCGTTCGACCGAGATTTTTCTGTCGGAGAAACCTCGTCGTCATGTCGCCTCCGATGTCCTCTTTTTCGTCTGAGCGCTGGGATGGCTACACCGCACCAAGGACGTCTTCCTCGCTGAAGAACCAAGTCGGGAGACGCTCATGATCCTCGTCAACGTCAAGGTCTCCCTCCCAGAGCACATTACGTGCTTGCCGTCGTTATTCTCTTCACAACGCCGACGTCTCCGTCTCCTCCGACTCGTACGACTACAGCAGCAACCTCCCGGTGAGCTAACCATCCCTTTCATCCTCATCCCGGTTCAGCTACCTCCGTCGTTTCCGTGATCGGCATGATCTTTCACGTCTGCACACGCGCTGTCAAAGTTCAGCTAGCAAGTGTCGATTTCTTCAGTTAATTCAGTTAACTGCTCATCCTCCAGATCTTCTTCAAAAATCACGGCCGTGCCTGACCCGGAGCGTATCACTCACGATCAACCACAACCTCATGCCCCTCGCTCGTTTCTGTAGCTGTAGCTTCGCCATCGTCTTAATCGTTCACCACGCCGAGCCTTGCTTTGTTCCCCGACGAGTAAATCCTTTGGTCACCGGTTGTTTGTTCACCGCCGTTCGACACGTACGATCGAAGTTCTACACCTTTCTCAGCCTAGCACACACATGGTTATACCAATCGATCCAGCTGCTCGCTTGCCTGCATGGTTAGGTGCTAGCTAATCTTTCTGTTTGTGTCTGTGGCCTGTCTCTGTTATGGCTTCAGTTTCGTCAGCCAAGGCACCACCGCCCAGTTTTCCTTCAGTCTACTCTGTTCCATCTATTTCAAATTGCAAACATGTTTATTTTATTTTTTCTAATCTATGGTTCAAAATTAAAAGTGTTCTATATGAATTTTGATCAGAAAAATGTGAAGAACATGAATATGCCATCCATCATCTCGCATCATGTCATGACGGTTGTAGTTTGCATCGCACCTAATAATTAAATGCGGAGTATTTTGGAATTACCGGATACGGTTTTCCCCGCTCCGTTTAATATTGATGTAGCTCACCCATGCCATGTTATGCTATGCTAACCAACACTTAAATTTGCCGGTAGAAATGCAACTCCAACTCTAATTTGATTGTCCGGGGTTCCGACTCCGCTTAATATGGATAAGTTGCTTTGCACCATCTCTCGCCATGTCATGCATGCCCGCATCTTGCTCATGCTGGTTCTTTATCCGTAGTAGTAATACTCGCATGCATTGTGTGTTCCCAGCTTTTGCTTCTTCCCGGATAGGATCACGAAGTGGTGATGTGAGGTACGACGAGTGCTGCGACAAGTTTTTCTGCAGCTTTTCACAGGCGAGCCCTCTCTCTTCACCTACTCTCCCTCGCATTGCTATCCTTATGTTGCGCTTCTTTATCGAGTCACGTCTCCTATTCCACCGGTTTACCATAAGAATCCTATATATATCATTCCTTAACCATAGCCGTTGCTTGATGTTTGAGCCTTGCGAGTCGTAGGCGTGTTTAGGCTTTGTTGTTTATCTCGATCTGTTATCGGGATATGTTGGGTTGTTGGGAGGTTATCACATGCTATATCAGTTGTTGGAGATATTCACACTTTACTTTATTGTTAACAACTAAAATTGTAAGCAGAGGCATCTGTGAGCCCCTTTGCGAAAGCATCGGAACTTTGACTCGCTAATGTCCCCTAGGACCCGAGTTCTTGTTATCTGTTCCGAGACTGAGCGCTCTAACCACACGTGGGTATGCTTACCGGGTCTCCCCTCGACCACTGCCGGAATCTACAGCTTTGTCCAGTGGCCACAATTAGTTTGAATGTTTGCTTGCTTCTCCCGGGCGTGCAAGCTTGTTTCTTTGTGGTCAGATGATATGATATTACTTTTGGGGAAGCCGTGAGTGCCTTGTAACCCCGTTGTCTCTTGCACGCTCGTAGGTGCGGTCCGCATTGTTAAGAGGTCATCCTCTAGTGGGCTCTGATCCTCTTAGCCGTTCTCGCAACAGCTAAGTCCGCTTCGAGCACGTGCCGGACTTCGATACGGGTTAACTTAGTTAGGTGGCTTCCTGGACATTGTTGTAGTGAAGGAGAGTGCGTGTCGTGATATCCACCTGTCGTAAGTGGGTTGAGCGTGCGTGTGGCTACATTTGGGCACCCCTGCAGGGTTAAATCTTATCGATAAGCCGTGTCCGCGGTTATGGACGACTTGGAATTGTATAGCTCGATCATAGAACAACTTACACCTTTATGTTGTTGATAATAATTTGCTAATAACTTGATTAGTAATATAGCATTACTACAACGGTTACCTAATAAAACTTGTCCACCGTTGAGTGCCTTTTACATTGCCTCTTCGCTTTGTTGAAGGGGATATGTGTAATTGGTCAGGTTATGTTTGTGTAGTATTTATCCGTTACCTTATGTGCTCTCTTATCTTATCTCGAGTAGACGGATGTTGTAGTGTGTCTCTATTGGTTATAGTTTTGCTGCCGCTAAACCTACCATATAGCCCCGAGCGATATATATATATACTCGCCCGGCGAGCATAGCCATTTCTAGTCCCGCTAAGTACGTGCCGGAGTTCGTTCCTTGGTACTTACTCTCGCCTTTTCCCCTTTCTCTTTTGCTTCCTCCCTTTGTCGGCAACCGATGGCCCGACTTTGGCAGGTACGAGATGACGACGTTAGCAAGGTTACCCTTCCGGCTTGGCCTGGGCAGGGTTATGGACGCCACTGGTTATCTTCAGGACTCTTAGTCCAATTTGTATCTTGTCCGTACTCGGACGTATTTGATCTTCTGTATGATTCGGATCTTTGTATGTATCTATTTGTATCTTGACTCGTTGGAGTCGTTGTTGTAATATATGTTTCTTGTGGGCTCTATTGTAATCCTGTTGTAATGTTACCGCTCGTGTTAATTCCTCTGGCATCACGTGTGTGATTCTTCGCGCACGTCGTGTCGGAGGGCGTCTCTGAATCGATATCGTGCGGATTTCGGCGGGATCGCTGGAATCCTCATGGTACCGGTTCCGGGGCGTCACAGATATGCTTTGTGCATTTCACAATCTTAAAATGTGTGACATGATGAATTAAAATTCTATAATGTCCATTAATTATCTCACTTGGTTCTTATTTGCCTCTTGCACGAAAAATGTCTTTATCACATTATGGGGGAGTATTATGCTTTGTGCATCTTACAAGCCTAGAAAATGTGAACATTTGAGGTTGTGTCACATAGAATTGATATGATAGATTATCTTGTTCCTATGTGACATGTTTGCTCAAACAAATCCCACTTTACCAAATGCTTTCTTAGTTGTGAAGATGATCTTGGACATACTCACAAAGTACTATATGGAAATATTTCCTAAATACCTCTTGTCCTTGGACAATTGGTAATAAATTGTGTGATATTGTTCCGGATCATCCTCACACTTGGCTCATGTTCTCAATTGCTTTATCTCTTGCCAAGAATTTGTCCTTGTGGGTTAGACTCCCATATGTCTTCCGTGATTCTTATGTATCTTCTTTTTTTTCCCTTGAACCTTGTTAGTGTTTTGATAAACAATGGTAGAGCAATGATCCCGCATTTGTGCATTTTGTATTCAAATGCAAAATCCTAAATGGTGCACTAATTTTGGGGGAGCTCTCCTATGTTTGCTAGAACACTCTCTTGTTTCAAGAATTTGACTTGGAAGACAAACCTTTTCTTTTCGGTACTTTTGTGCCATCATGAAAAGCGTTGAGGGTTTGGTTTATTTGGAACCTTGCTTTCTTTGGGAGTTGGTTATCTCATTACTTTATATTTGGTTTACTTTCCTAAAATGAGATAAGTCCTTGAGCATGCTTGTTTTAGACATCATCTTGCTCGTTGTGTTAGTTCATGTGTTGAACTTTGGGGTCAATCTTGTGTTGATTTGATTCTTGGATATGGGTTGGACAACCTTTTGCCATGTCACACCTTTGTGTGCCATCGTGTTCTATTTTGCATTTTGTCCAAGTCATATCTCCATTTGGTTCTTGAAAGCCTTGCATGCATATTTACTTCATGTATATCTTATGGCATGCTTTCTTTCGTTGATCAAATGCATAGGGAAAACTCCACCATAATCCTAAATCGGTTAAGATGTGCATGAAATTCAAATTCATATCCATATGCACATATTTATGTGGAGTTTGTCCTATGTGTTGTAGTTGCTCTAACTACTCGGACCCAATTAGTTTGGGGACCATTGTGTGCTTGAGCTTTGTCTTAGGTACATTGGTGATGCTTTGGATGCTCGTCTCACTCATGAAGAAGAAGTGGAGGATAAGTGACTATTGGAGGCGAGCTATGGTGTTATGACTAACTCATATCTACTACATCACACCATTGCATCCGGGTAACAAGTATCAATCCCCGCATGCATGCTATCTTGTATCCAACCATGGGGTTATCCTTGGTGTTTCATTTGGTGATACTTGTTTGCCTCTCTCAAAGCATCTCAACTATCTCCTTCTCTTGGTGATTCTTGTGATGTCTTTGAGGTGTTTTGGTTGAAGTTGTTCAATATACAATGTGATAAATATGATCCATTGGCCGTGCTATAAAGCAAATGTCTCATTGGTATATTGTATTACTTCACCTTGGATATCTCGCTCTTATTCTCTTTTATCTATCTTGTATGTGCATGTTTCTTGATGGATAAATATCTCGGTGATGTTGTCCACTTAGAGAAACTTATACACATGAGAGATGATACATTTTCTTTTGATATCCATCTTTGTTGGAGTCCATTCCTTTACTCTTGTTCATCTCTTTGGTGGCTCCACAAAGAATTTTATGAGTGCTCATTTCTTTCTATTTGCTTTTTCAAGCACTCATATTTGATTTTGGCACAAGCTTTGAGTAATCTTGTGGAAGTGATGATGCCATGTTTGTGCACTTTATTCTTCAATGCAAATTGTTTATCTTGTGCACAAACTTTGGGGAGCTTCCACATATTGCTTAGAGCATCCTTCTTGATCTTATCATAATATCTTTAACTTGATTTGTTGGATCATTAGATTGCTTGCTTCATTTGTTGAAGCTTTCTCACCTTCTTATTCTCTTGCAATCTTTGATCCTCAATATAGTTTGATTTCTCCCGGTATTCGTCATTGAATACGTGCATTTGATTTCACTCACATTATGAGAAATGCACAACTTATGGAGGAACGCTCACTATATTGGCCTTCCAAACCTTTCGTCCATTTTGGCAATCGATGCCAATGGGGGAGAAGTTTGGAGGGTTTGAGGGAATTGCTTTTGTTTGGTTCTTAAGCACTTGCCTTTCATGCCTTGCATTTGTTGCTTTGCATGGTTGAATATTTAGAGGATACTCCTCTAGGCTTTAATTGCCGGTATATGCAATCAAATTCAAGTTCATTCACACATGCATATATTATGGGGGAGTTTCTTCTAAATATTCAACTTGGGTTGTTCGCTAAATTCCATATTTAAACCCTCTCAAAGAGATTGTCATCAATTGCCAAAATGGGGGAGATTGAAAGAACATGTCCATTACCCCATGTGTGGTTTTGGTAATTGATGACAATCCCTATGGACTAACGGTTGCATTGAGAATTAATCTTAGGTCAAGTCCATAGCCATGTTGGACTCAAGGTTGCAAGATGGAGAAGACGGAGTACAATGATGAAGATGGTGTCGAAGAGAGAAGACGGCGTAGAAGATGAAGAGAGAAGACGGCGTTGAAGATGGATGAAGACGGTGGCATGTACAATCATGAAGAGGATGAAGATGGAGCTTGCCGACTCGAGATGAACGCGCACGGTTAAGGTTTGTGCTCGATAGGATATTGGATCGCATCATCGGAGAGAGCTCAAACCTTGCATGCATTGCATCGTGTTTCTTGGTTGTTCTTGGTTCTTATCCATGAGATGAGTTAGAGCTTGTGTTCATCTCCATGGCAAGCTCTAGCTCATCGGAAACGGATTCCGGATGCATCGCATGTTGCATGTGCGAGGGTGATGATTTTCCCGATATACCATATTGAGAGGTTACACCTCTATGAACATGAGAAAATCATCACTCACTCTTTTCCATATTTTCACTTTTTGTAGTGATAGCTCTTGGCGCCCTCTTTCCAACAAAATTAGTTTCATGTCATTCCGAGTTTCCTAGCTCAAGTTATGGATTTTACATTGCACTGAAAAAGTCCCACAGAACAAGTTACGGTACCTTTGCGGTACCTTGAGCGGTAGTACCACTTGTGAGCGGTAGTACCGCCTATGGTACCGCTTAAGTACCGTAACTAGTGTTACGGCTGAAAAGTCCCATAGAACAAGTTACGGTACCTTTGCGGTACCTTGAGCGGTAGTACCGCCTATGGTACCGCTTAAGTACCGTAACTAGTGTTACGGCAGTACCGCTTCGGTACCGCTGCGGTACCGCTTGGGATCCAATAAGGTTTGGAGCCCATTGCGGTACCGCGAGCGGTAGTACCGCTTTGTGTCCACATGGACAAGTTCTGTGGGAATTTCGAATCCAGAGCGGTAGTACCGCTTACCAAAGCGGTAGTACCGCTTGGGCGCGAATCTGACCGTTTTCTCAGCCCCAACAGCTATATTTTGGAGCCCCTATTTATACCTCTCTTCCACCTCCGACCCAACCACTTCTTCCCCTCCATTCTCTCTCCTCCATTATTGTTGACCTTGAGTTGTTTCTTCCTCCTCTTGATCCCCCCCACTATTTGTTGCATATTTTTTGGGGAAATGAGAGAGGAGATCTAGATCTAGAGCTTCACCAATTGAATCCCTCTCCAAGTGAGGGGATCTTGCTAGATCTAGATCTTGGAGTTGCTTGGTGTTTCTCCTCATATTTGTTCTTCCTCCCTTATTCCCCAATAGCTTTTGTAGCTTTGTTGGAATTTGGGAGAGAAGAACTTGGGCATCTTAGTGGTGTTCTTAGCCATTGCATTAGGTGCATCGGTTTGGGTTCTCTCCGGGGTTTCGGTCTCGTAGAGGGCATGTTGACCTTGGTCGTGTTGTAGCCTTAGTGGCCTTGTTACCTTTGTGATGTTGTAGCCTTTTGTGGCCTTGTAGCCTTTGTGGCCTTGTCGTCTTTGTGGCCTTGTCGTCTTTGTGGCGTGGTAGCCTTAGTGGCGTTGTTGCCTTAGTGGAGTGTGGTAGCCTTTGTGGTTTTGGTGCCGGTTGTGGCGCGTTGGTGTCTTGGTGGCCTTGTCGCCGGTGTGGCGTGTTGTAGCCTCTTGTGGCCTTGTACTTGAGAGCCTCCGTGTTGTGGAGTTGCCTCAAGCTTGATACTTGGGAGTTTGCCCAAGCTTGTACGGGTTCGGTGACCACCCTCAAGGGTCCCTTAGTGGATCGAGGCGTTCCTCCTTGGAGGAAGGGATCGAGGCGAATACGGTGGCCCTAGTTGGCTTCTTGGAGTGCCTCGTGCCTCCACACCGCTCCAACGGAGACGTAGCACCTTTGGGTGTGAACTTCGGGATACATCGTCGTCTCCTCGTGCACCGGTTACTTCTCAACCCGAGCTCCTTTACCTATGCGGTTTACATTGTGATATCTATCTTGCTTGATGTGCTATACCTATCTTGTTATCACCTTGTTGCTCATCATGCTAGCATAGGTTGTTGGAGCACTTAGGCAAACCCCTAGTTGATAGGCTTTGAGCTAAACTAGTAAACACTTAGTTTTATTCCGCCTAGTTTAGCTCTCAAGTAGAAGTTTTTATACACTGCCTATTCACCCCCCCTCTAGGCGACGTCCTAGTACATTCAATTGGTATCAGAGCTAGGGCTCTCTTATCTTGTTGGGCTTCACCGCCTAGAGAGTATGACGTCGACCTTAGGGGTTGCTGTCACTCCCCCAGATTCAATGGAGACATGAACCCACTATCTAGCATAAATACTCCCTCTTGGAGTCACAAGTATCAACTTGGCCAGAGCCTCTACTAGCAACGGAGAGCATGCAAGAACATAAATAACATATATGATAGATCAATAATCAACTTGACATAGTATTCCATATTCATCGGATCCCAACAAACACAACATGTACCATTACAAATAGATGATCTTGATGATGATAGGCAGCTCACAAGATCTAAACATGATATCACAAGAGGAGAAGACAACAATCTAGCTACTGCTATGGACCCATAGTCCAAGGATGAACTACTCACGCATCAGTCCGGAGGCGGGCATGGTGATGTAGAGCCCTCTGGTGATGATTCCCCTCTCCGGCAGGGTGCCGGAGGCGATCTTCTGAACCCCCCGAGGTAGGGTTTGGGTTCTCTCCGGGGTTTCGGTCTCGTAGAGGGCATGTTGACCTTGGTGGTGTTGTAGCCTTAGTGGCCTTGTTACCTTTGTGATGTTGTAGCCTTTTGTGGCCTTGTAGCCTTTGTGGCCTTGTCGTCTTTGTGGCCTTGTCGTCTTTGTGGCGTGGTAGCCTTAGTGGCGTTGTTGCCTTAGTGGAGTGTGGTAGCCTTTGTGGTTTTGGTGCCGGTTGTGGCGCGTTGGTGTCTTGGTGGCCTTGTCGCCGGTGTGGCGTGTTGTAGCCTCTTGTGGCCTTGTACTTGAGAGCCTCCGTGTTGTGGAGTTGCCTCAAGCTTGATACTTGGGAGTTTGCCCAAGCTTGTACGGGTTCGGTGACCACCCTCAAGGGTCCCTTAGTGGATCGAGGCGTTCCTCCTTGGAGGAAGGGCTCGAGGAGAATACGGTGGCCCTAGTTGGCTTCTTGGAGTGCCTCGTGCCTCCACACCGCTCCAACGGAGACGTAGCACCTTTGGGTGTGAACTTCGTGATGAGGACATCCCTACCTCACTACTACCTCCGTCATTACCAACTGAAGATGAACCTGCTGTGAAGCTCAAGTCCAACGAAGTTAGGATTGGACCAATAACACGAGCTCGTGCGAAGCTACTTAAACAACAGGTGAACTTGTTTCTAAACGATACTTTGATTGATGAGAACTTTATACTGCCTAAGTCCTATTACTTATGTATCATCAGGTATCAAGAGGAGATGAGCATCGCACGAGGAGAGGAGCAGCTGGACATGAAGACGGACGTCACGATGGCCGTGAAGCTGGACATGGAGCTGGACATGAAGAAATCTCATGGACGCGCGAGGGAGGAGCGGGAGGCATGCGCGAGAGGAGAAGAAGAAGTCCAGGCCGGTCCAGAACCCGGTCAGACCGGCCCCGGACCGGCCAGCCCGGTCCCCGGCCCGGTCGACCGGCCGCTAACCGGACGACAACCGGACGAAGCCCCTCGTACCGGACGAAAACCGGAAACTCGCGGTTTCCGGTCCTCGGCCCGGTTGACCGGACCACGGACCGGACCGTCCGGTCCACAGCCCGGTTGACCGGCCGCCAACCGGACCGGCCGGTCCACAGCCGGTCGACCGGATCCCGAGACCGGACGCGTCCGAGTCTGTCTCGACCGGATCTATTCTCGGGTCGGTTATTCTTGTATCTTTTTGACCGAACTCGTCCCGGACGCCTATATAAGTGCCCAGGACGCCCCCCTAGCTGTTTTAGACCACGTTTAAGATAAACCCTAGTTCTTAGTTGTTTGCTCTGCAAAACTATTGAATTCCCTACACCATATTGCTTGGATATTGTGTAGATCCTGTTTAAGTCTTGTGTGATCTGCTTGTTCCATTGGGAATTAGACGGTTGCAACTTACCGCTTCGTGGTCGGCGGCTACGTGCGCAAGTGTGTGGAGTTGCGAATATCTTGCGGGGTTGAGAGCTGTTGCATGCGGCGACGGGGACCAATCGAGAGATCTCGTTGCGTCATACAAGTTATCATCCACTTCATCGTCGTATATCTCCGCTGCCATCACCCGTGTTCATCATCACCACCATTGCTTACTGAGAAGATCGGGCCACCCCTTATCATCTTGGTATCAGATTTCCAGTTTTCCTCGGTAAGCCATCCACAATCCACCCCATAGTTGAGTTGTGAGTGTTTTCCTATACAGAAAAAGCCAAAAATATTAGGGTTAGGGTTTGCCATAGCCATAGCTTGCACTAATTTCGAGTTTTAGTTGCTTTTCGTAGTTGTTTTTGCGTAACTTTATCTTTCATCTAGTATTTTAGGGTTTGAGTTTACTCTATCATCTTGTGTTTAGTTTATCATAGTGTGTCAGTTTTTGTTACTCCGAGTCCACATAGCGTACAGTGTGCTTGTTCCCAACCATAGACACAGCCTTTCGATATACGTGACTAGGAACTTCCCCAGAAGAGACTAGTTTTACCGCTCGACAGGCTGCTCTTTAGGGTTTTGGTGCTTTGCATATCTTGTTGGCCGTGTTATCAAGGAGTTGAGTCATAAAAAAAAAAGAGAAAATTGAAAAGAAGCAAAAAGAGCTACATAGCTGCGTGTGTTACAAAAAGAAAATACAAAAAGAAAAGTGTGTGCTAGTTGACATCAAGTGAAAGGCCTAAGTTTTCTTTACTGCATCCGTAGTTGAGCAATCTTGTGCCTGTCTCGTTGAGCTTTGCTAGCGTCTCTCTTGTGCATTGCAACCTTTTCCTCCATATAGTTGCATTGCCCCATTATATCGCCTTGTGTGAGTATCTTTGGTTGTCTACGGTCAGTGCTAGAGCTTGTTATTGGTGCAAATAGGTAGCCTACCTACAGCTCCACATATACCCTGCTTTGTCGTGTGATTGTTCTTATACCCTTGATATTCGCTTCGCTACATCCGTGCACTAGTTGTTACTACAAGTGGTAAGCAACACTAATTTACTTTGGAACGGTAAGATTTCCTTTTCTTATCGGTTTTGAGTGAGTTGTGAGAGTACCACCATATATTTTTGATTTAGTGCACTAACCTACTAATCATGTCTGCTAGTGATAATAAGATTGTTAACCAGGAGAACAAGAATTCAGCAGATATCATCACTTGGAGGGAGTATGAAGCTCTTCGTAATGAGATGCGACGTGAATTCCGCACTAACGATGATGAGCTTAAAAGTACAGTTGATGAGATCAAACAAACGCTGGATGCTACTAATGTCACCGTCACTGGATTGTCTGATCAAATGACGGATATACAGCGCAATATTGCGGATATGCGTCTCGCTATTGAGAACTTGACTGTACTACAACAACAACAACAAGAAGATGATGAAGATCCTGAGCTTGAAGATGACGCACACAATGCTCGTGGTGCGCCTCGTGGTCATCGTCCTCGTGGCTTGGTTCCACTTGGCCGCAATGGTCGTGGACAAGATGAAGAAGATGGATTGGGAAAGCCTAAGTTTTCCATACCCAAGTTTGAAGGAGGAGCTGATGTTGAAGAATACCTCACTTGGGAGCTCAAGATTGAGAAATTATGGAGCCTACATCCACACTACTCTGAAGATAGGAAGATCAAGCTTGCGTCTTCTGAATTTGATGGTTATGCATTGCGTTGGTGGGATTCTTTGGTTCGTAACCGCGATGAAGATGGTGCACAGCCTATCCGTACATGGCATGCAATGAAGGAGGTTATGACTTCTCGATTTGTGCCTACCAATTACATGCGGAACATATTTGATAAGCTAACACTATTGAGGCAAGGTGTGAAGACTGTTGACGAGTACTACATGGAGATGGAGATGCTTATGCAGCGTGGTCGTGTCCGTGAGTCTCTAGAGATGACAATGCAGCGTTTTCTCAATGGATTGAAGTATGATGTTAAAGGCATTGTTCGTCATTACACCTACACCAATATGAATCAATTGTTACATCATGCAAGAGAAGCTGAATCACGGTTGGTGAAGAAGCAAAGGTTAAGGGACGTGCTACGGGAGCTGGGCGTTTTACACCCCGCGCGCCCTCTACAGCGCCGGCGCCTTCGACGCACTCTGCTCCTTACTCTACTCCGCCTAGCAAACCGGTCTCCAATGTATCTAATGCAAAGAAGTCCGAATCTGCTGCAAGTACGAGTGGTTCTGGTGCGTCTACAACGCGCAACCGTGATATGCTTTGCCATACATGTGGTGGCAAGGGTCACTTCAAGAGAGATTGTCCTAACCGCAAAGTCATGTTTATCAATGAGGACAATGAGTATGAGGCTGGAGATGATGTTGATCCAAATGCTCCGGACAATGATGACTATGACAACGATGGTGAAGATGCATATCCTTCGATGCTCGCACCATTGTTGTGTCGCGAGCGTGCTCTTAATGTGTTGCCTAGTGCATCTACTCAGCGCTGCAATTTGTTCCAAACCAAAGCTTTAGTTGGACCTGACAAGGCTTGCAAGGTCATTATTGATGGCGGGAGTTGCCGCAATTTAGCAAGCAAGGAGTTATGTACCAAGCTGAAGTTGAAGTATCTACCGCACCCGCATCCATATTATATTCGGTGGTTGAGCGACAATGGTGAGATGAAGGTAAACCACATGGTGCGTGTTGAGTTTGCGATTGGACCGTATAAGGATTGCATTGACTTTGATGTGGTTCCTATGACGGTTTGTCACCTCTTATTGGGTCGGCCTTGGCTCTATGACCGTTCGTGCAACACAATGGCCGTGCCAATACATATCACTTGGAGTACAAGGGCAAGAAAATTAACTTACAGCCTATGTCACCGCAACAAATTGTCAATGAGTCTCGTCAGAAGATCGAAGTAAATTTGGAGGATGCACCTCTAGATAGGCGAGAGAATTGTAATGTCGTGAGTGATATAACGAAAAGTGAGAGAGTGAATTCCTTAGTCTCATTAGCCACCAAAGAAGACATGAGAGAATTTAGTGAGGATCCTACGGCCATGCCTCTTGTGCTTTTGTACAGGGGTACGTTTTGGTTTCTAACGACATGACCCCTCTTCCTCTTGGTGTTTCTAATGTTTTGCAGGAATTCGGCGACGTGTTTCTGGAGGAGGTACCCGCAGGACTACCACCATTGCGAGGTATTGAGCATCAAATTGACTTGATTCCCGGAGCATCGCTGCCCAATAGGGCGCCATATCGCACTAATCCCGAAGAGACGAAGGAGATACAGAAGCAAGTACAAGCGCTACTCGACAAAGGTTATATTCGCATAAGCCTAAGTCCTTGTGCTGTTCCTGTTATTCTAGTTCCTAAGAAAGATGGTACTTGGCGCATGTGCGTAGATTGTAGAGCTATAAACAGCATTACTATTCGATATCGTCATCCTATTCCCCGTTTAGAGGATATGCTAGATGAATTGAGTGGTGCTGCTGTGTTCTCTAAAATTGATTTGCGTAGTGGCTATCATCAAATTAGGATGAAAGAAGGGGATGAGTGGAAAACAGCCTTTAAAACAAAATTTGGTTTATATGAGTGGTTAGTAATGCCTTTTGGTTTGACTAATGCACCTAGCACTTTCATGAGACTGATGAACCATGTTTTGCGTGAATTTATTGGCAAATTTGTGGTTGTGTATTTTGATGATATATTAATCTACAGCCATGCATCGAATCTGATCATACTATACATATTCGACATGTTTTGCAAGTGTTGCGTGATAATCAACTTTATGGTAATCTTGAGAAGTGCACATTTTGCAAAGATAAGGTCATATTTACGGGTTATGTTGTCTCTAAGCATGGAGTAGAAGTAGATGTGTCTAAAATTGAAGCTATTCAAAATTGGCCTACTCCCATGAATGTGAGTCAAGTAAGAAGTTTCCATGGTCTAGCTGGGTTTTATCGCAGATTTGTGCCCAACTTTAGTACTATTGCTTGCACCTTTGAATGATTTGACTAAAAAGGGTGTTGTTTTTGAGTGGGGCGCAGCCCAAGATCATGCTTTTGATGAACTTAAGAGATTGTTAACTTCTGCACCGTTGCTTGCACTTCACGATTTCAATAAGCAATTTGAGATTGAATGTGATGCTAGTGGTATTGGAATTGGTGGTGTGTTGATGCAAGAGGGTCGCCCAATTGCATATTTTTCGAGAAACTTTACGGTGCTAAGTTGAACTATCCTATATATGATAAAGAATTGTATGCTTTAATTAGAGTTCTTGAGGTTTGGCAACATTACTTGTGGCCAAAAGAGTTTATCATACATTCGATCATGAAGCTTTGAAATACACGAAAGCCCAATCTACTTTGCATAAGCGTCTAGCTAAGTGGGTTGAGTTCATTGAGTCTTTTCCATACATTATTAAGCATAAGAAGGGAAAAGATAATATTGTTGCTGATGCTCTATCTAGGAAGAATATGCTATTAACTCAACTTGATGTTAAAATTCCTGGTTTAGAGATACTATGTGATTTGTATGCCATCGATCATGATTTTGCTTGAACCATATCGCTTATGTACTCTTGGTAAAGCATGGGACAAATATCACATACATGATGGTTTCTTGTTTAGGGCTAACAAACTATGTGTTCCGGAATCGTACGTGCGTTTGCTCTTATTGCAGGAATCACATGCTGGAGGTTTGATGGGTCACTTTGGGCGTGAGAAGACACTACTCATGCTGGCTGACCACTTTTATTGGCCAAAGATGAGGCGGGACGTGGATAGATATGTGCGAAGATGCATTACTTGCAACAAATCCAAGTCCAAGCTGAAGCCTCACGGTTTGTATACTCCTTTACCGGCACCTACTACACCATGGGAGGATATTAGTATGGATTTTGTGTTGGGTTTGCCGCGTACTAAGAGAGGCCATGATTCTATATTTGTGGTAGTGGATAGATTTTCTAAGATGTCACACTTTATTGCACTGCCACAAGAGCGACGATGCGTCGCATATTGCTAACCTGTTTTTCGGGGAGATTGTACGTCTACATGGAGTCCCGAAGACTATTGTTTCGATCGTGACGTGAAGTTTATGAGCTACTTCGGAAGACGCTTTGGAGGAAGGCGGGGACGAAGCTACTTGTTCGAGCACTACTTGTCATCCTCAAAGCTGATGGTCAAACTGAAGTGGTGAATAGAACATTGTCACAACTGTTGAGATCCATGATCAAGAAGAACTCGAAGGAGTGGGAAGATTGTTTGCCGCATGTGGAGTTTGCTTATAACAGGGCGGTACATTCTACCACGTAGCTGTGTCCTTTTGAGGTGGTGTATGGTTTCAAACCCATTACTCCACTTGACTTGTTGCCTTTGCCCATACATGAGAGAGTTAATATGGAGGCATCCAAGAGGGCAGATTTTGTGAAGAAGATTCATGTGAAGACTAAAGAGTTGATTGAGAAGAAAGGCAAGAGCAATGCTGCAAGGATGAATAAGAAGCGCAAGAAGATGTTGTTCAAGCCTGGTGATTTGGTCTGGGTACATTTTCGCAAGGACAGGTTCCCGAAGCTACGGAAGTCTAAGTTGAAGCCTCGTGGTGATGGTCCTTACAAAGTGCTTGCCAAGATCAATGATAATGCATACTCGATAGATCTTCCGAGAGGATGAGTTTGGTGTCGGTAATTCTTTCAATGTTGCTGATTTGACACCATATGACGGAGAAGACCTTGGAGCGTCGGGGTCGACGCCTTTTGAGGGGGGAGATGATGAGGACATCCCTACCTCACTACTACCTCCGTCATTACCAACTGAAGATGAACCTGCTGTGAAGCTCAAGTCCAACGAAGTTAGGATTGGACCAATAACACGAGCTCGTGCGAAGCTACTTAAACAACAGGTGAACTTGTTTCTAAACGATACTTTGATTGATGAGAACTTTATACTTGCCTAAGTCCTATTACTTATGTATCATCGGGTATCAAGAGGAGACGAGCATCGCACGAGGAGAGGAGCAGACTGGACATGAAGACGGACGTCACGATGGCCGTGAAGGCTGGACATGGAGGCTGGACATGAAGAAATCTCATGGACGCGCGAGGGAGGAGCGGGAGGCATGCGCGAGAGGAGAAGAAGAAGTCCGGGCCGGTCCGGAACCCGGTCGGACCGGCCCCCGGACCGGCCAGCCCGGTCCCCGGCCCGGTCGACCGGCCGCTAACCGGACGACAACCGGACGAAGCCCCTCGTACCGGACGAAAACCGGAAGCCCGCGGTTTCCGGTCCTCGGCCCGGTTGACCGGACCACGGACCGGACCGTCCGGTCCACGGCCCGGTTGACCGGCCGCCAACCGGACCGGCCGGTCCACGGCCCGGTCGACCGGATCCCGGACCGGACGCGTCCGAGTCCGTCTCGACCAGATCTATTCTGGGTCGGTTATTCTTGTATCTTTTCGACCGGAACTCGTCCGGACGCCTATATAAGTGCCCAGGACGCCCCCCTAGCTGTTTTAGACCACGTTTAAGATAAACCCTAGTTCTTAGTTGTTTGCTCTGCAAAACTATTGAATTCCCTACACCATATTGCTTGGATATTGTGTAGATCCTGTTTAAGTCTTGTGTGATCTGCTGTTCCATTGGGAATTAGACGGTTGCAACTTACCGCTTCGTGGTCGGCGGCTACGTGCGCAAGTGTGTGGAGTTGCGAATATCTTGCAGGGTTGAGAGCTGTTGCATCTGGCGACAGGGACCAATCGAGAGATCTCGTTGCGTCATACAAGTTATCATCCACTTCATCGTCGTATATCTCCGCTGCCATCACCCGTGTTCATCATCACCACCATTGCTTACTGAGAAGATCGGGCCACCCCTTATCACTTCGGGATACATCGTCGTCTCCTTGTGCACCGGTTACTTCTCAACCCGAGCTCCTTTACCTATGCGCTTTACATTGTGATATCTATCTTGCTTGATGTGCTATACCTATCTGGTTATCACCTTGTTGCTCATCATGCTAGCATAGGTTGTTGGAGCACTTAGGCAAACCCCTAGTTGATAGGCTTTGAGCTAAACTAGTAAACACTTAGTTTTATTCCGCCTAGTTTAGCTCTCAAGTAGAAGTTTTTATACACCGCCTATTCACCCCCCTCTAGGCGACGTCCTAGTACATTCAATAACTTTCAGTTTCAAAAGATCAACATCAAGAGCAAGACTATCAACCTTAGAAGCAAGAACATCAATTTTACCAAACTTTTCCTCAACAGATTTGTTAAAAGTAGTTTGTGTACTAATAAATTCTTTAAGCATGACTTCAAGATCAGAGGGTACACTTCTACTATTGTTGTAAGAATTACCATAAGAATTACCATAACCTTTACCACTATTAGAAGGATATGGCCTATAGTTGTTGTTACCAAAATTATTCCTATAAACATTGTTGTTGAAATTATTATTTTTAATGAAATTCACATCAACATGCTCTTCTTGAGCAACCAATGAAGCTAAAGGAACATTATTAGGATCAACATGAGACCTACCATTAACAAGCATAGACATAATAACATCAATCTTATCACTCAAGGAAGAGGTTTCTTCAACAGAATTTACCTTCTTACCTTGGGTAGTCCTTTCGGTGTGCCATTCAGAGTAGTTGATCATCATATCATCAAGAAGCTTTGTTGCAACACCCAAAGTGATGGACATAAAAGTACCTCCAGCAGCTGAATCCAATAGGTTCCTTGAAGAAAAATTCAATCCTGCATAAAAGGTTTGGATGATCATCCAAGTAGTTAGTCCATGGGTAGGGCAATTCTTTACCAAAAATTTCATTCTCTCCCATGCTTGGGTGACGAGGGATCACCTCGCCAATGCCTATGTATTGTAGACTTGGGTTTCAGGAGATAGCGACGATGGAGATTTCGGGAGCGAGATTGGGCACACGATATACCCAGCTTCGGATCCCCTCGGTGGAGGATCCCTACGTGCTGCTAGCAATCCACTATATGAACACAAGTATCTTTACAGGGTGCCGCCATCAGCGTAGCTATGTTGTCTATCTCTATGTCTATATCTTGGCCTCCTTATTTCCGGTGCCCTGGCTAGCTTTATATATGCAACCAGCCTAGGGTTTTACAAGAGTCCTAGTCAACTACTCCTTCGGGTTGCCTTCTTGGGCCTTCTCCATATTGGGCCGAGCCGAGCTAGGTATACTAATAATGGGTACCCGAAGGGTATACCCTTGTCAGTAGCCCCCGAGTGTCTAGGGAAGTCGAAGACTTGCGTAGAGACTCCAAGCATAATCATCTCCGAAGTCGAAGAAATACAAGGCGAGGTCCATGTCGAAGATCATGTATAGCGTAGATGATGCCTCGAAATTATTTTTCTATCGGGTGCGCGACCAGCGCTCCCGATGGGAGTAGCCCTCGAGTCTATGGGCAAGTGCTTGCACTTGGGCATAGACTCAAGTTGTACTACTCGATGAAGAACTTAACTATATTTCTGGAGGACTTGATGAAATCCATGGGCTCCCGATGGGAGTAGGCTCCACTCGAATCGTAGAATCGAGTTGAGTCTACAAAGCTTGATTGTTGTAGATGCTGTCGAAGTTATTTTTCTATCGGGTGCGCGACCAGCTCTCCCGATGGGAGTAGCCCCCGAGGCTACAGCCAAGTGTTTGCACTTGGGTGTAGGCTCAACTTGCTTTTAATCGACTCCACAATTTTTCCTCTTTCTTGTATCTTATTGAGAGGGTGAACAATGCTCTTGATAAGAGTAGCCCCCAAGCCTATGGGCAGGTGCTTGCACACAGGCATAGACTCAAGTTGTACTACTCAATAACGAACTTAACCATATTTACAGGCGCAACCCCTCTTTTTATCGACTCCAGTGCTGTTGCTATTTATGTTGTTCGGGGATAATGGTAAATGGGGCTGGTTCATCCGACGGATCGGGTACCGGTTAACCGCTCTTGTGGCAATCCCGCAAGAACCTACTTCAAGATCACGTCCCTGGACATGATCTCGGGACCCGGCGTAATTCGTCACGTGCCGCTTAAGGACTTACCATGATCCGAATTCCAGTAATGTTATCGGGTCCACAGCGCGTCCGCCGGGATATTTCTTCACATTTGTTGATGTGGAAAAAAGTAGCAGAGCGCAGTCTTTGGCGATGCCACGCCACACAGGACGGATCCCGGGGTCTTACCTTCGCAGAGTTTTGCGGCATTCAGAGATTATTCGTGACTTTTAGCGCTCTGAGAATATATTGTCGAGTGCCTTGTTCGGCTGATGCAATGACCCATTTTGCGGGCTCTTCTATATTTTTCTCAGGTGTGATGAGACAGCTGAATATATTGGTTATTCTATATTGTCGGGTACATCACCGATGCTCTTGCTCGGAACAATATGACGAGTCAATGAACCCGAAGCTTTGTTCACCTTTTTTTTGGGGGTTCCTCCTTGATGAAAATTTCGTCGAGTTCCTCCTTCAGGAAAATTTCTTCGGGTCCTCTTTGAGGAAAATTCTTCGGGTCCTCTCTGAGGACAATTCTTCGGGTCCTCCCCGAGGACAATTCTTCGGGTTCCTTCTTGAGGAAAATTCTTCGAGACCTCCTTGAAGATAATTTTTCGGGACCTCCTTGAAGATAATTTTTCGGGACCTCCTTGAAGATAATTCTTCGGGTCCTCCTTGAATAAGATTTCATCGAGTTCTGTCTTGAAGACAATTTCGTCGGGTTCTCTCAAGATTTCGTCGGGTTCCTCCATGAAGAAGATTCGTCGGGTTCTCTCTTGATTTCGTCGGGTTCTCTCTTATATACTTTGAAATTTGCTATCTCCTGCACAAATAAACAAACTTTTTCTATCTTTTCCTTGACTCTCTTTTTCGCATGCGGTGTCAGATGCTCGGATTCGATGATATGTAAAGTGAATATATGCCACGTAGCCCCCAAGCAACGGGTGCGGCGAAATTAAATGATAATCAACTTTATGTGAAATAAAGGAACACTTAGCTTGTTGAGCACGACGGAGTCGATGCGCGATGAGGTCTTCGAGTGCAGCGAAAATGTTGAGCCAAAGTAGAAACCACCGAATTAGCGAAAGTGGATACCACCAAATTGTTGATGAAGAGATAGCCGAGCCCCCGAACACTCCTGGGGTGATGTCATGATTGTTGCTTAGACGCCGTGTCACAGTTTTTACTCGGGACAAAGTTGTTGTCGAGCCCCCGAGTATTATCCGTGTCGCCGAAAGAAAGCCATTTAAGGATGAAATACTGAAGATGAAGTCCGAGATTAAGTACTTGAGATGAATCCATATTAAAGATTACACCATCATATATTGAAAATGAATCCGCCGATATCATGAATCCATTGACCCGAAGAATCCAGTAATAACCATAAAAGATGAATCCGTTGATATCATAGAGGATGAATCCATTGAGCCGGAGAAAATAGTTCCAGTAATAGCCATAAAAGATGAATCCGTTGATATCATAGAGGATGAATCCATTGAGCCGGAGAAAATAGTTCCAGTAATAACCATAGAAGATGAATCCATTGACCCGGAAACGCATCGGGTAATATTGTATAAGTGAACCAATAATAACCCAAAGAAAATCAATCCAGTAATCCGAAGAAAATAAATCCACTGAGCCGGAGAAGATAAAGCCACTAAATCGAAGAAAATAATTCCACTGAGTCGAAGAAATTAATTTCACTGAACCGAACAAAATAAATCCACTCAACCGAAGAAAATAATTCCACTGTGCTGGAGAAGATAATTTCACTGAGTCGAAGAAGATATATTTCGGAGAAGACAATTCCACTAAGCCGAAGAAAAAAAATTCACCAAGTAACCGAGCATATTTGTGGTAACGAAATAATGGCACAACTCCCCAGTGTTGGGTGAATTTGCTGTAATGATGCAATGGTGCAGCCCCCGAGTATTCGAGCGTGTCAAAAGTAAATAATAATTGACTACTTGAAGAGGAACACTTAGCTTTGTTGTCGGCTGCGGCGGACCCGACGTGAAAACAGGTCGTGCAGCGGACAAAGTCGATGTAGTTGCGTGGCGCCTGGCTGGAAGTGCTCGATGAAGAAGAGGATGTAATCGATTAAGTGGACGCAGTCGATTGTAACAGATCCTCGACGGGTGAGCCCCCGAGCGTAGTGAGCGCCATGGCGAACGGGGTCGACGCAGCAACAGAAGTCGAGGTTTTATTGTGATCTGATATTTTTGTATCGGATGGTTGGATCCATGTAGCAGTAGTCGATGAAGTGATGGGTCCATGACTGGTGAGCTCCCGAATATGTCGAGTCCGCGATGCGACAAGCGAGCCCCCGAGTGTGGCGACTGTGCGCGGCGAAGCAATTGAAGCTTGTTCCGATCTGCAGTTATATTACGGCGCAAAAAACTGTGCGCAAATAACAGCCCAAGCCAAAAAATATTTGGACGAATAAATTTGCGAAAAATAATTAACAGGAAATATAGCACCTGATTTCTTGTGTCGGATGGTGGAATCATGATGGCGAAGTCATAACACACGAGCCTCGAGCGTGGCGCGTACTCAACGGTGAGTTCACGAAGTGTATCAATCGTCCGGAACCGCCATTATAACTACTATATTAAAGCTTAACTACTTCGATTTTTCTCCTAATTTTGGATTACATTTCGGATTAATACTGGCTTGACACGTAGGTGCTTTTGTGGTTTGATTTTCGCTGCTAATTTCTTGAGTACGTTGTTGGTGCTGTGTACCATTTGCTCCGTGGTCTATGATTCCTAGCTGGTGCTATTTTTTTGTGATCGTAGCTGATAGATGCTAGGAAAGGCATGGCCCAGTTTTCTGCCGATGGTCAAAGCGGTGATACAATCTCTGCAACCATGTGCCCTGTCTTCATGCCCGACGCGTGCACAATCTTGTGTATTTTCTTCTTGTCTCTTCTTCTCTTTCTCCATTAATCCTTATTTTTCACCCACCTCCACCGGGTCTCTTCCGATCTCCTCCTATCCCGCTTTTCGTGTTCTTGGTTGGTTGTCCCCATGAGCTACTCCGGCCGACGTCGGTGCACTAAAGGAGAAGTGGAGAGGTCGTGCTCAGAGAGGAGGCGGCGTATTTAAGTGGATACGCTCAAGATCGGCGGCTAATGGAGATTCGGCACCATGTGGTCAAGGAGTCGGATAGCGATGTGGAGCGCAGTGTCCTACACGATTTTCGCCGCCCGAGCTCTCCCCGGCTGCAAGATTCCCTAGCCGAGCTCCTCCGTGGCCGACATCCATGGTAAGGGTCGGATTCTGATCTGGTGTTGCGCCGGTGCTTCTATGGCTTCTTCTCTCCCTGGTTCTTTTCTTGATTGTTTCCTTGGTTTGATCTGGTGGCGTCGATCCGATTTTTTTCTCTTGACAGCAACCGATGGAAGGGCTGACACTACTCCTTATCTGCCGACCTTCAGCTCTGCGTGGCTCCTCCACGGCCGACGCGCCGGACGGACCTCCTAGCACCGCCGGACTCCGTCAGAGGACGAGCTGTTCGCGGTCATGGGTGGCTAGACCTCCCAGCGCCGCCCTATAGGTCCCGCTGGAGGGCAAGCTTTTTACGGTGATGGGCGTCGGCGGATCCATGGTTCAGCGCATTTTGAGCACAAACCTTGAGCACCATGGCTGCTTGCCATGAGCTGCCTCACCATCGCCGCAAATATTCGCAATCGCCATCGCCAACAAGTATGTTGATTTTGTTGCCCTATTAGGATTTCGTGTGGGGATTTCTTTTGACAACTTCCGTTAGGGGATTTTTTTGACAACTTCCATGTGGGGATTAGTTAATCAACTCCTTGAGTTGCAGAGGGATGACGAGTTCGAGCGGTGACCATCTGTCCATGGAGCGGGTGAATCAACGACATTGCGTCCATGTCCCTGCGCACCGTCGAGAAGGCGATGCGGGCGATCAGCAGCTACGGTGCCGAGAACAAGAACCTGATGCCGACGTGGTTCCTGCTGCACTACCTCCACAGCCACAAGGCTGACGACCTGAGATGCCTCGCAGGCCTGGCCAATACGGTCGTGCACGGCGCGACGTTGTTTCCTGCCAAGGCCTCTTCCAGGTGTTGTGGGTCGCATCGTCAGAGAAGATGAGGAAGGTGGGAAGGCTGGTGGGCAAGTACCTCGCGGAGAACTCGCCGGACAATGGGCTAGGTGTTTCTAGGTTCCTCGCCATCACCAAGAGCCTACCCGACTCGGCGAGGGGCTGCTGCAACGTGTGTAAAAGGCACTGAACATCTACCTCGAGGTAATTAACTCATTCTCTGTCCAATTTGAATCTCTGAAGATTCGACTCAGAAAAGCATACTATATTGGTTGTATTATTTGAGATTGAAATTCTCAAGCAATAAGAAGTTTAACACTTGATGATGGGGAGATGATTACTGGGAGGCAAAGGACAACAGACAGAGTGTAGGGACCAACATTTTCATCTGGGAGGCACATTGAATATTCTCTGTATTTTCGTGACAGGGGTCTTGATGACTGATGAGTTCTGTGAGCTACTCAAATATTTTCGTGAAAAATTAAAATGGTAGATATATTTTCATTTAACCAACAATGTCAGTTGTAAGCCAAAATTGATCGATAATGGATTCATACAAAAATGGCAGCAAAACAAGTTCAGAAAATAATTTCACAATTCCATATGCATGGTTGCTAAACATGAGTTTCAGAATTGGAATTTCAGTTCTTCAAAATGAAATGACCTAATGAATTCATTTCATTTGATGGTTACCAAACGAGCTCTTATTAGAATTATCATCACTATATGCTTGATTACAGATTTTGCTGATGCTTTGCATGATATGTATATGCCACGCGGAAATATTGGTTTGATGCATCAGGCTGTCACCCCGGTGGCATACTTACATGTGTTTGTGCTAGGAATTTAGTTGCATAATTGCAGCGATGGATACATAATTGGTAAATAATGATGTAGATACTCCATAGAGCTATTAAAGTTCGGATGGCAAATAAATATCATCTTTCAATAAAGCAAAAAGTACTTGTCAAATTCTACTACTATTTATGGTGACTAATGATGTGCTGTTTGACTCCTCTCTGTCTCTTCCAATGCAGCAATTGATGCATATAGTGGCTTCTTCTCCGCATGTGGTAACAAGCATTTCAATTGGGGGAGGTGGGACGCTGATCTCTGTTTACCTGGACGACCTCACCATCCTGTGTATGTTACAACGAGTTCCTAAGATTCCCCTTAAACTTTTGCAAACAAAGTGGTTAACTGAACTTGCATCGTTTTCCTGTGTGTCGAAAGCTTATGCTTAGTTGAGCTGGGTAAGCCGTGCTATTCCAATCTCAAGGTGGTGAACAACAGCTAGCACCATGTCGAGTTCAAGGTCGGTGGCATTCATCTCCTTATGCTCTACTCTGGATTTTTGCTTGCATTTTGGTGAAAATTTGGTAACAAGGTTCAGGTTTCATAGTTCCTTTTTTCAGGTCAAGACGACATCTCCAGGGTAGTATTTCGACGGGCCAACCGTGAGCTTCGTCCAGCCATGGGATTCTTGCTTGATAACAAGTGAGCATGCATATGTACCTGGTTCTGGTTTGCCACATTTTATTTGCTGCACCAGGCCATATTTTTCTTTAGGATTCTTCGGTGTTAATCTGCATGCATCTGCCTTCTTTACAGTTATAGTAGCCTAGAGGACACAAATGCTAAAAAGGAAGAAAGCTCTCATCACATCAACAACATGATTAGATTACAATATTGATGTGTAATAAGGGAATGATACAGAGGTAGTCACTATATCCATTTTTACGCCGATTTGTCTCTCTTTGAAAATTCTGTACTGTTGATGTGTAAGCGGAAGCTTTGTAAAATTTTCTGGCTAGACTTGGATTTGCCAACAAGTTTTATTTGACCTTGTGATCTTATTTTACTGAAATGTTTTTTATTACAAGGCAATGCACTTCGTATTACTATTAGTTTCTGTACAATTATTTGGTTCCATGTCAGCATCCTAGGGGTTCATACAATACTGACATAATATTTTTATTCCGTCAGTCAATTAACTCTTCACTGTACACGTCCCAAGATGCTCATTTCTGTACTAACCTTGTTGTTTCTGTTTTGTTGGTATCAGAGATAGCTCTCAGATAGAGAAGTTAACTTAATTTTTCAGTTGAGGCCAGATAACTATCGTGCTATGTGCCGTCACCAAATAGTGTAGGTCGTGTTGTAGATTTTTTTTTTGCTCACAACCAAAAACTATTATACAACGGCTATTGTACATGCCTTTTTTACAATAAAAAACTATTATATAACGGCTATTATATATGCTTTTAGCGCCTCATCACGAGGCTTACTGAGCTATAGGCCTCCTGAGGCTTTATAAATGCCAAATATTCGACTTATGATTTAAAGCACTTTCCGTCCTTAGTCTTGTGCACTCTTAAGGCCAAATATTACATTTGTGATTTATATTCTTCTTAGTCTTGGTGTTCATGTTTCCAGATTAAAGGTGATTTGCAGGTTAATAAATGTGTGGAAGTACAAAATAACTATGCATACTGATTTTCTTGTGAATACAGTGACATAAGTGCTGATAGATGTGCATGAGATATGCATACTATATGTAAACGTTCTAGATAGTAATTTAGGTAATTTCCAGTCTTAGGTACATGTAGTTTCTTGGATCTGAACAGTGTGGCCATGTATGCCCATTCTCATTAACAAATGTTTTTAGAAATTATGGTAATGAAAAAAATGCTTCTGTGTATTACTTTACGCCATGGGGTGCTTTCTTTTTGTCGCAGCTTGGCTTCTTGATGTCTCATGGAAACTGCTGGAGTATGTTCAGTTGTTCATTGCAAATCTGGATTTATATGTCTGGATATTTTCTACTTACTTCTTTAGTAGATGTATTATCATTTGCCACTGAAATTATACCAAATGTGTTCTGCACCGGCTATAGCTATTGAAATGGATTTGCTTTACACTAGAGAATGTATTTTCGTGTGAGGAGTTGGCATGCCTGTAGGTTCGAGGGTAAAACTAAAATTGCCAATGATTGTGGCACCTCTCTGCTCTCATCCCTATACATGCGTCAGTGGAACTCCTAATTAGTATAGATTCTATTTGCATTACAAGTCCTTGCAAGGTAGTGAATCAACCATCCCTTTATATTTCTTTGAAGGAACAGATAACTTATAAAGCCTCAGTGTCTTGCATTTGGTAATCTTTGATTTCACATCGATTATTGAGGTATGCCCTGGTAGAGTAAGTCCCTCCTTGTTCCCTACTCCTTGGTTAGTTTTATTCATCGGATTTAAGTTCCAGATCTTAGATTGCATAGATGTAATGTTACTGTTATGTATGCATATAGTGAATTTCACATTCCGTTCCCCTGAACATTTCTGTAACTTAAGTTGTTCATCCCCGTACTTAACAAACGTGAATCAGGTAAATTTTCCATATACCTAGAAGCCTTCAGGTACCGTGATTAGACCTCAGATTAACAATACACGACCTCCACATTTCTTGTGTATATATATCTTCTTGGATTCACATAGTTCAACCCTTACTGCCTTTTAATTCTCCATGATTTTACAAAATGTAAGAAAGCAGGAAAAGAGCCAAATAGTTTGCAGACATTGCATGCTGTTTTTTGCACTAGAATCATATGTTGCAATGTACCATGGCTTGGTACACATTCAGCTGCATGGCTACAAACAAACAAGCTTATTGTTTTGCACTGTGCCTACTGAATCTTCTCTTCCAATCAAATATTCTTCCCTTCAGCATGTCGTGTTGTATTTGTCTTCCTTCTTGCTCATGAGTAGATATTTACATCTGCCAGTATAATAATTGAGATAGGATTCTTACTCTATTCCAGCTACGTCAATAGAGAATAATCTTTTTGATTATGTGTCACACCAGGCAAAATACCGAGACGGCTAATAAATTTGCATCGGAGAAATGCTTTGAAGCATTGCTCTGCTTTGGTAGTGATTGATATGTGTCTTTGGTACTCTTGTCTGCAGTAGATGTGAAGGGCACTCGTGGTTTGACAGAGCCAAGTCACTGGATCATAGTCTTGATTGAGTAAGCGTGTCCATGATGTTTCAAGCTTGGAGACGCTAATAAGGCAAGATAATGCAAAAACTTTGTAATTTGCGGTTATAAATATTGTTTAGTGGACTGTAAGCGTTCTGATGATATATGTCCTCATCAATTTATTTCAACCATGCAGTGAGGACGAATTTGATGAAAGTAATATAACTTCAGGAAATGTTTTTCTGTTCAGCAATATTTCAACGGACAGAACCATTTGATGTTGCAGTTCTATATAACTTTGTTTATCACATACATTACTTCATTGTCTAAACCGTAGTCCTCTATAATGTCACATTAGTGCTCTTTCGATTCTCCTCACATTGCTACGACATGGCGCGGCGTGCCGCCGCGCCATTCTTTGGCTAGTTGATCTTAACGCCGTGATGCACATGTGTTAGCTCAACCAATCAATCAATCTTCACGTCTCCACTCTCCACATGACCTGTTTGCTGAGGAGACCCGGTCTTTTTTTTTTCTTTGACGGGAGAATATCCGATCTTGAATCCACTGATTGCGTATATACGCGCCGGAGTCACGAACCGCGGCGACTGCTTGCTTCCCGCCGATTAAGCTCAACTCAGCCACGATGCTGTTTGTAAAGTCCTTTATTTATCTACATGGCTCCACGCCCATGCAAAGTTTCTTCTTTGAAGAAATTATTCACGTCTTGTAGGCTCCTCCTTTCTCAAGTGGCCGTTCTGAATCTTCGGCGGCTGTCGCTACTTGTGCTTCTCTCTTTGATCGGATGCGATCTAGATATTGTTGATGATGAACTCGACGGATCCCGTCCGGATAACGAAATCCAGTCGTCGCGATTCCCACAGACGGCGCCAATTGACGGGATCACCTCGCCAATGCCTATGTATTGTAGACTTGGGTTTCAGGAAATAGCGATGATGGAGATTCCGGGAGCGAGATTGGGCACACGATATACCCAGCTTCGGGTCCCCTCGGTGGAGGATCCCTACGTGCTGCTAGCAATCCACTATATGAACACAAGTATCTTTACAGGGTGCCGCCATCGGCGTAGCTATGTTGTCTATCTCTATGTCTATATCTTGGCCTCCTTATTTCCGGTGCCCTGTCTAGCTTTATATATGCAACCAGCCTAGGGTTTTACAAGAGTCCTAGTCAACTACTCCTTCGGGTTGCCTTCTTGGGCCTTCTCCATATTGGGCCGAGCCGAGATAGATATACTAATAATGGGTACCCGAAGGGTATACCCATGTCATTGGGCAACATGTTTATTATCCAATTGCTTAAAATTCATAATGCTACTTCTCAAAGATATAATTTTAGCAGGAGGATAATATTTTCCAATAACCAATAGCGGGACCTGGAGATCCATAATGGCTCCCACACATTCAACGATAACTTAGTGATCGATTGAACCATTTACATACGATATTGATACCCTTTGTCACGCGATACTTTACTTGTCCGAGGTTCGATCATCGGTATCTACATACCTTGTTCAACCTCGTTACTGACAAGTACTATTTACTCGTACCATGGTATGTCATCTCTTGTGATCCAATCACATGCTTGCAAGCTAATCAGACGACATTCCACCGAGAGGGCCCAGAGTATATCTATCCGTCATCAGGATGGATAAATCCCACTATTGATCCATATGCCTCAACTCACACTTTCCAAATACTTAATCCCATCTTTATAACCACCCATTTACGCAATGGAGTTTGATGTAATCAAAGTACCCTTCTGGTGTAAGTGATTTACATGATCTCATGGTCGAAGGACTAGGTAACTATGAATCGAAAGCTTATAGCAAGTTGAACTTAATGAATTGATCTCATGCTATGCTTATTTGGGTGCATGTCCATTATATCATTCACCCAATGACATAACCTTGTTATTAACAACATGCAATGTTCATGATCACGAAACCATGATCATCTATTAATCAACAAGCTAGTTATACAAGAGGCTTACTAGGGACTCCTTGTTGTTTACATAACACACATGTATCAATGTTTCAGTTAATACAATTATAGCATGGGATGTAAACATTTATCATGAACACTAAGATATAACAATAACTAATTTATTATTGCTTTTTGGGCATATCTCCAACAATTTATTCCATGATAACTAAGCCCTGATGATGTTCCAGTTGAGGTGTGGAGAAGCTTTGATACGTGATAATAGTATGGCTAACTAAGCTATTCAACCATATTTTTCGGTCAAACAAGATGTCCAAAGAGTGTAGAAAAAACATATTAGTACCTGCTGGCGTGTAGGGAGTTAGAAATTCCTGGGGTGTAACAATGCCAGAAAAGTAGCTCCTTGTGACGGTAAAGCACACGTCCGTTGGGAACCCGAAGAGGAAGGTATGATGAGTACAACAGCGAGTTTTCCCTCAGTAAGAAACCAAGGTTTATCGAACCAGTAGGAGATGAAGGCCACGTGAAGGTTGTTGGTGAAGGAGTGTAGTGCGGCGCAACACCAGTGATTCCGGCGCCAACGTGGAACCTGCACAACACAATCAAACTACTTTGCCCCAACTTAACAGTGAGGTTGTCAATCTCACTGGCTTGCTGAAAACAAAGGATTAAACGTATGGTGTGGAGAATTATGTTTGCTTGCAGAAAACAAAAGAGAACAATGATTGCAGTAGGTTGTATTTCAGATGTAAAAGAATGGACCGGGATCCACAGTTCACTAGTGGTGTCTCTCCAATAAGATAAATAGCATGTTGGGTGAACAAATTACAGTTGGGCAATTGACAAATAGAGAATCATATACATATCATGATGACTACTATGATATTTACTTAGGGCATTACGACAAAGAACATAGACCGCCATCCAGCATGCATCTATGCCTAAAAAGTCCACCTTCAGGTTAGCATCCGCACCCCTTCCAGTATTAAGTTGCAACAACAGACAATTGCATTAAGTACTCGTGCATAATGTAAACAATACAAATATCCTTAGACAAAGCATTGATGTTTTATCCCTAGTGGCAACAACACATCCACAACCTTAGGGGTTGCTTGTCACTCCCAGATTCAATGGAGACATGAACCCACTATCTAGCATAAATACTCCCTCTTGGAGTCACAAGTATCAACTTGGCCAGAGCCTCTACTAGCAACGGAGAGCATGCAAGAACATAAATAACATATATGATAGATCAATAATCAACTTGACATAGTATTCCATATTCATCGGATCCCAACAAACACAACATGTAGCATTACAAATAGATGATCTTGATGATGATAGGCAGCTCACAAGATCTAAACATGATATCACAAGAGGAGAAGACAACAATCTAGCTACTGCTATGGACCTGTAGTCCAAGGATGAACTACTCACGCATCAGTCCGGAGGCGGGCATGGTGATGTAGAGCCCTCTGGTGATGATTCCCCTCTCCGGCAGGGTGCCGGAGGCGATCTTTTGAACCCCCCGAGGTAGGGTTGACGGCGGCAGCGTCTCCGGAACTTTTCTCGTATCGTGGCTCTCGGTACTAGGGTTTTCGCGACGGAAGGAATAAATAGGCGAAGGGCAGCGTCGGCGGGCGCCCGAGGGGGCCACCCCATAGGCCGGCGCGGCCAGGGGCCCCACCGCGCCGCCATGTGGGGTGGACGCCTCGTGGCCCCTCTTCGTCTCCTCTTCGGTGTTCTGGAAGACTCCGTGGAAAATAGGACCGTGGGATTTTGTTTCGTCCAATTCCGAGAATACTCGTAAACTAACTTTTCTGAAATCAAAAACAGCAGAAAATATGAACTGACACTGCGACATCTTGTTAATAGGTTAGTCTCGGAAAATGCATAAAAACATTATAAAGTATGACTAAAACATGTTGGTATTGTCATAAAACTAGCATGGAACATAAGAAATTATAGATACGTTGGAGACGTATCG